>NW_020173382.1:70848-148206 GCF_003031525.2 Neophocaena asiaeorientalis asiaeorientalis
TTTTTTTTTTAAAAATAAAAAAGAACACCCAAAAAAAAAAAAAAAAAAAAAAAAAAAAAAGGTACACTCCTTAAATTTTACATCTTAAATATGTAATAGCCTAGCACTACATATCATTTATAGCAGTCAGTCTCATTAGTAAGGTATCAAATTATACAAAAACCCCTCGAGATCGTATAAAAACAAAATTGCCTAATATTGAGCAGTGAACCATTTAAAAATATAGCGTGAACATTAGAACATCGCTTGTGAAAGAGCTGATTTTAGGAACAGACCAGCCATTAAAAAGCCTTAGACGATACTGGAAACTCAGAGATGAGGAGAGCTGACTTTATGAAATGGGAAGGAAAGAGAGGTTCTAATACCAGTGAGAGTAAAGCAAAAGAACATATTGCTCTTCACTGTTTACTATCCAGTTGGCCGTTGGCAAGGACTGCACCAAGTATGGAGGAAAGAGATAGCCCCTGTGCCCAGATAAAAGGGAGCTGGGCCTGAAGGTGGAGCTGGGGACCCTAATCAGTAAACACAAGAGCCAGGCACAGGTAGTAAGTAGCTGGTGCACTGTAGCCAAGCAGATGGGTCCCTAGTGTCTGCGAGAGGCTGTACTTCAAATCATCCTTAACTGTTTCAAACTTTGAACCACTTCTGTACAAGAATCCCCAAGGATCACTTATTTCATTTTCCTTGCAGGCTCCTCTCCCCCAGATAAGGGCGGGGTGGGGGTGGGGGGCAAATGACTATATGGTTTGCAAGGGGTTTCTATGCTCTTTAAGTCTCCAGGTTTTGAATCTTTGGGGATAAAAGATCTCGAAACTCCCCTGTTTATCTCAGAGCCTTATCTTTCCCTTCCTCTGGTCCATCCAAAGTGAGGAAGACAGAGAAAATAATCACACTTGGGGTATTGGTCTCTCTGGACTGATGGTGGAAAGTGTGGGTGAGGATTTCAGTGTGTTGAGGCTTTTTTTTTTTTTTTTGGTGGGAGAGTAGTTTGCATACTGGTCACAAGGTGGTGTGCACACATAAGGTTTTTGCTCAGATTTCATTCATGTTTGCATTTCTGTGCTTTGGGATCGAGGAAAAGGATGAGGCAGTCTCCTGTACCACCAGCTCGCAGCAGTTCTGTCTCCCTGTAAAGTCAGGGGTATGTCAGAGCCTCAGATTTCTAAACCCTGCTGGCCCAGTTGGGCACGGGGAGGCAGTAGAGATGAAGAGAGGGAAATGGGAGGGAGGGAGGAGGGGAGAGGCAGCTGGGAGTGTCGATGCTCTCCGTTCTCTTACTGCAGCCCATGGCAAGCAGCCACCATAGAGTTACTGTTCATCTAATTGGGATCGGTTGCCTGTCTTCTGTGGATGAAGCGTGTTCAGCTATGGGGAAGGGGAATGTTTCTTGATGGAGGAGACATTTATTAGTGGATACCTGTAGGTTAACTGCTAAGTTCAGTATCTTCCAAGTGCCTAAAGCTGAGCTTGAGTCTTTGGATGCAAAAAAACAAAACAAAACAAAAACCACACAGAAAAACAATACGGCATTATGACTGAAATCTGGGGAGTCACAATTAGTCCACACAAAACAAATGTCAATGTATTCACTCTATCCAGTAAGTACATTAAAAAATAATGTAATAAAATTAGTGGAATGCTTGTAGATCAGAGCAGTAGCAGAAGGCCATAAAGAGGGGACATTTGTACTAGGCTTTGAAGAATGTGTAAACTTTTGGTGTCCAGAGAGGAAGAATAAAATAAACCTTGGTTATTATCGCCCTAATGAATAGTTACTGACAGCCATAGCTCTGCTTTCACAATCAGGAAAAGAAAGTGTGCGCAACTTAGTAAGTGAAATTGTCTCTCTCAGTTTTTTTTCTTGATAAAACTGAAAAGGAAACACATGCATCAAGACTTGAATTTTGGATCATCCTTTGAGAACTATTCTCTTCTGGAAAAGCAGGGGAATTTCCTAGAGATGAGGGCATGTGTTGCCATCAGCATTAGGGAAGCAGGGTTCTTGAACTGAGACGCAGAGGAGATGATTATTGTATAGGGAAGTGCGACTCTGGAGACCAGAGTTCTGCCACCAATATCCTGTGCAACCTTGGGTAAGACCCTTAACCATCCTGGGCCTGTTTTCCTTGTTGGTAAAATAAGGGTTAGGAGATGACATCCTTTGACTCTGTGTGTGCTTGACTTTTGGAAAGCAACCTTATTAACTGATTCACAGTGAGGTTTTACCGGCTTAGTGTATAATCTCTCCCCAGAATTTTTGCACTCTATCATTTTGCAATATTGACTAGAGCAAAGAGAAAGTGTTAGTCTCCGGAAAACCATCAATTAAAGGCAGGTATCATGGTCCATCATGTTTGTTGGCAGAGTCTGTAATATTGCACTGGTGACCTAGTGCTAATTTCCCCCTAATCTCCTCTGGTTGGAGTTTGGGAGGCAATTTATATCTTAGCCAAGATAAGTGAGAAATGGGAACTCAAATTCGAAAAGAGATAGTAAACTGCTCAAAAATGATTCAGCACTTTTAAGATGGTGACTAGGGGACAGACTGCCTATTCACAATTCACGGGAAAATATCCAACTCATAAAGAGAAAGCTTCAAAATTCAAAAATAAGAATTTCTACTAAGCCATCATTTAAAGCTAGTAAAATTTCTACTCTGACCTATGCCAACTAACTTCCTGAGGTTGGAAGCAAGAGTTTAGCACTTGTTCTGTGTGTTTAATTTTGACTCCCCAGCCAGATTTATAAACCATCTCATACTCCTTTGTAAGAAAGTGTTACATTTTCCTAAGTTTTCAAGTCATCTTAAATAAATCTTGGTTCTTCCCATTGTAATGAGTTTCTGTTGCATATAAAATTATTTTAAATAATTAAAAAATAATTCTATTTAACACATAGTTTAAGGTTTTCAATGTTATTAAAAGATCATAAATGGAAAATGCAATCAACAGATTTTTCACACATTGTTTCTAAATTCCTTCTTATGTTTCAAAACTGGCACCTTTTTGGAACTTCCCTGGCGGTCCAGTGGTTAACACTCTGTGCTTCCACTGCAGGGGGCATGGGTTCGACCCCTGGTCAGGGAACTAAGATCCTGCATGCCATGTGGCACAGCCAAAAAAATAAAATAAAAGTTAAAAAAAACCTGAGACCCTTTTCAAATTAGCCTCTAGTAGAGTTGTTGTTTTAAGTCAACTTTTTTTTTTTTTTTTTTAGTTTTGAATTAGGTCTTCATGGGGTTCAGAACTCAAAAGATTTAAAAGGGTATCAGGAGAAAACTCCCCTCTCACCCCTGTCCCCAGCCATTCAGTTTGTCTTTCCAGGGGCAGCCCTGGCTGTCCTTCCAAAGATATTTTACCCATACCCAAGAAAATAGGTTTACATAGTCTTTTATCTTCCTTTTCTACACAAATGGTAGCATACCCTACTCTCTGCATCGCACCTTGCTTTTCTCACTTAATACTGCATTTGAAGATCAGTCCATATCCACACCACACAAAGAGCTTCCTCTTTCTTCTTGACAGAGGGCTGGTATCCCAATGAATGGCTATATCGTACTTTACTTAATGAATCCCCTATTAATGGCCAGTGGGGCCGTTTCCAATCTTTTGCTATTGACAACAACTAGCTCTTACTGCATGCCACGCTTCATTCTATGTGCCTCACATAAATTATTTTGTTAATCCTCAGTGCTGCAAAAAAAAAAAAAAAGCCCTGTCACATATATGATTTCACACAAGGGGAACATTTATGCCTGAGAAATTCCTAGAAGTAGAATGTCTAGATCTGAGGGTTAGGTGCATTCAATTTTGGCAGGTATAGTGGTTGTACCAACTTATATTTATATCCCCGCCAGCAATGTAAGAACATACCTGATTGCTCCCACCATGTACTATCAAATTTTTGATTTTTGCCAATCTGACAGGTAAAAACATGTATTTCAAGTATAGCTTTAGTTTGTATTTCTCTTGTGAGTGAGCTTACACATCCTTTTGTAAGTTTAAAAATGATTTGTATGTCCTTTTCTATAAAATATTATAGTGTTTGCTCATTTTTATATTGAGTTGTCTTTTTTTAATGATTTGGAGGTCCTCTATATATAGTAGGGCAGTTAGACATTGCCTATGATATGACTGAAAATGTTTTTTTGGCTTTACTTATAAAACTTTTTGCCATGCAGAACTTTAAAAGTTTTTATATAGTTGAATTTACTAATAGTTTTTGGTTCCTGGTTGTTAGAAAGCCTAAGATTATTAAAAAGATTTTCCATGATTTCTAGTGCTTTTATGCTTTTGTTTTTTTTATACATTTAAAGCTTTGATCCATTTGGAATTTACCATAATAAAATTCTGGAATTTTATAAGGAGTGAGGGATAAACTCAATTGTGTTTCTAGATGGATACCTGGTTTTATCAACATTTATTGACTGAACTATCTTCCATGAATTAGAGATGCCACCTTTTTAAAAAAAAATCTTTTAAAAATTTATTTTTGGCCGCGTTGGGTCTTCGTTGCTGCGCACGGGCTTTCTCTAGTTGTGGCGAGCGGGAGCTACCCGTCGGTGCAGTGCGTGGGCTTCTCATTGCGGTGGCTTCTCTTGTTGCGGAGCATGGGCTCTAGGTGCGCGGGCTTCAGTAGCTGCGGCACGTGGGCTCAGTAGTTGTGGCTCACGGGGTCTAGAGCGCAGGCTCAGTAGTTGTGGAGCACGGGCTTAGCTGCTCCGCGGCGTGTGGGATCTTCCCGGACCAGGGATCAAACCTGTGTCCCCTGTATTGGCAGGCGGATTTTTAACCACTGTGCCACCAGGGAAGCCTGAGATGTCACCTTTTATCATAAGCTAAATTCTCACCCTAACTGAGTTTTAGAGTAAGATGTTGAATATTATTTAGTGATGCCAAATTTGGATGTTCTATTCCTGGCAGCCAAGCTTACTAAGAAAGTAATTGTAGAGCTTATCATTTTCTATTGAAAAAAATAACATGCCAAACTTCTGAGAGGACATTATCCAAATAGAAATATGTATGGCTCTTAGGAAAGAAAAGAAATTCATGGCAAATAAAAACTCAGAATTAAAATGATTTAATCAGATGCTTTTTAGAATAACCTTAGTTTTATTTTATTGAAATGGCCAGTTAGTTTGGTATAGTGGAAAGAATACTGGACTAGGAGAGGCCTGCTGGCATTTTTTTATCTACCTTGGTTTCTTCCTAATTTAGTAATGACAACAAATACTTAGAACAGCGCCTTGCCTATAACAAATGCTAAAGGCTTTACATAGATCAGTTCATTCAGTATATGTAATTAATAAAGAATTTGTAATCTGTTATGAATTAAACAAATAAAATATTATTACTAAAAAATATGTCTATAGGTGCTTTCAGCTTAGTCATAAAAACCCAAAAACCAAAAAACAACCTAACACTGTTATGGGCTACATGCATGCTATAAAGTATACAAATAGAAAGTGGAACCTGGGGCAGCCTGTGGATGGTGACCTTACCAAGGTTCTCCCTTACCTTCGCATTCCTGTGTCTTCCCTTATGCTGATCCCCAGGTCTCAATGCCCTCCCTACCTACTTCCCCCAACACAGAAGCTCGTATCCTTCTTTTCTTTAAGGGCCACCCCAAATGTTGTCTCCTGGCCTCTCTTCCAGGTAGAATTATTCATGCAGTCTTCTAATTCCCTAGCGCTTTATATACAACGGCATGCATTATAATAAAGGTAGCTTAAATATTTATTTTGTCTCCTCAATTATACTTGAGTTTCTGGAGGGCAGTTTCTGGAGGGCAGGGCCTGTGCATTATTCATTTTTGTATCTCTGTGCAGCTCTTGACATAGTTCCTGGCCTATAATGTTCAGCTGAGAGAAAAGAATAAAAATTTGCATACATGATTATACAGTATCCTATTTGATAAAAGTGGGCAAGGCCTCAATCAGAATCTGAGCCCCGATAGCTGGTAAAAACCAAACGATGGGGCTTCCCTGGTGGCGCAGTGGTTGAGAGGCCACCTGCCGAGGCAGGGGACACGGGTTCGTGCCCCGGTCCGGGAAGATCCCACATGCCGCGGAGCGGCTGGGCCCGTGAGCCATGGCCGCTGAGCCTGCGCATCCGGAGCCTGTGCTCCGCAACGGGAGAGGCCACAGCAGTGAGAGGCCGCGAACCGCAAAAAAAACAAAACAAACAAACAAACAAGAAAACCAAACAATGGTACAGCAGAAACTAACACAACATTGCAAAGCAGTCATACCACAATAATAATAATAAAACACAACCAAACTATGTAATCATTCGTTATATTTCTCTCTGAGTGTATGAGAACCTGAGTGCAAAGTATTAAATGGATTTTGGCCTACTGTATTTTATAGGTGTGATCTACAGGGTGAAAATCAGACATTTTCTGTGACTGTATGTTTTAGCTTTCTCATTTTATTTTAAAAAGCCACACTTAGGGCGCTAGCTAAATAAGAATGTTGTTGATCAAAATTAGATTAGGAGACAAATACAGAAACATTACTTATCACACAGGCTACAACTCTCTGGAACATATTCAACAACCCCAGAAGGAATCCAAAAAGGTCTCTGAAGCTGGAAGAAAATAGCTCTCATGAAGTCTGTGTACTTGATGTAGGAGGGGAGGCACGGTGCCACTTGCATGCCAAGGCCTGCTTACTGACTTTGAATTTTCATGGAAAACTCCAAGGACTGCTTAGCAAGTTTGGATATGCGTCTTCTTTTCAAGACATTTTTCCTTGTCTTGGGTTTTGGTAGAAAAAACGATTAAGAGAACTCTTCCACCCATGCTGCCAGAAGGCACTAACTAAAGCATTGTTGAAATAAATGTTAAATAAAGTGAGTCTCGTGTTTTTCCTTTGTAAATCATGGAAGCTTACTTTGTTTTATTTATTTTTTTCATCTTTAAGAATTCTGATTGGCTCACATAAAATCAGTTGTGACAAAACTTTTTTTTTTAATTTGAGGTTTTAAATGAGTGACATCCTTTTCTATTGGTTTCTTTTTTTTTTTTTTTTCGTTATGTGGGCCTCTCACCGTTGTGGCCTCTCCTGTTGCGGAGCGCAGGCTCCGGACGCGCAGGCTCAGCGGCCACGGCTCACGGGCCCAGCCGCTCCGCGGCATGTGGGATATTCCCGGACCGGGGCACGAACCCGTGTCCCCTGCATTGGCAGGCGGACTCTCAACCGCTGCGCCACCAGGGAAGGCCCGAGTGACATCCTTTTGATCTCACCTTTTTGAGGGTGATTAATTTTAAGTAGGAAGCCTTCTTTATCATAGGTTGATATCCTGAATGTGAAAGGAGCAAGTGTAAGTTTCTTTGCATAGTTTGGTAGAAGCTGTGTAAGTGAGCCGAGCGGAAGAGTCAAAAGGCATGTTTAAATGATTTGGGGACTGTTAGAATGCATGCTAACCATGCTAGTCAGAGCTGGCTCATGATTACAGGTATCACTCAGCTTGCTTTTTCTCTTCTCTTTCCAGATTGCCAAAATGCTTTGGAGTTTTTAACTGATTTTAAGAAAAGCCCCAAATAGATTTGAGACTGTAAAAACTGAAGCCGCAGCAAGGGGGATTCAGTGCCAATGCATCAACAAAAAAGGCAGCCAGAGTTAGTGGAAGGAAATCTTCCTGTCTTTGTGTTTCCCACAGAGCTGCTATTTTACGCAGATGACCAGTCAACACATAAGCAAGTGTTGACGCTGTATAATCCCTATGAGTTTGCCTTAAAGTTCAAAGGTGAGTCTCCTAGGTGTATTTTCTGGATTTTAACTACTCCCTACTAATTTTTGACTTGTAGAAACTAATTTTTTTAAAAAACACTAATGGCCATTGTGACTTTTTCTTTCAGTTTTGTGTACTACTCCAAATAAGTATGTTGTCGCTGACGCTGCAGGTGCAGTAAAGCCTCAGTGTTGTGTGGATATGTAAGTCACAACCACTTCCTGGTAACATGTTTTCAGTGTGTTAATATTTATGTGTTTAACCTGGAAAAGATCTTTTCTTGAAGCTGCTCCCACATAGGCCTTCATTATACTTTGAATTTTTGCTGAGAGTTTGTCCCGCAACATACTTTTTAAGAAGTTTCTAAGAAATTCTAAACAGGTTGGCCAAATAATAATTCATTATGTTGGAGCTGATGTGTGTGTTAATATTTCCACGAACACTTCCTCATTGTTGTGCTTTTATTCATAGCAGGGAGATTTATGGAGGCAAAGTTCTAACTTGTTCCTTTAAATTTCTCTATCTATAAGAGGGAATTTAGCCCTCTTTGGAACATCTGCTGTTATAGTGTCATTTGTGGAACTAATAATACTATGCTCTCAGAACAATGGTCATGTAAATTCATCTGAAATGATTCAGCTAATAAAACTGAAAGTTAGTCTATACAAACAGGAAGCGAGTGTATAACTACTCATCTGTAAAAGGTTATCTGAGCTCTTCCAGATAACTTCATCTTAGAGTGTCAGATAAATGATTGTTTGTTCAAGCTGTTCATATTTAATTTTCACTTTAGAACTAGTGGTGACCAGATGGATCCAATGACCAGCCCTTAATTTAAGCTACCAAGTAAACTGTATTTGTTTAAATCTTCCGTTGAGAATGAGAAGCAGAAGTCTTTTCTCTTGCATACATTTTCATCATCTCAGAGCCATAAAATGATGTATCTTTGAGGACGTGTTTTTGCACATTTCTTTTGATTTTCGTTCAGTACGTAATAAGCACGGACTATTGCACAGAAATATAGTCTCTTGCCTAATCAATGTTTTATCTTCGACTCAGTTGTTCTGTGTTCTCTATTAAGAACGAAGTAAAATAAATGGCACTGCAGATAACTTGCATAAAATTTATAGTACTTTATATACTCTTTTCAGAGAAACACAGAAATGCATTGTAAGCCTTCTGTTGCATTGGTCTTACTGTGTTAGCTACTTATTCAATTGCTTATTTTTGCCTTTGTGCATGGACTTCAATTTTAAGTGTAGGGTGAGGTTCGTTATTTTGTTACTTGAACAATAAATAAGTGGCAATAGGAATTTATGAGACTTTTGTGGGGAAGAAACAGTTTCACATACCCTGTTTAGTGAATATTGCTGTACACAGATGGCCAGGAAAAAAATGTCATTGCTAAAAGGAATTTTCTTTACCTATCGTTCTTTTCTTTACCTATCGTTCTTTTCTTTACCTATCGTTCTTTTCTTTACCTATCGTTCTTTTACTTTTCTTTACTTATTATTTTTAAGATGACTCTTATTTATCAAATATTTCAGAATTACCCATTTCTTTTTGGGTTATACTGTGATTTTTTTTTAAAGTATCACTAGCAAATTTCTGTATTTGAGTATTTGGTTATAGTCAGTTAATATGTATGAAATCTCTTGCTGAATTCTGCTTGACAGGCCCCCAGAAGCCTAAACAGCATTTGTTCTTTTTTAATGTTTCCAGTGTGATTCGTCATAGAGATGTTCGATCCTGTCACTATGGAGTAATAGACAAATTCCGTCTCCAAGTTTCCGAGCAAAGCCAGAGGAAGGCTTTAGGAAGGAAAGAGGTCGTGGCTACTCTTCTCCCGTCGGCAAAAGAACAACAAAAGGAAGAAGAGGAAAAAAGAATAAAGGAACATTTAACTGAAAGTTTATTTTTTGAGCAGTCGTTTCAACCAGGTAGTCTGGATTGTTTCTAAAGCCCTTTTGAGGTCTTACACATTTCTCACTTTAAGAGAATCAGGGAGCAAAGAATAATTACTAGAACAATAACCTGCCGCTCTAAACCTAGTCGACTACTTCAAAAGTGAATGAAGAGATCAGGTACCTAGAATCGAACAAGAGGCCTAGAGCTGGCCTTTCAGCGGAGAGAAGAGCTCCCGCTAGATGAGGTTATAAGGAGAGGGCAGTCGTTGCCAGAGCCTTTTCAAGCTATAAAACCTGAGACGGCAGGCCCTGTGCTTTATAATGCTAGCACAATTTGGCAATTCTATACTTTTGTTTCTGTGACTTTCCTATATCCTTTCTCATTTAATTAATTCGAAGAAGGAGAGAGATTGTGTTTGGCAATAGGCCAAGTTTGGTGCACTGTTCATATTATTTTGAAAAAAAAATCTCATTAAAGTTGAAGTTAATTAAACTAAGTAGATTATAATATCCCCTGTGGGCTATTAATTGAATCCCTCTCCATTCCTCATTTCCTTCCAGCTGAGATATTCAGGAGTGTTATGATATATTCTTTCAACATCGACACGATCCTCATAGTCAACTCTTGGACGTCATTCCGCCTCCCTCTGAACTTCTCATTATCTCCCTCCAACCCTATTATAAGGGGAGGAAGATAAAATTTTCCATAGAAAAGCATGGAAACTTTTTGACCGTGATATATGAATGTGATAACAGCTGTCCTTGAAATTGCAACATTATATATGAGGGATTAAAAACCATCTAGCTGTCATTACATTAATTCATAGATCCCTATCAGTTTGTTCATCTTAGAACGTTTATCTCGACAAGACAGGGAGTAATGCCCCTTTGATTTACTGGAGCCAAGTGTCTTCTCATTCCATGCAAGGAGTGCCCAGATTTTCTGGTGATGCCAAGACTAGGAACTAGGTAGTAACTAGTAGATTGTTTTCTTCTCAGCAACTATTATTAACCGACAGGACCAGTTTTTCATGTTTCGAAGCTGAAAGAGAATCTCTGTCGAATGTCACTTCGATGTCCAATCAATACTGTGAAGTTGACTTATAAATAGATATGAAATGCAAGACTCCTCTTTTAAAATGCCTCCTGTAGAACAAGAAAGGCCATTTGAGCATTTGGTTTTGGGTGTTAATTTTATAATTTAAAGTAAAGTGGTCGTTACAGATCATTTTGGTATTTAACAGACTGATTTAATGCCGAAGAATAATAAGGGTTAAAAGTTTACTGTTTCATATATATATATTTTTTCTTTTCTTTTTAAATTGTTAGGATTCAAGCGAAAATCATCCTAAAATACAAATGTGTATTAATTGAGCATTTTATTATTTTATTTTTATAACAAACCTTTGTATCTGAAGTACATTAGAGAATTCTTCTAATGGTAAAATTGGAGTAGGTAGATGAATAGAATAGGTGATATTGGCATAGCACATGGTGGTCTCTGTTTTGGGAAAAAAAAAAAAAAACCACACACCTCTCTAAGCCATCCTGGTCAGGAAGCTCAAGGAAAGCAGAAACCTTATTTGTCTTGTTCATCAAGTTCATCACTTGTTCAGCACAGTGCCTGGCATACACAGTAGTTACACAGGAAATATGTGCGCGGGCCTCACTAGGAAGGCTGGACTTCTCAGCTGGTAGGGGCAGCTGGGCTGGTTTTCTTTGTCTTACAAGGTTTCCACGGCTGCTGCCGTCTAGAGCAAGGGCGGCAGCACACACTAGAGCTCCCCACCTCCCCGCAGGTACCGCAAGATTGTGAGGGTCTCTCTGTGAGTTTAGCTGGAAAAATCGTTGGCGGCTGTATCGTGAAAGATTTGGATTTTAAAGTGTGTGGTGAAAGGCAGTACAAATGAGAAATTTCTTCTCAAGTTATGTATTATATAAAGAGACATATAGTAGTAACAAATTTTAAAAAGTAACCGGCACCTATAATCAATCCCACACACTTGACAGATCTGCTTACATGTGTTCCATGTTACTTTCTAGACCTCGTCTATGTACATAAATACAATTATATATATATATATTCTTTTTTAACAGAAAAAAAATATATGTATATATTCTTTTTTTTTTCATTTAACAGAAATTGAAGAGAAACCCACAAAGCATACTTTCACAAAATACCAAAGCCCAGGTCATTAAAAAGTTATTTTAAAAAGATTCAGCTGAATCTTAGAGGGTTCGTCTTAATTACATTATTAATGAACTGCTATGTCTATGCCAGGTTTGAGTGAGTGCTCTCTGGCTTAAGAAAACTATGTTCTTTATTATGGTTTATAATAATAAAGAATTGAAAATGACCTAAAAGTCATTTAGGGGATTGATTAAATTACGAATATTCATAAGATGGAATGTCAGGCAGACATTTACAAGGATTTGATAGAATGGTAGATAGTTATATATGGACATAGAAAGAGGTTCGAATATATTTCCAAGTGAGAGAAAAAAAGTTATAGAACAGTATGTATAGTATGGTCTCATTTAAGTAAAAAAATCATTTTACATGTTTATATGGGCATTTATAAAATCTGAAAGGATCTATACCAAGCTGTTAACAGTGTTATCTCTAGGAGGATGGGATTACAGAGGAACCTTTATGTTTTCTATATCTCTAAAATTTTTACAACCCTGTAGTATCAGAAAAACTTTCCACTTTGAAAAATGTCAAGCATTTATGTGAATGTTTTTGGAATTTCTCTAAATAGTAAAAATTCCTTGAAATAATCTTCACTGTGGGTTTGCATTGAACAGTGTAGTCGTGATAAATATTTTCCTTGAAAACTTACCTTTGCAACAAATATAAATATAAAGTACTACATTCGTTAGCAAAAGATAGACTTGTTTTTAGGCATTTATGCTATTGTTTCATCTCAAGCAATAATCACTATAAAATTTGAATTTGTTTTCACCTGTCTGTCTTTGGTGAGGCTCAATTAAACTTCACACAACAGCTATGGTATTAATAATTTAGAAAAGCTGCATCTAATAGTAAAATGAACAGCATTATTTCATTAATAAAACACAAAGATTGTGTTGCTGTTGGCTATTCCTTTTAATGAAAGGAAGGGTAGTGGGAAAAGCCGTAAGACAGAAAATGCTGGTGGGTTTCTTAAAAATATTGTACACATACAACCAGAACTGTAGAATAGCAGGCCAATAATAAATATTTTTAAATTTTATTTTATTGCGGTAAGAATACAACAAGATATCTGCTCTTTTAACAAATGTTTGTGTACAATATAATATTAGTAACTATAGGCACAATGCCGTACAGCTGATCTCTAGAACTTATTCATCTTATATAATTGAGATTTTTACGCCCATTGATTAGCAACCCAGCCCCTGGCAACCACCATTCTGCTCTCTGATTCTATGACTTTGACTATTTTAGATTCCTCATATAAACGGAATCATGCAGTATTTGTCCTTCTGTGATGGATTTATTTCATTTAGCATAATATTTGCCTGACATTGTTTCTGCTGCTTTCTTACCTCTATGCTATAAATGGGGGTAGAGTGGAGGGCAAGAATTTTCATGGGCAGCTTTAATAACATTAAAGTAGAACGTTTTGCCGCCTTAGCACCTTCAAAAATGATAGCAGGATGCTGCAGGTATTAGGACCAAACCTGTCTCGAGACCTACCAGAGATACTCCCAGAAGGTAGTGGAGCTCTACTGCAGTGGGCTCCAAAATGGAGTACACACAAGCAGTGCATTGGGGGTATGGGAAGAAAATGCCAGAACTTCAATTTCTATCTATTTTTAGCCCATTCTCTGCACAGATAATACATGCTTGAACACTTTCTACGAATTCCGGTGGGGTAGTGGGGAAAGGATGATGACCACTGTTCTCTTCAGTAGGAACTCACTACCGCACATTCCATCCTGTAATGGGCTTCCAGATAAGTCCAACAGATCAGGCCCCACGAAATGGGAATGATGGGGAAAGAATCAGAGAAGTTAGGCAAAACCAGAATCCTGGTGAGTGGTGGCCAGTCTGTGTGAATGAACTTTTGTCTTAAGTTGTTTTTAGAAGCAAGCTCAGGGGGCTTCCCTGGTGGCGCAGAGGTTGAGAGTTCGCCTGCTAATGCAGGGGACACGGGTTCGTGCCCGGGTCCGGGAAGATCTCGCATGCCGCGGAGCGGCTGGGCCCGTGAGCCATGGCCGCTGAGCCTGCGCGTCCGGAGCCTGTGCTCCGCAACGGGCGAGGCCACAACAGTGAGAGGCCCGCGTACCGCAAAAAAAAAAAAAAAAGAAATAGAAGCTCAGGGATTTTTATCTTTTTACAGAAAACAGAACTGTCTCCTCAGGACCTAGTTTACTAACTGTCTTCCTGGGAGTTGTGTGTATTGCAGCTCTGATGCTTCCCACGCTGGGGGACGTGGAATCGCTGGTGCCGCTCTACCTCCACTTAAGTGTCAATCAAAAATTAGTGGCTGCTTATATCTTAGGTAAGTGTTTTAAAGGTGCATTGGGGCATATGTGTAGGCAATTTGTTTTCTTGAAAAGAATAATACATTGTTCTTTTCTTTATTCCATTCTTTCTTCAAAAAATCTCTTCTGGACTAAACTGTGTCCTAAATACCTGCAAAATACCTTTGTAAAAACATGAGAATTATGGAAACACTCACATTAAACTTCAGTAGGCCAAGGATTCCTAACCTGAATCAAGGCCCAGAATCTTTAAATGGCTTGCCCGAGGTGTATTGATTACAGTTGATTCTCTTTTTAAAAAAGTTATTTAAAATTTTAATACAGTTTTTAAAGGTTACTTTCTATTTACAGTTATTACAAAATATTGGCTCTATTCCCTGTGTTGTACAATACATCCTTGAGCCTATCTTACACCCAATAGTTTGTACTTCCCACTGCCCCACCCCTATTCTGTCCCTCCCTGTGTAGGCAGTTTTTATGGCCTGGAGGTGGTAGTGGCGGTCTTTATGTGTGTGTGGGATGATGGTGGTGGCTTGATTTTTTTTTTAAAAGAAAACCAGATTGCTTCAAAAGCACGTTGAGATAAAGTGTGTTTTAAGATTTAATTGTTGGCTCACATTTAGTTCTTTTCAGCTTGTTTATCTAGTACCTAATACTGTATTTTTCAGTTATTTTCCTTTTGCTGATTTACAGTGGTATAAAACATGTATAAAATGTAAAATGCATACATTCCATGATACAGCATTTTTACTTCTAGGAATTGATCCTAGGGAAACATACAAAGCGCATACAGTGATAAAGATGAACAGGGAAGCCTTGTTTAATGTTGTGACCCTTTCTCTTTAAACCAGTTCCCTTGTTTCCTGTTGAATCATTCTTTCAGTCATCCTGGCTTGAAACCTTATAGTTAATTAGTTCAAATGAACAAACATTCATTCAGTACCTACCATGTGTCAAGGATTAGGGTTCTGGTGATGAATGACTCTCCTCATCGTCTCCTCTCACCTCTTCTGAGGTGCCAACTCTTTTCAGTATTCTCTCTCAGAATTCCTTGGTGTGCTCCCTTTTATAAAATTTCTAAATTGTCTTCTAAGTTGTCTCCGACTTCTGTCTGTGTCCCTCCTATTCCTATTCCTCCCCTTTACCCCCATTATCTCCCCCCGCAAATCATCCATCACATTACTGTCAGGTTGATTTCCATCCTGTGTTGATTTCACCACCACCACTCCCTACTCAACAACCTTCAGTGATTCCCCATAATCCGTAGAATGAAGTATAACTCCATAGTTCGGCATTGAAGACTCCACACTCTGAGTCCTCTCTGAGTTACTCTTGTCTAGCTGCTTCCCTGTGTAACTTCTTGATTAGAGTGCGTTAGGTTATTTATTGATCCCCACAAAGCTCATCTGTAGCCCCGGTCCTACCTCCATGCCCTTGCTCTTGCCATTCGCTCACCTGAAGTGCCTGCCCGTCATACTGTTCTGTATCTTTCCTGTCCATCTTTTAGGCTTACTTCAGCTTGACCTTTTGGGGCATCTTCTCTGACTGCTCCAGTCCTCTGTGATTATTTTCCTTCTCTGTACTTTATCACTCACTTTTTAAAAACCACTCATTTAGGACTGAGGATATTCTTATATTATTAAATTTTTTTATGGTTTTATGTATGGAGTCTCTTCAAAAGAAACAAGCTAAGCAGAAATACTATGCTTCTGTCTCTTTGTGGCCCTAGGGCCCTGGGATACAAACAGGCTTGCATTGTTTTTGTTGATGAAATTAGCAGGCTTTACTGACACTTTAAAATGCCATGTCTGCTATTATTATAGTTGTCGTGACTGGATAAAGCGAGAGATATATTTGATGGTTAAAAACCTAGCTACGGCCAGACATTAGTGATTGCATTAAATCTATCCAATGACTGCCTATTGCTGTAAATTGGATTTCTTCTGTACAGTATCAGCTAAATTCAAGTTGATTTTGAGTTCTTGGTAGAGTCCCTGCCTATGTGCTGTGTTTTATTTGCTCACTGAGGTGTTGTAAACAATTATTTATTGAATGAAAGATTTTGTAAAATGCATGTCCTTAACTGTTCTCCAATTTTTTCTTTCAGGTCTTATCACAATGGCTATACTTAGAACATGAGCAAGGAATTCACTTGACTTCTGAAGTAGATTTATCTTGAAAATATGAATGTGGACTGCCTTTTATCTTTATTTCACCCCATTAACATGCTACAAACTATTGATTGATTTACAATCATTGCAGATGTATAATATATATTTTAAATTACTCTATAATTTTATTCCAAGGACTCCAACACATTATGTTACAGACAGCAAGGAAGCTTCTGAGTGACACTTAGGAAATTTTTTGAAGAAATTCTTTTTATATCTAAGCCGACCGTGCAAAAGACTTTAATTAAGACATTTGTTATTTTCTCATCTTTTTTCTAATTCACTTTGATTGTTGAGGTCATGTATCCTTCAAAGTTAAAGGCCTAAAAGAGCAAACTGACCAGCCTGAAAATAAAATTACATTTATTTCCTAGCTACGAACATCAATGTTACTATATAAATTATGCCTTGTCCTCTATCATTATATACAGTCGCCATGGTGTTTCTAAAAATAAGAGTTTTACAGTTAATGTGTAGAAGGTAAAAAAATGCAAAAGCATAAAGTACTGAGGGATCATGTTTATCTTAGGGTCTCACAGAAGACAGGACATATTTAATTCATCTGGTGAACTACAGGATAGGTTGTGGCCCAGCCACCAAGAAGTAGGGTGACCATTCTGTTTGGTCTAAGAATTCTGAAGGAAGGTAGGCATAATGCCTTACGTTAATAGGAGGAAAAATCACTTTATCTTTTCTCCCCAGCCCTTTGCCTGACTGTAAGCTACTGGCCCAGATGGGGACTACCAATGCCAGGTGGTTTATGTGGAGATGATTTTTCACCTTCAAACTCTAAGCCAAGTACAAAAACTCCTTAATATCTGTGTCTATTTTTTATCAGTCACTGAGACATTTTTTAAGTTTGTATTTATTATTAAAACAACTTTACCAAAAAAAGTCCCCAAAGCACAACTATGTACATTTCTTTATAGCCTCTTCTGATCTCTAACATATATATGCAGTTTTAACTGTTATTGTTATGGTATCTGATCTTTTGACTTAGGATTTTTATCTGAGAGCACAATGCATTGAGTCTCTTGAAAATCATCTTCCAGATCTTTTTACAGAATGAACTTATGCACTGCTACTGTAGTATTCTTAAGGAATATATGTAAACACGAGATGTATGCCTGAGGTTGGGTTTTGCAGGAAACAGTACTTTGCTTCTAAAGTAAAAGCTTTTACATATACTCTTTCATAGAAAATCCTCATTGTTTAACCATTTGGGGAGCATAAATCATTAAATGGATCATGTCTGTACATTATGTAATGACTAAAAAGCACATAAATGTAATCTATTTTGAACTTTGTAAAAAAAAAAAACCCTTGTGTTTGAAGGTTATCCTTCTTTCTCTGTCCATCTCAAGTCGCGTGTGTGTGCGCGTGTGCAGGTGCACGCACGTGTGTGTGCATGTGATAACACATTGTAAAGAACAGAAATTACTTTAAAAAATAAAAGAAAATGGAGACCTAAGTTTCACAACGATTGACACATTTTGTTTCGGTATATCTCTGAGGAACTCAAAGTCTCCTGTTTCCCAAAGCTGTCTCCTATTCCTGTGAGTTAAATAAGCAAAAATAAGAAGTGAAATATGTGAGCTAAAATGTCTTAAGTTTTTAAATTTACCAAAGGAGTTAATTTGTTTTTAGTTTTTTTTTTTTTTGCGGTACGCGGGCCTCTCACTGTTGTGGCCTCTCCCGTTGCGGAGCACAGACTCCGGACGTGCAGGCTCAGTGGCCACGGCTCACGGGCCCAGCCGCTCCGCAGCATGTGGGATCCTCCCGGACCGGGGCATGAACCCGTGTCCCCTGCATCGGCAGGCGGACTCTCAACCACTGCGCCACCAGGGAAGCCCTGTTTTTACAGTTTTTGAATAGGTAACAGTTACGTGCTTCAAAAATCAAAAACTGTAAAAAGGTATACAGTGAAAAATCTCTCCTCACCATCCCTGTTCACCCCGTTCCCTGTCCACACAGCTCCTTACAAGTGACCACTTTTTTTTTTTTTTTTTTTTTTGGGGACCAGGGAAGCCCACAAGTGACCACTTTTATGAGTTTATATATACTTCGTTTGTTTCTCCAAATATATATTCTTATTTTAATGCTTTTATATATAAATGGTAACATGTTCTACATACTGTACTGCACCTAGCTTTTTTCTACTTAACGCTATATCCAGGAAGAACTTTCTATATCAGTAAAGAGTATCCTCCTTCTTATTACAGCTGCATAATATTTTGCATGGCTTATAGCATAATTCATTTTACCAGTTCCTGACTAGTTCTACCAGTAACGCATGAGAGTGCATTCCACAGTCTCTCATTAGCTATGTGTTTTGCCTGATAGCTGAGAAATGGTATATCCGTGTAGTTTCAATTTTTATTAACTTAAAAGTGAGGTTGACCATCTTTTCATAGAGCTTATTCACATCTCTGGTCCCACACCCCCTGCTTTCTGGTGGGTGGGTGTTTTTTTTCCTTATTGGCTGTAGGAGCTCTTTGTGATATGAGTTGCAAATATTTCTTTTCAGTTTATCATTTTTCTTTGACTTTGCTTATGGTGTCTTTACCATACAAAACTTATTCTGGAGTCGTTGAATTTATGAATCTTTTATGACTTCTGGATTTTGAATCATAGTTAGAAAACCCCACTCCAAGGTAACAAATCATAGATACGCACATGCATACAAACACCAGTTAGAAGATATAGAGAATAGTCCATTTACAATAGCAAAAAAAATAAATTAAAAAAACCTAGGTTTAAACTTAAAGTCCCGAAACTTTTATAAGGGAAACTAAAACACTCCTGGGAAACACAAAACTAGACCTGAACAAATGGAAAGACATCTGGGATGTTCTTGGATGTGTAGTCTTAACATCATAAAGATCTCCTATCTTTCTAAGTTACGTAAATTTAACATGATCCCAAAAAGAATACCACAAAGTTTTGGTATTTTTGTTTTTCACCTAGACAGGTTGACTCTAGAGTTCATATGAAGAAATAGCATAGCCAGGAAAACTTGAAGAGTAAAGGGAGAAATTTTTCCAGAAATTAAAACTTATTTATATAACTCCAATAATTCCAATAATGTGCCATTGGCCTGTGAACAAACCAATGGAAAAGAATTGGAATACAGAAATAGACCCAAATATACCCAGGAATTTAGATAAAGGTGTCATCTGCAAACAGTGGAGAAAAAAATATACTGGTCAATAAATGGCATGAAAACTGGATGGCCATCTAGAAAAAAAAATTGAAGTTGGATTGATGCATTCCACCGGGATAACTCCAAATGGATCAAAAATTTAAATGTAAAAAGATGGAACCATCAAGGTGCTAGACAACAGAATGGGAGAATTAATTCCTTTAAATCTTGGAAGGGGTTAATTCTTGATGACTCAGTAACAGTATTTCATATGAAAGACTAAATTCATAACCAACGTCTCCCCTGGGCAGTAGTTATACTCCCCTCCTCAGCGTGTAACTTCCCAGTTTTGTAAAAGGACCGCCCCCAAATGAGTTTTCAAAGTAGATCCCCAGAATCATAAAACGGTTGGATTTTTCCCTTTTAGAGATTACTCGATTCAACTCACTTAAGTTCTCCCCTTTAATTCAAACCTGCCGCATTTTGACACGATATAATCAACAAGAACTGGGTGACCGGCAAGTGATAATACGCTGTGTGTCTGCGCTGTGTGGATTTACAGTCCACATTTGAGTGTGTGGTGGCACCTCAAATAGCCTTTGATCCAATTCAGTGCTGAAGTGCCTGGCACACCCCACAAATTCTGTAGGAGCTGGAGAGGCCTGAACTGGTCTTAGACGGTGGGCTGATTCATACACAAAGAGTAGGGGGGTTCACAAGAAAAGGCAAGGATAAATGTGCCACGAGGTGAGGTGAGTTGTTTTGAAACGATTTCCAGGGAGATATTTGAGACTGTGATTGTGTGTGCCGTTATTTCCTGTCTACCGTGAAGAAAACTTTTTTTCTGCCATGATTAAAGGGGCTGAACACAGGCTAGTGAGGAAAGAGCCAAGCTTGCCAAGGGGCCACCGGCATTACAGAATTTAATCAGGGACATGGTAAAGAAGTTGTCATCGTGAAAGTGAATATGATTCATCTCGAAGGCAGCTAGCAGACAGGAAACGCACAGCAAGAGGCATGGCAATAGTTGTAATTATCTGTCACTGTAGGTGTTTCTGCTGCCTCGAAATCGTTAGGCCTGCACAGTTCTGCCACCCGAATTCACTTCAGGAGGAGTTATACAAAGTCAGCGTGTAAAGCTTCAGGTTTCTAGTAGGGATTCTGGAAACGAGTGTCTCCTCGACGTTTTCATTCACCGAACTATTAAGTAGAAAGACTAAACAGCAACTGCTGAGGAGACACCTACAGGGTTTCAACATGAACGTGGAAACAGAACTCCGAGGTTTCAAAACTTTGCTATTACAAAAGAGATTGAAGATTTCAAGTAGCACCTAAAGCCCTGACATTTTGAGAGAACAGGCCTAAAAGGAACAATTTAAAATAGACCTAAAGGAAATTGCAGGTAGGGGAGTGCTTGGGACCGTGTAGCTGCTCTAGGAGATTCAAGTGGAGGGAGTGTCATTGTATTATCCCAGCAGCAGAATGTCAAGTTAGGGATTATTTCATTAGGAAAATATTTGCTACACCTGTAATCTTGAAGCGATTAAACAACATACCAGAGCAGAACATTACTCTCCAGGATTAAATACCAAACAAAATAACAAAGAGTTGACCCAGCTACGGGCCACTGAGATGAGACCTTGTCCAGTTACCACATCAAAGACCCTTGAAGTAAGCCATAGGCAGAAAAAAAGAAGAATCAATTAGGATACTGGACTAAACTCAAGCTGGTTGTTTCCTTTATTTTGTTCATTTAGTTTCTAATTTGCCCCTGTCACTTAGTTAATCTAAATATGTCCAAAAAATTAAAGTGGCACCCACCCTGAGCTACGTCAGCTCAGTACCTAATAAAAATGGGGCCCAGTTCAAGGAAGATGATGATGGGGAATGTCCAGCTCACTAAATGCATTTTCCAATTAGCTGGGAGATTCCTTTGTGAATCACTGACTTAATGAACACACAAGCTGGGCCGTTCAGGATGGGGGAAAGGCCTCATTGAATAAAGTGAAAAGAATAAATGAAACGATTTCACGAGGATATAGACAGATTTTAGTCCACCAAGGTAGAGAAAAACAATGCAAAACCTCTCTTGACAAAATGAAGTGTGAACTGTGGTAATGTTAAGGGGAAAAAATGTGCTAAACCCTGGGGTGGATTACTTTTGCACAATCACAAGTCATGGCAGACGAGGTTAGGAATGGATTTATTTGGGGAAATTGAAACAAAAGCTCCCTCTCTCCCCTAATGAACGTGTTTTTGGAGTTAATCACTGTACTAGGTTACCTGTGTCTTCTACTCTTTGCAGGCTGTTTGTTTATGGGCTTTTCTTAATAGACTTTATTATTTAGAGCAGCTTTGGGTTCACAGCAAAATTGAGCAAAAAGTACGGAGACTTCTCATATACCCCTGTCCTAACCCCCAACACGTGCATAGCCTCCTGCGCCATCCACATCCCACAGAGGTGCATTTGTTATAATGGAGGAACCTACACTGACACATTATTATCAAGCAAAGTCCATAGCTTACAATAGGATTCACTCTTGTCGTATGTTCTATGGGTTTGGACAAATGCATAATGCCATGTATCAACCATTTTAGTATCACATAGATAGTATCATATAGAATAGTATCACTGCCCTAAAAATCCTTTTTAACTTAAAAACCTTGTTATGGATAATGATAAACATGTACAGAAGCAGAGAGAATAGTATAATGAACCCCTCCCATTTACCCATCGCCTGCTTTCGGAAATTACCAACCATGGCCAATCCCAATGAGTTAGTTTGCAAAGGCTATGAGAATGGAGCTATAGGCGGACTGGTATTACTTTTGTGGAAAAAGGATTTCTTCTCAGTTAAGTGAGTGATTGAATTATTTTGGAGTGACCATGTATTAAGCACTAACTGTGCTAGGTACTTTGCAAATGTCATCTAGACCCTTGCTACTCCAAGTGTGGTCGGTGGACCAGCAACATGGGCATCACCTGGAGCTTACCGGCAGTGAAGACTCTCCAGCCCCATCTCAGACCTACTGAATCAGGGTCAGCAGTTTAGCAAGATCCCCCAGGTGATCTGTATGTGACTTGAAAGTTAAGAAGCACCGACTCCCTGGTCCAGGGTAGACACTTAAAATAGCATCTTAACAACCCTGCAACAACTCCTCAAGGCAGATACTATCATGCCCAATTTATAGATGAGATAACTAGAGCTCAGAGACATTATTTGGCCTTTTCAAGGTCTCCACAGCTAAACTTAGATTTGTCTGGCTTCAGAGTTCATGATTTTACCGCTTAGAGCATGCTGCCTCCCAGCTAGGGGGCTCACTTTTGGGTTAGCTCGGTGGAAAAAGAAAAGGAGATGGTAGTATGTGTTTGCACAACAGAGGACCAACCAGTCATCCTGGCAGATGATGACGACAGTGACGACGACAGCGATGATGACAGCAACAACAGAAAACCAAACAGTTTGCTATTATGCGCGCAATCACTTGCTCCACTGAAAGACTTTTTCACTTTTCAACCAGTTATTATGGAATCGTGTAGGCAGCTAAATATTTCAGAGCGGTCAGAGGTCAGGAAAAAAAACTGGAGCAATTATCAAAGTTAGTCCCCCTTGACAGTATCTGTTGACCCAAATATGAACCAAACTGCAAACCATATGCTTTCCCAGAACAGAGAGAAGATGTGATATAGACTCACATAACTGGTAAATGCATTTCTAAAAATCCGTCAGGCCAGTTTGACATCATATAGGCAGGAAAGGCAGCTGGGCAGTTTTAACCTATAGCTCTGCTTATACTGAGAAGGGAGCCTGAAATGGCTGAGCACTGTTGGCCAATGCAATAGGACCCTTTGTGTTCTGGGTAGCATTTTGAAAGGAATATTACAGGAAAAGGTAGAGAAAAAGCATAATTCTGGGAGCACACCCCAACTTTAGCAGAAACTCATTAGATCTTAGGAACTCCTCCCTCTAATCCTAGCAGGAGATTAGGCCGTTTCCTACTCTTTCTGCTGCCCTAATGACTCAGGGGATCAGCATGGCTGCTTGCTTTTGCAATGAGCTGATCTGATGATTAATTAGCCTCTAGCAGAAACCTGATGAAGTTCTCAGTTCAAAGCCCCAGGGATCTAGTTCAGGGCAATCTGTCCTCAACAAGAAAAGACTAGGTGAAGAGGCACGCAAACTGGCCTGGTGAGAGGGGGCCGCAGGGCTTATGATTGACTTTCTACTTTACAACCAAATGGCCTGGACACAGCCTGCTGTTGTAAAACAGTATTCCTACTGAAAAACAGTAAACCCACTGGCTCAACAAAGCTAATTGTCTACGTGCATGAAATCAAATTCCTAGTGTATCATCTCTGCCTTGTAAATACCTATTTGGATCACTTTATCCCACATTCTTTTTTTTTTAATCCCACATTCTAATATATTTCACAACATTTTATGGCCAACCTTGCCCTCATGCTAAAAAATATAATGAACAATACTAAGAATTGAGTCAAAAGAGGCCCAAATAAAGCCACCTAAGGTCAAATGGATGTCTTATGAAAGTTATCTTAAGAATGTTTTTCTACACATTGAAGGAGATTTTAAATAGTATTTTAATACTGTATTTGAATATTTTGATCACGATATTTTCCCTCTGAAAATCTCACAAAGACATTTCTAAGATCTATTTATCTAAATGACCACCTTTGTAAGGTTAGGAGGGCAGTTATTATTGATCCCTCTTGTGCAGATGAGGAAACAGAGGCTCTGACAGTTGAAGTTAATTGCCCTCCAGCAAGGAAGGGGCACAGCCTAGATCAGCATCCGGATGGTGAGCCGGCCCTCTCTTCTTTCCACTTAACACAGGTTGAAGAAAAAGGTAGCACAAGAGTAGCCACAAAACTATCCCCTAAAAAAACTAAGGCAGCTGAGAACATGCCAGGATTATTAAATTTGTTGGAAATACCTTTTCACTTTGGAAATTACAAGTTACACCCATGGGTCATTTGGTGAGGGGGAAGACACTGAGACACGAGTACTGAAGGCCTTTGGGTGGTAAGCTGTGCTGTGGACCCAGAGGAATGGCACTTGGGGTGGGGCACAAAGCTAGCTGCATTCTGTCCTTCCTTTCCTCACTGCTCATACTCTCCCCACCTAAGGGGAAGTCAGGAATATTCTGGAAGGCAGGGGCCCCTACTCAGAAAGTAGGGAGCTGGGGCACTGTTGTTCCAACTTCAAGAAGAGGGCATTCAGTAGACTGCAGTGTCTCCTGGGCCAAAGTCAGATGCCTTCCCCACCTCTACTTCTGGGGCTGGCTATGGAGGGAACCATTAGTTTGAATTTATTCTAAAGGGCACGTCCTGATGGGTCTGAGTCTGGATCTGTATATGTGCTGCTATCCAGCTGAGGAGAGCACAGCGCTCTTTGTGACGTGAAGAGCGAGTTAAGTTCGTGAAAAGATTTCAAAATAGTCCAGGGGAGAGGAGGTGGGGGAACCCCCATAGCTTCACTTCTGCTAGCCCCTTCCAGTTTTACCATGACTTTGAGTCATTATTTTCTGATGTTCTTACAACGGGCTATAGGGTGCCCCGTAAAGCTCTCTTCCCCACAAGGGAGTCCTGGGGAGTTGGGCTCCAGTTCGGATTATCTAACAGAATGACCCTTGTAGATACCATGTAGATAACACACAATCAGCCCAAGAAATAAATTCCACACATGAACCACATACATTTGAAAGGCCCCAACTGCTGGGAGCCAGACTAATCTGTAGTTAAGGAAGGGATTTCTGGAATTTTCTGTGAGCCTCCCAGGCTTCCCGCATCTCATCCCTCTCATTACGTAAAAGGAATGGAAAAAGGAGATGTTTGTTTGGGCCAGGACAGTGTGTGATGGGAAAAATCAGCAGGTGAGAGGGCATTTTGTAATATTTAATCTAAAGGTAAGAGTTTTGCTAACTACTGAATAAATTTACAGAAGGAAACAATGTCCTTGGTATAAATATTTATATCAAATAACTCAACACTCCTGAAATCCTGGAGAACGTTCTGGTTTGCATGTCATAGGGGCTGGCTGGACACTTGGAGGAGATGTCGTAGACAGAATTTGGGCATGGGATGGGAGACTGGGCTGGAGAAGTTACTCCTTCAGGCCTGAAATTCTGTGAAAACTAGAGGTGCCGATCCATTTTCTTACGGAAACTGTACTTTTTAAAGTACAAAATTATAGAGATGGAGAACAAATTAATGGTTACCAGAGGTTAGGGATGGTGGAGGGGGACGGGGTAGGTGTGACTATAAAGGGGCACACCAGGCAGATCTTTGTGGTGACAGAATACTTTTGTGTCTTGATTGCGGTGGTGGTTCCACGAATCTATACATGTAATAAAATGGTGTAGAACTATACACACACATTGTACCTATGTCAACTTCATGGCCTTTATATGGTACTATAATTATGTGCAATGTGATCATTGGGGGAGATGGAGTGAAGGGGAACTTCCTATGAGTCTACAATTATTTCAAAATAAAAAGTTAAGAAACATCAAGCACAATCCTGCATTTCTTGTAAGTGCCCTACAAAACATTTACACAATTTTTCTTTTAAGAGAACCCTACCCCACACACCATAACTCCTTCACTCTTGAGGATTAGAACTACGGACTTAGGAACAAACTTTTCCTTTTCCATCTTAATTTCTTCATTGGGAACAAATTGTCAGAGACTGCATCTTCCCCTTTTTAATGTTAATCTACAGGTCTGATGTTTCAGATGGAGCTATTCGGTTGGTAATGCCTTGAGCAGACACAGACGGGGAGGTTCTAGGTCTGACTAAGCCAGCTCTTCTCTCTGAAATGGAAAAAAAGCAGAAACATGTTAAATTCCTGTCATGCCTTGCATGTGAATAGAAGCATAAGGGTAGGCAGGAGGGAGGAGACAGGTCAGGAGAGTCTGGGGTCCTCTGGTAAAGCAGAGAGGCTCTTCTCAGCTCCTCTGTGCTTCTGGTGTTGAGAAGCATAGAGAAACTGCCCCAGGAGGTCAGGCACTTGAAAGGTAAACAGTTCAACTAGCCTCAGAGAGGGGGGCCCTTCGAGTCAAATGTAGAAATGTGAACCAGCTTCCTTCCCCAGCTCCCCAAGTACATCAGAAGCGGAGGTGGACAGAGCCTGAGCCCTTCAGTGGGAACAGGTGGTTGTAACGGGCAGGTTATAAAGGGGTTTGGGATGGGAGCACCTGCCACGGGCTGTCAGCTTCCTGACACACTCTATCTGCCAGAGGCCCCAGCTTGGCCTTCGTAGATTCCATGCATCTCTCTGAAACTTCTTCAATCCATCTCATCTGACCCAGAGCACATGACTATAAGCTGTCTCATATTATTCTCTTATTTTGAGTCACAGGGGCCTGGGTTCAAATCCTAGTTCTACTGCTTATTATTTGCGTGATCTTGGGCAAGTTGTCTTAACTTTTCTGCCCCTCAGTTTGCAGATGGGGCAAATGGGGATAATACCTGCCTTACAGGGTTTGTAAAGTGTCTGGCACCTAGTAGGTGCCTAGCAAATGTTAGCCTTCTCTTTGCTCTGCTCATTGTTTTCAGTGTGGCCACATCACCCACTAGACTGGAAGCTCCTTGAGGGAGCTTCTCCCCCTGTACCTAGCATCGGGTTGAGTACACCGTTAATGAGTCCCTACTGGTTAGGCTAAATGGTGCCTTCCCAGCTGCCTCAGTGATACTACTGATGGAGACCCAGAAATGGGCATAAAGGAACATCAACATTTCATTTCTGTTTTGTTTGGCTTTGGTTTATTTTTCACTTTCTTTTTAAAAAAATCTTATTTTTTAATTGAGGTATAGTTGACTTACAGTATTGTATTTTTCAGGTGCATCAACGTTCCATTTCAAAGATATGAAAGTAACATGCTGAATTCTTTACTTCCCTGATACATTGTTATAGTAAAACTGTCCATGTGATAAGGCCCACCTTTAGAGCAAATATAATTTTAGACGAATATAATGTACCTCAAGTAAAATTAAAGTCAGTATAGCAATACAATTCTACCTCAAGAAACAAGAAAAATCTCAAATAGACAACCTGACCTTATACCTAAAGCAATTAGAGAAAGAAGAACAAAAAACCCCAAAGTTAGCAGAAGGAAAGGAAGCATAAAGATCAGATCAGAAATAAATGAAAAAGAAATGAAGGAAAGATAGCAAAGATCAATAAAACTAAAAGCTGGTTCTTTGAGAAGATAAACAAAATTGATGAACCATTAGCCAGACTCATTAAGAAAAAAGGGAGATCAAATCAATAGAATAGCAATAGGACAGGATGTCCGCAACTTACTCTCAAGTGTTTTAGAAAAAAATGTGTGTGTGTGTGCATGTGTGCGTGCGTATGCGCGCGCGTAGAGAGACAATGGTAAATGTAATAAGATGCTAACGATAGGTAAATCTTCATCAAGAGTATGTGAAATTTCTTTTTACTACCTTTGCATTTGATCTTCTGTAAGTTGAAAATATCTTGAATTAAAAATTTAAAAATATATTATTTTGAGCATTTAACCATAGTGCCTGATGCTGTGCTAGGTATGATATTCAAGGAAGAACAAGACATGGTCTCTATCTTTAACCCAGAAGCTCATGGTCTGGGGCTGGCAGGACAAAAAACAGGCCAGCACAATTCAGTGTGATAAAGGATGGCACCGAGGAGGCGTGCTAAACCCAGACCTCCTAGGGTGAGGGGGTTGCAGAAGGCTCTTTACAGACGAGGTAAAGGAGAAGCTTAACGTTGGGGGAACTAATTAAGTTTGGGGTGCCAATAGGACATGCAAGCAGAGCTGACCAACAGACTGTGGGTTATAGACAAGAGGTGCCTCCTAAGGACAGACAACAAGGCCTGGATTAGCAGGTGTCAGGGGCCAGGCCAAAATCACCGTAGCCTCCGAGGTAACATAAGAAGTGCAGGCATAAGCAAAAACACCTGAAGCTGAAAGGTTGAACACAAGTGTGCTTACTGATGACTTAGGATGAACTTTGTGGTGTGAAAACTGAATGTCCTAGAGACATCAGCCCCTAGATTGATAAATATCAATAGAAGTAACCTGGATAAGGGCATGGCCCCAAATTAGCTAGGATCGCTAATAATAGACTGTGAGGCAGGAAGAGGACATTAAGTGATCATAAGAAACAAAAGAAGTGATTTCTCAAGAACAGGATGAGCCTTACCAGCAATAAAGATAAGGTGGTACCCAATTAACACACAACAGGATGGGGAGAGGTTGTTGTTAATAGGAAGAATCCTGAGAACAGTGCTGGGTTCCACAATGAAGGGAAATCAGCAAGGCAGTACTGCTGTTTCAGAAGTCAATGGGGGAATGGGAATTTCCACTCAATTATTAGATATAAGAGCCAGGATGAGAAAGTACGTGAATGTTCCTACCAAGGGCCTGGTGGGAGCTCATTTTTTTCCTTTCTTTGAAAACTTTTATATTATGGAAAATTTATAAAAATAATGAGAACAGCATCGGCTTAAGCCACATAAAAC
The DNA here is from genome assembly GCF_003031525.2 of Neophocaena asiaeorientalis asiaeorientalis. Classification (NCBI taxonomy): domain Eukaryota; kingdom Metazoa; phylum Chordata; class Mammalia; order Artiodactyla; family Phocoenidae; genus Neophocaena; species Neophocaena asiaeorientalis. The sequence continues at coordinate 99,818 of NW_020173382.1, forward strand.
TGCCAAAATGTGACAATTTTTGACCCACAAAAATGCAATTTCATGTTTCAAAAGCAAATGAACTCCCATATACCCATCACCCAGCTTTAGCGATTACTGACACATAATCAACTTCATTTCATCCAAGTCCCCACCCATTACCGTGGCAAACTAATTTGAAGCAAATCTCTGGTGGGGTTTTTTTTTGTGCTTTTAAATAAATGATTTAATACCTATAAAAGAGATTCATATTATATATACATATGTATTATAATGTTTTTACTTAATTTTCTCAGTAAAGTAATATATTCATGGGGCTTAAAATTCAGAAGATACATCCTGTTGCATACCTTTAATATATACAATTTTTATTTTGTAATTACACTTCCATAAAGCAAAAACAACAACAACAACAAAAAGAAACGTATAAAGCGAAAGGACAACAGCTCTCTTTCCTCAGAGGCAACCGACATTAACAGCTTTTTACGTATCCTTCCAGAGACGTTTTACGCATATGTTAGCAAAGAAATTGCAAACTATTCCCACTGATTTTTACCTTGCTTCTCCCAACTAACAAAATATTTTAGAGATCATTCCATATCAGCACATAAAGAGCTCCCTCTTTTTTCCAGCTACCTAGCATTCCATTTAAGAACCACAATTTATTTAACTAATCAAATCACTATTGGTGGACTTTTAGGCTGTTTCCAATCTGTTGCTGCTATAGACAGTGTTGCAATGACTCACCTTACGCATTCATCTTGCATCAAAGCAAGTAAGTGTTTATATCTGTAAGAGAAAAGCCTCAAGGCTGAATTGCTGGATGAAAAGGAACATGAACTTGTAATTTTGATAGATATCGCCAAATTGCCCTCAATCAGGTAGGAGTTATTTTAATGCTGTCTTCACCCTTTTATCACACGCAGTTTTCTTGCTGCACCTTTCCACTTCCTCCAAGGGCCCTGTAGGGGACCATTTCAACATATCAAACTCAGAAACGCCTCTCTGGCCTCAGCCTCCTATGGGTCTCTCGCTACCACTCTGGCCACACGACCACCGGCCTGTTCTTCCTCCCCTTTCCTTGCCCAGAGGTCATCATAGGCTGCCAGCTTCCGTTCCTCCTTCCAAGCTGGCCCCATGATCAGCTGTCTTAGCCATGCTAGTGTTCATCCCTGGACTCACTCTCCCCATGACCTTCTGTCGTACCTGCTCTGCCAATCCTCGGCCCTGTGAAAACCCCACCACCCATTCTCTCCATCCCCCAGTCCCAGCCTGCTAACTATTGCTGGAGAAGGTCATGAGATTGGCTCTGCTACAAAGCCAGGCCAGTCAGCCTCAGCGGGGCCCCAAGGGCTGCGAGGCAGTCCTTTTATATATCTGTATCAAATTTCTCTCAGTGATTGTTCCAAATCCTCTCCCTCTCTTCAGGTCCCTTTCCCCACTCTCACCCCGACCCCTCAGTTGAGGGCCTAGCCTTGGGTTTCAATGACAGGACACAGGTCACCAAGCAGGAACTCCCCTGATTCTCTCAGCTCTTTACCTCGCCCTTCCTTGGATCTCCGCATTTTCGCCAATGCCTGCTCATCCCCCATCCCTCAGCCTCAAGAGAACAAGGGACTTCCTCCTCAAGGCTTCCTCTTCCACCTGTGCCCTTGACACTAAGTCCTCTTGTATTCTCCTGCACTTGGCCCCAGGGGCCATCCTTTTTCCCTTTGGGCAAGCTCTCCCTTCCCCGCTAGGTTTTCCCTCTCAGCCTAAAAACACTTCCCCCCTATTGGTGTCACTGTTCCACACTACCAACAAACTTTGAAAATTTAGTCATCTTTAAAATTACACAAGTAATTCATGCCTCCTGGCTTCACTTCTTCCTTCTAAGTCAGCCCCAAAATTTAACAGAAAACTCAGAAAATAATGATAAGTAAAAAGAAGAAAATAAAAACCACCCACAATCCCACCATGTAACTGTTAATATTTTGGTGTATTTCTTTCCAATCATTTTATATGCACATATATTCATTTACATACCTATATGTATTTTTTTCTTACAAAAGTGGACCATAGTACACAAAGTGCTGTCATACTATATTTCAGACATCTTAGCTTTGCTATTTATTAGTTGTCTGATCCTGGTTAAGTAAATTAACATTCCTGAGTCCATTTCCTCCTGTGTAAAATGAGGACTATTGTAGTAACCACCTTGCAGGGCTGTTATGAGGATTCAATGAGATAAAAATATATAAAAACACTTATCACAGTGCCTGACACATGGCAAGTTGAATTAACGTTAGCTATTACGATCTTCCAACGTCAATAAATATAGCTCTACATAATAATGTAACGAGTTCTGTCAGTGTTGTGTCTAATAGGAGTGACTAAAGCCCTGCAGTGACACCAGCACATATTCATTTGGTACATGAGCAAGTGTATCTGTGGGATAAACTCCTTCAAGCATAACTGCCGGTTCAAAAGCTCTGCACATTTGTAGTTTTCATAGATATTGTCAAATTGCCCTTCCTCAAGTGGAAGTTACCATGATTTCTCTAACTTATCCCTTATTGATGAATATTGAGGCCGTTTTCAAATTTTTCACTGATACAAACCCAGACTGTGAAGAACATTCTTATAACTAAATATTTGCATAGATCCATGATTATTTTTTTCAGGGCAAAGGAAAGAGTATGAGTAAATGCACAGAGATGGGGGAGCAAATGGTGTGCATGGGAAACTGCTAGTATCAGTGACACACAGAGGGGAGAAGGACAAGAGGTGAGGCTGTAAATAAATTGGGACCAGATTGTAAAGGACTGTGAATGCCACATTTATTCATTTAGTCAGTCACTAAATATTTAGTGACTATCTATTACAGGCCATGCACTGTTTTAGGCACTTTAGCCACTTAGTGAACAAAATCAGAAAACGATTCCTGCCCTGGGGGAGCTTACATTCTAGCGAAGAGATACAAACAATAAAAGTAGTAAGTAAACTACAGACAGTGTTAGAAGGTGAAAAGAGAAAAGGGAAGGTAGAGCAGGCTAAAGGGGATCAGGAGTGCTGGGAGCAGAATTATTATATTATTGTAATATTATAATATATTGTTATTAAATATTAATAATTAATATTGCACAGAGCAATATTAAATAGAGTGGCTACCCCATTGCAGAGTTTAAACTTATTCTAGTAATGAGGAATCACTGAGGTAGGCATTCATATATGTTCATCATCATCTGTGCCATATCCACATACCACCTGATACTTGATACCTAATGATTTCTTTAAATCAACTTACCATTCACGAATTAAATTTGTTTTAAATGAAGTTTTATAACACCAGCATAAATGGAAACCCAGTATTGCATGCCATGAGGGCCTAGAAGAGGGTACTGGATGATACTAGGACTGGCCTCTTCCCTTCATTACAGAGAACAGCTAGTCAATAAGAACAGTAACAACCAGCACATTTAAAATTGTGTGCTTATTATTTGCCAGGTAGCTTAGCATTTTACATGCAGCAGATAATTAATTTTATCTTCTCAGTAATTCTATACTGTAGGTACCATTATAGTTCCCATTTTTTAGGAGGAAATTTGGGCAAGTGATTAACTCTCCCAAGCCTCAGTTTCCTCCTAAATAAATGGGGACAATAATGAGGATATAGATTTAACACCTATCTTTCTCAAACTATTCCAAAAGTTGAAGAGGAAGAAACACCTCTGAACTCATTCTACGAGGCCAGCATCACCCTGATACCAACATCAGACAAAGACACTACCAGAAAAAGAGAATTACAGGCCACCAATGAACATAGATGCAAAAATCCTCAACAAAATATCAGCAAACTGAATCCAACAGCACATCAAAAGGGTCATACACCATGATCAAGTGGGGTTAATCCCAGGGATGCAAGGATGGTTCTATATCCACAAATCAATCAATCAAAGTGATAGACCACATTAACAAACTGAAGAATGGAAATCATATGATCATCTCAGTAGATGGAGAAAAAGCTTTTGACACAATTCAACATCCATTCATGATAAAAATTCTCAACAAAGTGAGTACAGAGGGAACATACCTCAACATAATAAGAGCCATATATGACAAACCCACAGCTAACATCATACTCAATGATGAAAAGCTAGAAGCGTTTCCTCTAAGATCAGGAATAAGACAAGGATGACCACTCTCACCACTTTTGCTCAACATAGTATTGGAAGTCCTAGCCACAGCCATCAGACAAGAAAAATAAATAAAAGGAATCCAATTTGGAGAGGAAGAAGTAAAACTGCCACTGTTTGCAGATGACATGATACTACAGAATATCCTAAAGACACCACCAAAAAACTATTAGAACTAATAAATGAATTCAGTAAAGTTGCAGGATATAAAATTAATACACAGAAATCTGTTGCATGGCTATGCACTAACAATGAATTATCAGAAAGAGAAATTAAGAAAACCATCCCATTTATAATTGCATCAAAAAGAATAAAATGCTAGGAATAAATCTAACCAAGGAGGTGAAAGACCTATACTCAGAAAACTATGAGACACTGATGAAAGAAACTGAAGATGACACAAACAGATGGAAAGATACACCGTGTTCATGGGTTGGAAGAATTAATATTGTTAAAATGACCACTCTCTCCAAGGCAATCTACAGATTCAATGCAATCCCTATCAAAATACTAATGACATTTTTCACAGAACTAGAACAAATTATTCTAAAATTTGTATGGAAACACAAAAGACCCCAAATACCCAAAATAATTTTGAGAAAGAAGAACAAAGCTGAAGGTACAACACTCCTTGCTTTCACACTACAGCACAAAGCTTAAATAATCAAAACAGTATGATACTGGCACAAAAACACACACGTAGATCAATGGAATAGAATAGAGAGCCCAGAAATAAACCTACACATATATGGTCAATTAATCTATGACAAAGTAGGTAAGAATATACAATGGGGGGGCTTCCCGGGTGGCACAGCGGTTAAGCATCTGCCGGCCAATGCAGGGGACACGGGTTTGAGCCCTGGTCGGGGAAGATCCCACATGCCACGGAGCAACTAAGCCCGTAAGGCCACAACTAAAAAGAAAGCCCACGCGCAGCAACGAAAACCCAACGCAGCCATAAATAAATAAATTTATAAAAAAAAAAAAAAAAAAGAATATACAATGGGGAAAAGACAGCCTCTTCAATAAATGGTGTTGGGAAAATTCAATAGCTACATGCAAAAGAATCAAACCAGACTGACTACTTTCTCACACCATATATAAAAATAAACTCAAAATGGACTAAAGACTTAAATGTAAGATCTGAAACCATAAAACTCTTAGAAGAAAACATAGGCATATGCTGTTGACATCGGTCTTAGCAATATTTTCTCAGATATGTCTCCTCAGGCAAGGGAAACAAAAGCAAAATTAAACAAACGGGACTACATCAAACGAAAAAGATTTGTACAGTGAAGTAAACTATCAACAAAACGAAAAGCTCCCTAATGAATAGGAGAAGATATTTGCATATGATATATCTGATAAGGGGTTAATACCCAAAATATACAAAGAACTCATACAATTCAACATCAAAAAACCCCAAACAACCTGATTTAAAAATGGGCACAGGATCTGAACAGACATTTTTCTAAAGAAGACATACAGAAGGCCAACACGTACATGAAAAGATGCTCAACAGCACTAACCACCAGGGAAATGCAAATCAAAACCACAATGAGGTATCACCTCACACCAGTTAGAATGGGCCTCATCAGAAAATCTACAAACAATAAATGCTGGAGAGGGTGTGGAGAAAAGGGAACCCTCTTGCACTGTTGGTGGGAATGTAAATTGATACAGCCACTATGGAGAACAGTATGGAGGTTCCTTAAAAATCTAAAAATAGAATTACCATATGACCCAGCAATCCCACTGCTGGGCATATACCCTGAGAAAACCATAATTCAAAAAGATACATGTACCACAGTGTTCACTGCAGCACTATTTACAATAGCCAGGACATGGAAGCAACCTAAATGTCCATCGATAGATGAACGGATAAAGAAGATGTGGTATATATACACAATGGAATATTACTCAGCTATAAGCTGCTGCATAGCACAGGGAGATCAGCTCCGTGCTTTGTGACCACCTAGAGGGGTGGGATAGGGAGGGCGGGAGGGAGGCTCAAGAGGGAGGGGATATGGGGATATATGTATACATATAGCTGATTCACTTTGTTGTGAAACTAACAGCAGAAACTAGCAAAACATTGTAAAGCAATTATACTCCAATAAAAATATTAAAAAAATTTTTTAAACTAAAAAGGAATGAAATCTTGCCATTTACGACAACATGGATGGACCTAGAGGGTATTGTGCTAAGTGAAATAAGTCAGATAGAGAAAGACTACCGTATGACTTCAGTTAGATGTGGAATCTAAAAAAGAAATGAACAATCAATCATAACAAAACAGAAATAGAGTCATAGATACAGAGAACAAACAGGTGGTTTGCCCGAGGGGAAGGTGGGTTGGGAGGATGAGTAAAATCGGTGAGGGAGACTAAGAGGTACAAACCTTCAGTTACAAAATAAATGAGTCACAGGGAACTAACATAGTGTTGTAGGTCAATTATAGTTCATTTCTTTAAAAAAGGAAAATAGGGCTTCCCTGGTGGCGCAGTGGTTGAGAGTCCCCCTGCCGATGCAGGGGACACGGGTTCGCGTCCCGGTCCGGGAAGATCCCACATGCCGCGGAGCGGCTGTGCCCGTGAGCCATGGCCGTTGAGCCTGCGTGTCTGGAGCCTGTGCTCCGCAACGGGAGAGGCCACAACGGTGAGAGGCCCACATACCGCAAAAAAATTTTTAAATAAATAAATAAATAAATAAGGAAAATAACCTAAATGCCCCCAAATGAGGGTCTAATTGAAAAAATTGTATACTTATAGCTTCTAGTCAGAGTTTATAATAACATAAAAAACTTTTAAGATTTTAAATAAGTAAAACAACAAAACACATAAAATTATATATACAGCATGATCACAAAAATATTTCAAAAATATGCATAGACGAAAAGACTGGAAGGAAGTACATCAAAATATTGTTGATTATCTTTGGGAGTTAAGACTATTAGTAAATTTTTAATCTTGTAGTTCTTTGACTTTTCCAATTTTTCTATGAGTATGTATTATAAAATATAAACTTTTTAAAAAAGTTTAAAATTTTTATTTATTTTTATTTTTTAGAAAAGTCAATATAGGAGAGAAGGGCCCATGGCTTCTGCTTACTCCATGTCGTGCTTGGGGGAGACTTGGAGAGGGGACAGGAAGGGAACAGAAGCTCCCAGCTACATTGATCCCTGACCACCAACCCCACAAAATCCAATGATTGAGGTTAGAGCTAGATTACTACTTTAAAATACAAACACCTCCCCTCAGAGTTAAATTTATTGGTCACTTTAATTTTCCTGCGAAGAACTTTAATCAGAATGTCCAAATTGATTACAGACTCGCTAGGATGGGAGTTTTGATTAGAAGAGGGGAAGAAGATGAACCTCCGGAGCATCGGCCCTGGCCCCTTTTGGAAGAGGGCAGACCTGGAAGGTACCAGCAGAGGGAGGGAAGGCTGGCACTTGGGCAGCTGGAGGGAAAGAGGCAACAGAAAGCAAGGTGGGACAAAACTAAAGACAAGCTATCAACTTCGGTTGTCTCTAATTCAAGTCCTTTGGGGAAAGAAACAGAATATAAATACAATAAATAATACATCAGCAGAGAGACAGTGCCTAGTTTCTGTTAACATGCTTAGTCTCTGAAAGTGTAGTACTGCTATTCAACTTCCCGAGGAGTGAGCTTTGTTTCTAAAAAAGAAAGCCACTTTCATTCGTAAGAAATAATATGGGACTTTGAACCACTCAACCTAAGAATCTGAACCCGAGATATATCTTTTCCTGGTTTCAGTTATCATTGAATAATGAGACTCCCATAAAGTCACACAGATGAAGCCAGGTTCCCTGAAAGGCTTACAACCAAGAAAAGTTCAATATAATATAGTAATGCAGTCCTTCAATATTTGATTTCTAAAGGGAAGATGAATCTTTGAACGGAGTAAATAATAATATTTTTAAATAGCTTAGAGAAAATTGGAGACTGAAGAAAAGCTTCCCATGGAAACAGAAAAACTAGGAGCAGAAGGGTTATATCTCTGACATAGAGCAAGCACTGCTTAATGACCCCTAATAGTCCTCAAATGTGATATTATGTGGGTCCTATGTCACGAAGGAAAACAGTATTGGATCTGTTTATTGCAGACCATCTATGATGGGATAGACGTCCCTAAAGGCAAGTACAGCACCCCTGCTTTCACAATGTAGGAAAGGAGACAGCAAAATCCTTTAGTTGATAGCCTGGTGAATGTGGTACCACATTTTCTAGTACACAAATAGCTTCCTTCTCCTACCCAACACTTGAGGAGTCCCAGACAAGACTCAGACAACTCTGGCACTTCTGCTGGAGTTCCTGTTTGGTAAACTGAAATTAGCAAAGTTTGTTGCTTGGTAACATGTGCTCTATTAAACGCTTGGATCTTGGGTACAATGAAATAGACCAAGTACATCCACTATTTTGTTTTGCTTTTTTTTTTCTTTCTTTCTTGTCACCAAGATCCAAAGGCTAATACCATGCTTCATAGTTTTCCAGGTACCCACAACCCCCTAACCAATAGGACACTGGCAAATCCCTATGAAAGTCAGACTCTTCTCCTGCCAGTAGGTGAGGGAGTTTGGGAGCCTACAAACACATTTAGTATGTCACTGAGACTTTAGCAGGCCATAGATTCTCTTGAACTGACTATGATTTATCTATGAATTAAGCCTCTGGAGAAAGTCGTCAGTTTATTTTCTAAATCAAATAGGATTATCTTGTGAAGGAAGTATTCCCCTTAGCTGATCATTTTAAACAGTAGTGAATAATTGCCTTTGGCCAAATACCAAAACCCAAGATCTACAAGGTAAATTCTTTGAAAACAAATATAATCTGATGAGCATTTTTGATAAAATAAATATTTAAACATATTTCCTCATTTTCATCGATGGCTTTCTTATCTCAAGCAACATTTAACACAACAAATCCTTTGGAAAAATAGGATTTCAAAATCAAAATATTATTTAAACAAACTACATACATGAGGCACATAAATGAACATGCATTGCTGGTGGGAATATAAAATGGTAAAATTACTTTGGAAAACAGATCGGCAATTTCTTATAAAGTTAAACATGCACTCGCCATATAATATAGCAATCCTACTAGGTATTTACTTAAGAGAAATTAAAATACACATCTACACAAAAGCTTAAACACAAATATTCATAGCAGCTTTATCTGTAATAACCCCCAACTGGAAACAACCCAAATGTCCATCAAAAGGTGAATTGTACCATATACATACAATGAAACACAACTCAGCAATAAAAAGTAATTAAGTACCGATACAGGAAGCAACATGAATGGATTTCGAGGACATTCTAAGCAAAAGCAACCAGACACAAAAGAGTATATACTATATGATTTTATACATATATATGAAATTCTATAGAAGAGAAATCTAATCTGTAGTGATGAAGTAAAGGAGATCAGTGGTAACCTAGAGCCAGTGGTAGGAGTAGAGGAAGATTAACTACAAAGGGTCAGTGGACATTTTCTGTGACAATGGAAGTGGCTATATCTTGACTGCAAGGTTAAAATAGGTGAAACTTATAGTAAGTGTGGAAATTATATCTCAACAGAGTTGATTTTTAAAATAGTATAAATGAAAACTCTTCAAAAGTTGAAAATTTAAAGTTATATCTGCTTAGCAAGTGTAACTATTAAGTATCCTGTGCAAATTGTGTACCAAGATGCAGTCTCTACAATTAGGAAACTACTCTCTTGAAAAAACTGAGCACATAGGAACATGTGGAAGGCATTGGACCCAATGCTATTCGGAGCTGGTATATACAGTTAACCAGGTTCTTTTAAATAGTGCCTACCATGTGGAAGGATTGGCAAAAGGAATAAAAGGAAAGGATTGGGCTTCCCTGGTGGCGCAGTGGTTGAGGGTCCGCCTGCGGAAGCAGGGGACACAGGTTTGTGCCCTGGTCCGGGAGGATCCCACATGCCGCGGAGCGGCTGGGCCCGTGGGCCATGGCCGCTGAGCCTGCGCGTCCGGAGCCTGTGCTCCGCAACGGGAGAGGCCACAACAGTGAGAGGCCCGCGTACCGCAAAAAAAAAAAAAAAAAAGGAAAGGATTCATTAGGCTGGAAAGGAGACCAATACACACTAGGTTGGTTGGGAGATCTGGGATCAGATCAATGACAATAAATGATATTCCAGTACATCACCATGAACCCTGGCTTGTCACTGTCATCTTGTGAGGTGCCTCTCAGTAAGGAGGCCAATTAATCTGGATGCAGCTTGACCTTATCTAAAAATTGGTACCAAATAACTGGGACAAAGAATAGAAAATGGTATAGGACAAGAGGTTCTTCAGATTCCTTGGCCAGACTATAGGGAATCCCTTGCCCTCCCCATCAGTGTGGAAGCTCTCTCATTCTCCTTTCAGTGTTTCGTAAAAAATTCTACTAGGGTTTTTATAAATGCAGGAGATCAGATGAGGAACAGATCTGGAATATTTTATTCATCTATATAGCTTTAGAAATTAAAAGATGGGAAAAATAGATAATTGAGTATCTCTCATATATAATCTTAGGATAGGGTTCAGAGTTCAGTCACACCACACTGGGAAATATTCTGAAATTACTTTTTTAATCAGAGGGATCTAATAATATCACAATCTTTAAGGAACTTTTGATGAAATGTGAAAAACAAGTGTGGAGTGTTGTGGTCACTTCAGGGTGCCACACTTGAAGGATATTGACAAATTGGAGGCTAATGGCCAGGATGGTAACAAGGCCTGGAAACCATCTCAGGGAATAAAATACTAGAATGGAAACCTTGAGGAGAAAAGATCTGTCTAGACATGGTAGCTGTTGCCAAGCATCTGAAAGTCTACATCTATGGGAGAGGTGATATAGACTTTGCCTATTTTGTGGCATTCCCTATGACAAATGAAGACCAAAGGATGGAAGACAGATTTTAGTTCAATATCTGGGGGAATTTTTGAATGAGTAGAACTTTCCAATAGTTGAAAGGCTCTTTGACGCTCCTTCAGTGAAAATTCAAATAGAAGTAAGTGAAGAATCCAATAGCAGTAAGGAAGTGCTAATCCTCTTATCCTGTCCCTCACATAATTAATAACTGCATAGGAGTTTCTAAAACATATTTAACTTCTATTATTTCTTGATTATACAAGTAACAGATATGCCATGTGCAAAAAATTGAAAATACAGACAAGCAAAGAGAAATGCAAATGAAAACAAAATCATGCATCTTCCCATCTCCCAGAGATGTAAACATTTTGGCATATAGCCTTACAAGAACTTTTTCTGTTATAGATCCCTATAAAATATATGCATATACCTTTTAAAAACAAAAATGAGATCCCATTAATCACACTGCTTTTTTACTTTATGATACAGCATAAACATCTTTCCATATCAAGTAATATATGACCATGTCATCATTCTTAATGGGTGCAGAGATTTCCATGAAATGAATGTACCGTAATTTGTTTAACCCAATGTTTCCCAAAGGGCATTCTACATAACATCAATTCCACAAGATGACCCTCAAAAAAGAGAACTTAGGTTACATAGTTTAAATATGCTCCATACCATAACCCCTTTCTTGGGCTTTCACAATGTTAAAGAAATTAATTAACGGAGTTTCCCAAACTTGACCATAGATTCTCCACGGCCTCTCCCTTCTTTAATTCTTCAGGACACTTACTTATTCACATTTTATAAAACACCCTGATAAGTGCTGGCTTAACTGATCCTTTAGTGTTAATACTACGTTTTTTGTTTTTTATATAAAACTTGCCATTTTAACCATTTTTAAGTATACAATTCAGTGGCATTAATTACATTCACAGTGTTGTACCATTCCCACTATCTATTTCCAAAAGTTTTTCATCATTCCAAACAGATATTCTGTACCCATTAAGAATAACTCCCCATTCTCCCTCACACGGGCCCCTGGTAACCTGTAATCTACTTTCTGTTTCTACAAATTTGTCTATTCTAAGTAAGTGGCGACATGCAGTATTTATCTTTTCGTGTCTGGCTTATTTCACTTAGCGTAATGTTTGCAAGGTTCATCCATGTTGTAGCATGTGTCAGAACTTTATTCCTTTTTGTGGCTGAATAATATTCTGTTGTATGGGTATACCACATTTTTATCCATTCATCTGGTGATGGACAAAAGTTGCACCTTTTGGCTGTTGTGAATGAATAATGCTGCAAGGAACACTGGCATACAAGTACCTGTTTGAGTCTTTGTTTCCAAGGAGTGGAATTATTGGATAATATGATAATTATATGTTTAATATTTTGAGGAACTGCTAAACTGTTTTCCACAGTTGCTGTGTCATTTTACCTTCCAACCAGCAATGTGTAAAGGTCCTATTTCTCTGCATCCCCACCAACACTTGCTATCATATGTCTTTTTGATTATAGCCATCCTCATGTATGAAGTGGTATCTCTTTGTGGTTTCTATTTGCATTTCCCTAATAACTAATGATGTTGAACATCTTTTCATGTGCTTATTGACCATTTGTATATCTTCTCTGGAGAAATGTCTATTCATGAGGTCCTTTGCCCATGTTTTGATTGGGTTATCTTTTTGTTGCTGAGTTCTAGGAATTCTTTATATATTCTGGATTAAACCCTTATCAGATATGATTTACTAATATTTTTTCTTATTCTATAGGTTGTCTTTTCACTGTCTTGTTAATGTTCTTTGATGCGCAAAAGTTCTTAATTTTTATAAAGTTCGATTTATCTATTTTTTTTCTTTTGTTGCTCATGCTTTTAGTGCTATAGCTAAGAATCCATTGCCAAATCCAAGGTCATAAAGATTTACCCCCTTTTTTTTCTAAAAGTTTAATGGTTTTAGGTCTTAATATTTAGGTCATTGATCCATTTTGAGTTAATTTTTGCATATGGCATAAGGTAGGAATCTAACTTCATTGTTTTGCACGTGGATATTCAGTTGCCCCAGCCCCATTTGTTAAAAACATTAGGTTTTTCACGGTGGCAAAGAACATTACAGTAAACATCCATTTCAACCTGTCCTATATTTTTCCCTAAGAAAAATTCCTATGAGTTGCTCCATCAAAAGATGTACACATTTTAAGGCTTTTGATATATACTACCAAACTTCCTCCAGAAAGGACATTAGGAATCTACTACAGTGAATTCAAATACCACTTTCCCCACACTCTTAACAGACTTGTCTATTATAAAATTTTTTAAATCTCTGCTCATCAATGTGGCATGGAAATGTATTCCAAATCAAGTTTAAGGGAGTTTTAGCTGAACTTCCCTTGATAGCCCAAACATGCTAGCCTTAGCACCTTCCCCTCCAAAGACCTCACACTTATGAAAAGATTATCTAAGAATAAGACTTGATGTAAACCACTGCAGAGTTTAATATGTCTAGCTAAGGAAGCAAACTAAACCCTTCCTCTCAGGAAAGCGGGACTAGAAATGAAAAGTATATTTAGGTTCCTCTGCTGGATAGTGTAATTTCAAAATATTTCTTTCCTCAGCACAGAGTCACAGACCAGCTGTTCGCGACTTTCAAGTGTGTCCTTTTTCATTTGTGTTCAGTGGAGAGTTACCAAACACGAGTCATGCCAAAAAATCAACTAAACTGAAATTAGAGGAAGAAATTTTTCTTATAGCCGTATAATGATTATCAAGGAAAAAGAAAAGGCTATTTTGCTGGTTATCTGCTTTTTAGTACTAGTTGAGTACTTCCAAATGTGTATTGGGACAGAATTTTTTTATAGTTGATGTTGCTTTTGGCCCTGTCTCCTTTGCTTCTTTGAAACAAATATACCAAGTATAGGGCTTCCCTGGTGGCGCAGTGGTTGAGAGTCCGCCTGCTGATGCAGGGGACACGGGTTCGTGCCCCGGTCCGGGAGGATCCCACATGCCGTGGAGAGGCTGGGCCCGTGAGCCATGGCCGCTGAGCCTGCGCGTCCAGAGCCTGTGCTCCGCAACGGGAGAGGCCACAACAGTGAGAGGCCCACGTACCGCAAAAAAAAAAATATATATATATATATATGTATACACCAAGTATACCTTTATTTTGTTTTGTCTCAAGCTGTAGTTATAGTAGAAAGAAAATTTTATGATTAGTGTTTTGTCAGTGGGAACTTGTTATTAATATGGAAATCCTTAGAGGATCATCTATCCACACAAAACAAGAAACCAGGGGGAAATGAGCTTTCCACATTTCATCATAAAGCATGCATAATTCATAGAAGAGAGGAAACTATCGTTGAGGCTGAAGAAAATGAGTTTCTTGTTGCCAGAAAGAATCAAAATATTAGGTACAAAGCTCTCTAATTTCCTAAATATTTTCTTAAGGCCTTCTGAAATTTAATGTCATCATGACTTTCGCTGTCATGCTAGCAAAGATGAAGGCAGATGTTTTTACAGAATCAATAACATTTTAAGAGGCAGAAGGGATCTTACAAATATCTAGTCCAACTCTATTTTACCGATTGGAAATATGAAACCCAGAGAGGTGACGTGACCTGCCCAAAGTCATACAGAGCTAGTGACAGAGCTGGACCTACAAGTCAGGCTTCCTGACTTCTGTACTCACTAATAACGTAGGCTGTTCCCTCGCCTAAAAGGTTGGTGTGAACCAATGTTACCAAATTGCTTTGCTGTCAGTAATGCCACAGAGATCTCCGATTACATACAATAGCTTATTGGGCAATTTATGGGATTCAGTTAATAACTGCATCAGTTTGACACATTTCTTCTGAGAGACTAGGGTCATTGTTTCCCATTATCAAGAAAGTTGAGCAAGTTTCCAAGATTCCTGTATTCCTATATGATTCCTATTTCTATTCTTTTCCACCTATACCTTGTGGACATTTGTAAAAATCAATCTTATTTACTCTTGGGTTAAGAAGCACATTTTAAGAAATGCTGTGAGATATTGTGGAATTTAAGGGAAAGAAAGCTACCTTTTCACCAGAGTAACCTATTGTTCTCTGGCCTTTTAAAAATGCACAATTTCAACTATCTGAGAGTGAAGTCTACCTATATGATGTATTTTTCAAGCTCAACTTTTAAGATTTAAAATATTTAAAAACACTTCAGGCAAACTGTAATTAGTTTTCTCCATAGATATCCAAAGTACCATACATGCATTTTCATCATGGATATTTATATATAGTTGCTTCTAGGTGAATTTTAAAAATTCATTTAGCAGATGAGATTAAATATCCTGTAGTGGGAGTACTAATAACTCAAGGAGCAGGGACAAAGATTAATACAGAATTAGAATCTTAACTCGTGTGCTTTTAAAATCTCACTTGATTTGCCTCAGTTCTAAAGAGCCAGTGAAACAGGCCACGTAGATATAAATTCTAACTCCATACCCATTTTTAATGTAAGAGCTTTCTAATAGTGAGAGTTGTCCAACAATAGAATGAACTGGCCTGTGACGGAGTTCAGTCAGTCACTTTGAAATCACAAGATTTCAAACTCAGGCTAAAAGGTAACCTGTCTGGAGTTCTTAAAAGGATTCTTGCAATGAGAGGTAGATTAAAAGGCTTCTAAAATCCTTTAAGATCTAAGTTTCTGTAATTTCAATATTGTCTTTCTCTCATACTTTTATAGTACAGAGGTCCTTTCATATGTGTATTTATAGTCATATTATCTTAGACTGCCTTGTACCATCATTTTTGCACTTATGTTATCCTGCTTAAAGATAGCAATAGTATCTCACTCATCTTCATATAACCTACAGTTTTAAGTATAGTTTATGTACACAGAAAGTATTCATTAGATACTTGTTGAATATACTTGAAATTACAAGCTTGATTAGTTGACTTAGTCATTATAAATTTTAAGAACCATATTTTTTTCCCTGGTCTGAGAATCTAATTTATTACTGCAGTGAGTTTTCGTGTTAGGATGTATCTGGGTGCTGCTCTTTTATAAGGTTATAAGTAAAATAAGAATACTTGATTGAACACGAATACATATTTAAGGGTTAAAAACGATGCTTTTAAAGTATATGATACACACTAACAAACGTAGTAAGGTAGATAGCTGGGGGGAAGCAGCCGCAAGGCACAGGGATATCAGCTCGGTGCTTTGTGACAGCCTGGAAGGGTGGGATGGGGAGAGTGGGAGGGAGGGAGACGCAAGAGGGAAGACATATGGGATCATATGTATATGTATAGCTGATTCACTTTGTTATAAAGCAGAAACTAACACACCATTGTAAAGCAATTATACCCCAATAAAGATGTTTAAAAAAAAAAAATAAAAAAAATAAAGTATATGAAAAACTATTTCCATTTTCATTTATCCTCTTAGTGACAATGTGAAAACTAGCATATATATATACACCTATATACATTTATAATATATAGGAAGAAGACATACGAACACTTATGTACAATATGATCACCTCTTGTTCTTACATTTTTTTAAAGATGGGTTATAAGATAGACAATTTAAAAAACTAATTTAAGAAAATTGGAACAATCAAAATACCAAAACTATCCTGTTGTGGGTTGAATTGTGTCCCCAAAAAGATAAATGTTGAATTTCTAACCCTCAGCACTTGTTAATGTGACCTTATTTGAAAATAGGGTCTCTACAGATATAACAAGTTAAGATGACGTCATGCTGGATTAGGGTGGGCCCCAAATCCAATGACTGATGTCTTTATAAGGCCATGTGAGAACACAAGGACACAGGGAGAACCCCAAGTGATGATGGAGACAGAGACTGGAGTAATATGTCTGCAAGGCAAGGATTTCTGGCAACCACTAGAAGCTAGGAGAAAGACATTAACAGATTCTCCCTTAAAGCCTCCAGAAGGAACCAATGCTGCTGACATCTTGATCTTGGACTTTTGGCCTCCAGATCTATGAGATAATCCATTTCTGTTGTCTTGGGCTACCCAGTTTGTGGTACTCTGTTATGGCAGCCCTAGGAAACTAATACATGTCCTTCCCTGTGGAAAACTGGCATGACAATTCCTTGGCATGTTTAGGATAACAAAACATAGTCTTTCCATAATTTAAAAAAATCAACCACAGGGCTTCCCTGGTGGTGCAGTGTTTGAGAGTCCGCCTGCTGATGCAGGGGACGCGGGTTCATGGTCCGGTCTGGGAAGATCCCACATGCCGCGGAGCGGCTGGGCCCGTGAGCCATGGCTGCTGAGCCTGCGCGACGGGAGCCTGTGCTCCGATTTGGTCTGAAAATTAATAAATAGAAAATCATTTAAGATATGGAGCCCCCCAATACACAAGCTCGAAAGGTAACAGAATGGAAAACCAACTACAAAGTCCTCAATTCTGAGCATATTATAGTGATTGTGGCATCCTAGGATTCAGCTAAAACAATAAAAACTAACGAAATAGAGTGAAAGAAATTGTCTAGGTTGAAAAAAAAAAGTATATTGAGATGAGATAGCCAAGATTACCAAGATTTATTGATGAAAGTTCCTCACACAAATCAGTAGTAGTTTCACCCCCATTGTTCACTTTCTCCATCCTTAGTCTTTGTACTTGATCATTCTGAAAAACTTTTTTGCTGAAGTGTCGATAGCACATGGGGACCTTTTTTTCTGTCATTGGTCTATAATTTCAGCAAGGAACACCACTGCAATCACACCTCATTCCATGAGGACCCCCTTATATGTTCACAACTCGTCCACTGAAGTCTGGCAAGAAGCTAAGTAACAAAGGCAATATTGATAGTTCACTTGTCCTTAGCCAATTTGTGGAATCCTATCCCAGTTTCAGGAGACCATATGATTCCAGTCATCTCAGAAATATTCAGTTTCATTTATTCACAGGTGAATAGAATCTCCCCCTGCCGTATATATACATTCTAATCAATTCCATCAGGGCTATTGTCAAAAAATTCTTGATGCCAATCTTTTTCCCATGTGGAATATACCTACATCAGATTTCCATCATTCTGATTATTTCTAATGACAAGGAAAAACGTTTAATAAATATTTTAGATAGCCACTCCTACCTTCATTAGCTGAGGAAATTTAAACCAATTTTCAACTTCATTTCATGAAGATACATTTCTATTTTTCAAAATGCTAATACTACCCCCAATTACCTAAAGCACTTACTTTATATTTAAAATTTTTAATACATGATTTTTCTTATTTAAAAAATCCTTAAGACTTTTGAATAGAAAATTGGGTTTTAAACAAACCTTTATAGCCCTTTGGGAACAAGTGGAAGTGCATGGTTCTTGCAGAAAAGCCCTAACATATTAAGCCTATATTTAATCAAATCAGTAGTCATGATGATGAATAAAAGGTAATTCATAGAAATGTAAAACACCACAATTTATTCACATTGTCTTTTTTCCACACTTAATTAGAGTACAAAATTGATCAGGGATAACCAGGTTAAGTACAAATTGAGTGAAGCCCCAATTACATATTATTTTCTTGCTATTCAATTAGCTTCCATTCATCTTGCTTCCCCTACCTATTCCTCCCCAACAAATTACACATCCAAGGATTCATGTCAAAAATTGGCAATCCTTGGATCAACACAGTATAACTAGCTTAATTTTAAAACTGCTTTTGATAGATGATTTTTCCTTACCAAATGGAAACTAGCAATTACTGAAAATATTAAAAACTGGCATAAATATTCAGTACATAATTTGAAAAACCATTTTACCTGTTGATTAATGGAACAATAATATTTCATTAGAATGTATAATTTTATTTATTTATTCACATAAATAGATAGAGCTCTCAATTATTTTTTAAAAAAATCAAGGTACAGCATATTTCTATACATTAGCAACTTGAAGATGTATGATTGTATCGTCAACATACTTCTTATTTAGAAAACATCTTTGAAAGTATTACTACATTGCTTTTAAGGGCATACCCAGGAATTAGACATGCAAGTTCTATAGATAAACAGAATTCTAGGAAATTAAGAAGAAAAGATAAATAGGAAATAGTCTAAATTATACCACATACAATCCTGTTATTACTCTAATATGTGTGTGTGTGTGTGTGTGTGTGTGTGTGTGTGAGAGAGAGAGAGAGAGAGAGAGAGAGATCAAGCGAGTGCACGTTTGTTTCTCCATTGCTCTATTGGGGAGAGTCTTGGGATAGGTAAACCACTTAGTTAAAAGCTCATCTGCTAGAATAAATAGAGAACTAAAATCAGAAGGCAACACAGGAGAGTTTGTGACAGTGCTGATTTTAGTTGGTGAATTATGAGAAGACCCTGCACTGCTGCTGTTTCTATCAAGAGCATCTGAAGATAGACTAGGAAAAAGAAAATACCACTCATTGATAACAGAATTCAAGAGATCTCTGTGCTTCGTCTACAAATGAATGCAAAATATGTGAAGCAAAGAATTGGCATTAGTTACAAGAGCAGTTTCATAAGAGCAGTAAAACAAAACCAATAGTAACAGTAATAAAAATCCATTCACTGTATTTCCCATTTTGATCATTAAAACTTGCTTTACTGGCACACTTTTAAATAATATGCTCAGCCTAACAAAGCACTCAAAAATCCAAGACAGAAAAAATGGGGCAGAAGATGACTCTTTTCCAAGATTGCATTTTTATGTATATCTCTAATACCTCTTAATCTAATGCCAAAACCCCACTTCTAAAAATGTGTCTAATAAATCACAGCAAGATCTTTTTGGACCCACCTCCTAGAGTAATGGAAATAAAATTAAAAATAAACAACTGGGACCTAATGAAACTTAAAAGCTTTTGCACAGGAAAACCATAAAAAAGGAAAAGACAACCCTCAGAATGGGAGAAAATATTTGCAAACAAAGCAACTGGCAAAGGATTAATCTCCAAAATATACAAGCAGCTCATGCAGATCAATATCAAAAAACAAACAACCCAATCTAAAAATGGGCAGAAGACCTAAATAGACATTTCTCCAAAGTAGATATACAGATTGCCGACAAACACATGAAAAGATGCTCAACGTCACAAATTATTAGAGAAATGCAAATCAAAACCACAATGAGGTATCACCTCACACTGGTCAGAATGGCCATCATCAAAAAATCTACAAACAATAAATGCTGAAGAGGGTGTGGAGAAAAGGGAGCCCCCTTGCACTGTTGGTGGGAATGTAAATTGATACAGCCACTATGAAGAACAATATGGAGCTTCCTTAAAAAACTACAAATAGAACTACCATATGCCCCAGCAATCCCACTACTGGGCATATACCCTGAGAAAACCACAATTCAAAAAGAGTCATGTACCACAATATTCATTGCAGCACTACTTACAATAGCCAGGACATGGAAGCAACCTAAATGTCCATCGACAGATGAATGGCTAAAGAAGATGTGGCACATATATACAATGGAATATTACTCAGCCATAAAAAGGAACTAAACTGAGTTATTTGTAGTGAAGTGGATGGACCTAGAGACTGTCATACAAAGTGAAGTAAGTCAGAAAGAGAAAAACAAATACCGTATGCTAACGCACATACGTGGAATCTAAAAAAACGGTACCAATGAACCTAGTGGCAGGGCAGGAATAAAGACGCAGACGTTAGAGAATGGATTTGAGGACATGGCGGGGGAGGGGAAGCTGGGATGAAGTAAGAGAGTAGCATTGACATATATACGCTACCAAATGTAAAATAGATAGCTAGTGGGAAGCAGCCGCAGAGCACAGGGAGATCAGCTCCGTGTTTTGTGACCACCTAGAGGGGTGGGATAGGGAGGGTGGGAGGGAGTCTCAAGAGGGAAGGGATATGAGGATATATGTATACATATAGCTGATTCACTCTGTTGTACAGCAGAAACTAACACAACATTGTAAAGCAATTATAATCCAATTAAGATATAAAATAAAAATGTGTCTACCATATATTAATGTCACACGTAAGTGTTGGGGAGAAGAACTAAAGTTAATATTATAGTATCCATTTGGGATATTCATTTTTTAAAACTTCTAAAAATATTTCATAATATACCATACTTCTGAGTATATACAATAACCAAAGTAGACTTAAAAACCAAGTTAAAAGTGGCCAATGAATGCTTAAAATCTCATGTTAATACTCACAATACATTCCTATCAGATAGCTGGGTAGTATCAGAAGAAAGCACGTTGGTTGTGTCTTGGAAAAATCTCTCTGGCTGATGTTCAAATGTCATTTCACCTATGACGAAAATGCAGATCAAGGTAGATATATTTTGTCTAGTGTGTTTATTATGCTTTTAATTGCAAAAGTAAAACTTGTTCATTGCAATTAATTTATAAAATACAGAAAAACAAAAGGAAAAAAATTTTACATCACCATTATCCAGAGATAACCATTTTTCAGTAATTCCTGAATGTGTGTATACATGATTTTTTTAAACGAAATTGGATTTGCACTGTATATAATACTGATATGTAATGTACTTTTTGTTTTTAATGATTATAATTTTTCTCATATTAGTAACTAAATTCTACAACATAAATTTATATAGCTATGTAGTAAGGATGTACCATAATTTAATCTCATTCCTTATTTTAAAACTTTAAGTTACTGCTCTCCTTATTTTGCTAAACATACACAATGAACTAAATAGATCAATTTTTTTTTTACAGCATACAATGAACAAAATAAATACATTTTCAAAGATTAGGGAGAAAAACTTAATCTCAAAAAACCACATTGCTATAATCTTCACTTTGAAGTAAATGTTACACATTCATGTGATAACCATGTCTGGATGTGAGTAAAACTGATGATCAAGTCCATAACTTCTATGGTGGAATATATTTGAATGATAAAACACTACGGCCACCTACTCATTAAAAAATATCCCTAGGAATAGAGATTTCCAGACCTTCCTTAGGAGTATAATCATGGCTCATAAAGCTCGAAAGAGGTCTAGGTATTATCATATCTCATGCCAGATACACTTCCACCATTATGGAAAAACTACTCATCTCTCCTTTTTGGTTTAAATTAAAAACAAGACAAATCAAAACAAATTCATCATAGAAGAAAATTAAAATTTTCTTTGCTAAAATCATTATTACTCGTAAAACAATATTTATAGCTGCCCAATCTCTGTAGATTTCTCAGAATTCCCACTTGAAGCCTTATTTTTTCTTGCTTGTTCCCAACGGAAGTAATTGCTGCTAATCACCATAAAATATGCCTTCATATGCTTGGAGACTCTAACCCTTATTTCTCCTCCACTTTACAGAGAGTCCTCATTCTTTTTTTGTTTTTCCCCCCCAGGACCTCTTTTTGATTTTTTATACCATCTTTCCCCACACTTCACTTGTATTAATGTGATCATCGGACATACTTTGTTGTTTCCCAAATAAATATTCATATTCCAAAATATATAATTAAAATTAAATTTCTGTTTAATCTGTTATTACATCTGGAAAGTCAGATAAACTTTGACCAGATCTGTATAGACTATATTTGGGAGGGTCTGACTTAAAACATATAGACCGTGTGGTACTTATAGAATTTGCTTTGGAGTTCTTAGGGACACCTCAAAGAAATGAGGCAGTTAACTTCCAGAGCAGCTGAAAACCAGGTACAAGAACCTCATGTGGAACATGCCACATCCACCAAAACACTGGATGGACACCAAGTCTATTATGTCAAAATTGAAATATAAAAACAATTTTTAAAATCATAAATTCTAAGAAAATTCCAGGCATTTTCAACATCATGAAACATTTTATGTGTTATCTTAAAAGAAGAATTATTTTAATTTAGTAAAACATTGTCTTTAATTTAAGCGTATTTGATTTTAAATACTCAAATGACCCCCCCCCCCCCCCAACTTCCTAACAGCTCTTCAACTGCTAATACATTTGAATGTTTTTTCAACATTAGCCCAAACTTCACAGCACAGGTAAAAGACACTTAAGCTAGGTCATTGATCCATTGTCATAAAACAATGTGCTTAGTTTGTAAAAGAGCATTTTCCAGAACTGATCTCCTCTTAGTCTTAGAATATAACGAGTACACGCTGAGTTAGGTATGTTGTTAGGAAGACTGCCATTAATTCATGCCAAATGCAGGGAACATTGCAGTGCATTTCAGTTTCCTTCCCTCTAGTTTTGCTCTTCCCCTACCTCTGCCCCCCCACCTCCATTTCTTCTTCTTTCTCCTTCTTCTTTCCCATCTTAATGGATTTTTCACAAATACACATTTTTAAGTTTAATCTCCTTTCCCATTTTCCCTCCTTATTATAGTTTAACTTTGTATTAAGCCCATAATTCAGTAGTCATATCCAAAAAAGGGAAGAAGTACATAGCTTAGTGAGGCAGGGGTGAGAAAGGGGATCCAGAACTGTGGCAGTTTAAAAAGAAAAACACTTCTGTTCTTTCCCTGCCCTTTTATTACTGAATAGGTGGATCATTTTCCATATATTTAACCAAACAGAACCCCCATAAACAACTGAAACATCAACATACACTTTAGCATATATTTTTAGTGCTGTAAGTGGATCTAATTTGTGTCAACTTATTCATATGATATCAACGTGTACGTGTAGTGGTGGGGCAGGTCAGGGGTTGAGATTCAGGAGAATACTTGATGGCTGAATCACTCTATTTATTCATTCATTCCCCATCTTGTTTCAGAAAGTATTTAAGGCAGCTAGCTTGGTGAATTATACAATGAAAATCATAATAGTTGACTAAACTGGAATTAAAATTTTCAATTCACATGGCCCTTTATAGCTTTCAAAATGTCTTTACACATAGTTTCATTTCAGTGAAACAAAAGGCCTCTAGTAATTTATCAAATATGTTTTAAATAAATAAATCCTTTAAAATGAATTTTTGTATAATACTTGATTTTTTGTGATATCTTATGAAAATAAAGTTATATTTATTTCTGTTGGTAGATAAAAGTACCTTTTCTTTTTAATGGTCCAAGGATACTTGGTCTAATAGTGTTGGTTGGGACTTTGACTTCTTCTAAAATAAAATTATAATCGTTACAAGAAAACATTTGAACAAGATCAGCTGTGACTATTTCGTTATAACAGATCTAAGGATATACACTAAAAGAGGACTGTATGTAGTATCCCACATCACATGATTTCATTGCTTTTCTCTAAATCTAGGTAAAAACAGGAAAGCCTCAGGACAGAAAACTGTCTTGTAACTTATAAGGATTCAGGATTTTCCCAAGTTGTGGGGAAAAAAAGCTAGAAGGACCTGTAGTCCTGGCTGTGACCTGCCTTAAGACAAGGTGAACATCATGAGTGAATAAGGGGATATGGTTGTTAAACGTTCATTTGTTCATTCGAGAGTTAGCTCTGATCCTTATGAACAAGCTGGGTCAGAGGATGGCTATGTTCAGACAGGGTTAATGAATTACTGATTCTTCATATGGTCACATGTTCTCACACATTCTTAGTTGATTCTTTTCAAAAATACAAAAAGGGCTTCCCTGGTGGCGCAGTGGTTGAGAGTCCGCCTGCCGATACAGGGGACGCGGGTTCGTGCCCCGGTCCGGGAGGATCCCACATCCTGTGGAGCGGCTGGGCCCCCGAGCCATGGCCGCTAAGCCTGCGCATCCGGAGCCTGTGCTCCGCAACGGGAGAGGCCCGCGTACCGCAAAAAAAAAAAAAAAAAACCAAAACGATGACATTTTAATTTAGCTAAAAAGACATTACTTGTTTGGTTGTCACAGAACCTGGAGCTACAATTTTTTTTTTTTTTTTGGCTGCACCGTGCAGCTTGTGGATCTTAGTTCCCCAACCAGGGATTGAACCCGGTATAACTTTTCTCAGAAAGCAGATTAGTGGTTTCCTAGGGTGGGCAGGGGTGGGGGGAGGAGATCAAGTGCGAAAGATCATGGGGAAACTGTTCAGAGTGTCGGAACTGTTCTATATCTTGATTATGGTTACGGTTACAGGATTGTACACATTTACCAAAATTAATCAAATCGTATACTTAAAGGTTGGTGACTTTTGTAATATGTAAATAATAGTTTAAGAAATGAAAGGGAAAACTGCCATTTTGAATCAGCTATAACTATAGCAAAATGTATCCCCCAAAAGATTTGGGTGGTGAAACATTGATGTTTTATAAGTATTTCAAGGGACACAGACTTTTAGACACTCCTTTCTTACCTTCTCAGTCGCCCTGGTGAGAGAAGCTGTTGGGGGTGCTAGAATTAAATCAGTGGACTTTGGAGAAGGTGGTTTCCCTAAATCGTTGTTACTCTTTATAAGCAGTGTCCAATTGTAGCACCTATTGCTTACTTATCAAGTGCTGAGGGTGATAGCTATGGCACGGGGAAGGGAATCCTTACTGCGTCAGTGGTTGTACCATGGAGCTCTCACCATCCTAAAGCAAGCAGGGAACCCAAGATTCACTTCAATAAGCAAAGGCACCTTTTGCCTTTTGGGAAAGAGAGCTACATGCTGGATAAGGGGCTTCCCTAGCACCCAAAAAAGACCTAGAATGTGACTACTCAGTATTGAGCAATACCTAGCAGATACACAAATCCTAAATTTCAGTCTTTCTCTTTGGGTTTGACCTGTGATTTGTTATTGAAAACTACAATGCCGTGTCCAGGAAAGGATCAAAAAAGCTTTGGTTAGAACTAAGATACAAATGGGACAACAAAAATAAACAGCTATAAAAATGTTTATAGATTTTATGTGGACAAAATCAGGACCACACAATTCAGGATTTTAAAACATGTTCTTTTCTTCTCCAAGACACAAGTAAAGTTATATTACATGTTTCTTTCCTCTTTCTAACACACTTGCAGATTTACTCACTAACAC
Organism: Neophocaena asiaeorientalis asiaeorientalis; assembly: GCF_003031525.2. Classification (NCBI taxonomy): domain Eukaryota; kingdom Metazoa; phylum Chordata; class Mammalia; order Artiodactyla; family Phocoenidae; genus Neophocaena; species Neophocaena asiaeorientalis. The sequence continues at coordinate 125,751 of NW_020173382.1, forward strand.
TTACATTAATTAGGATTAGGTCAGTTAAGGGAATCCAAGAGCCTCTATAAATTGTATTAGCACCAAAACATGAAAAGTGACAGGCTCCAGAGGTTATCTACTCATTCTTCAGGACTTATTCCTAAATCAGGAATAGATGGCAATCTAAGGCGCTCAGGGCTCAAAAGAAAATAAGATGTCACTGCTTCTGCTGATGACCCATTTCCCTACCTAATAATCCCCAAATCTAGAAACTGACATCTAACCAGAACCTCTTCTACTCAAATTTCAGCTCAGTTCTTATTTTGTCATTATCTGAGATGTCCATGGAAAAGAACCCTAAACATCATTCAACTACCACAACTTAGTAATTATAATATGTACAGGGACATAAAAAAATGTTAGCAAGGAATGTAACTACATTCCAAACATGTTTAAATGAAAGGCTGTACGTTAAAATGCTAGTAGGAGTATATGTATTACAGGCATAAAAATGCAGTATTTTCCCAGTAAATCCATGGCCTGTGGTTTAAAATTCTAATATATAGTTAATAAATTACATAGAAGGGAGTGAAATCATTTATCATTTCATCATCTAAGCAATTCAACCAGCACAACTGAACTTTTTTTAGACTCACTAGGACAGAGAGGAAGTTGATCCACAGGAACAGTGGTTTTGTATCAGACAACTATTTACTTTGAACCCCACTCTCAAGCAATTAGTTATTTTTATGGGTAAATCATAAACTGTTTCTTAAGAGCAATAAAAAATTATGCAGGGCTTCCCTGGTGGCACAGTGGTTGAGAATCCACCTGCCGATTCAGGGGACACGGGTTCGTGCTCCGTTCCGGGAGGATCCCACATGCCGTGGAGTGGCTGGGTCCGTGAGCCATGGCCGCTGAGCCTATGCGTCCGGAGCCTGTGCTCCACAACGGGAGAGGCCACAGAAGTGAGAGGCCCGCGTACCGCAAAAGAAAAAAAAAAAAAAATTATGGAGCATATATAATTTTAGTTTCAAATGAGAGTTTAAATGTCTAGAAATGACAGCAAAACTAGGTAGTGCCAACATGAAAAATCAGTAAAAATTTCAAATTTTCTACAAAATTGAAGTGCTAATACCATACCATACCATACTTCAAAGTTTCTTTCCAAGATTGACCCATCTGTATTGCAGTTTGTACCTCCTTACAAAAGAAAAGATGTCAGTACTGAAGTTTACCTACCGAAAAAAAAAGATATAACTGAATATGATCAGAATAGTAATTCAATGTACACTACTCACCATTCATGCATTGTTTCCCTATTCATTAAATCCACGGCTTCTTCCTGAAAGGTGAGAACGTGAGGATAAACCGAATGCCCTGTTCCTATGATTTGACAAAGTTTTACTTCATTTGGCTGTACATTTATTATTATTCACTGGGCTATAGTAGAGCTAGAGTATAAACAAATCTCTAAACAAGTGTCCGGTTCTCTACTTTTCATTGTTGCACCTACCACACAGAGATCTATTACTTATGCATTATAGTACATTGGATATGCAGGAATTGATTAGATGAAAAACTTTGTACCTTTCTTCATTCAAAAGAGAAAACATCAAACATTAAACTATTTTTCCAACCATTAATACTATATTAACAAATAGCACTCACAGTCCAACAAACTAAATGTCTTTCAGCATGGGTTTGCTTAAGCAAATGATGGTACAAGCATGATTTAAATCTAGTCATTGACATTGAAAAACATGTATTACATATTAAGTAGGAAAAAACCACAAATGCTTCTTATGTAAAACTAAATGAGAGGTGCTCAGAAGGATGTTCCCCAAAAGGTTAACAGTACTTATCAATGAGTAGTGAGATCTGTGACAGTTTGTTCTTTCTTTCTCTGTACTTTACCATATTGTTTGACCTTTTTATAAGTATGCAAGTATTTTTCACATAAATAGTTACTTAAAAAAACAACCCACATATGGAAAGACATCCTGTGTTTGTGAATTGGAAGACTTAATATTGTTAAAAAGGCAATACTACCCAAAGTGATATATAGATGCAAGGCAACCCCTATCAAAATCTCAATGGCATTTTCTGTCAAAATAGAAAAATGACCTTGAGAAAGAATAAACTTGGGAGGACTACACTACCTGGTTTTAAAACTCACTACACAAAGCTACAGTAATCAAAACAGTGTGGTTCTGGCATAAGGACAGACATATAGACCAATGGAATAGAATAGAGAGAGCCTAGAATAATCCCTTGCGTATATAGTCAATTGATTTTCAATAAGGATGCCAAGATCATTCAGTGGGGAAAGGACGGTCTTTTCAACAAATGGTGCTGGAAAACTGAACATCCACATGTGAAAGAATGAACACTTTCCTTACACCATATACAAAAGTTAACTCAAAATGGATCAAAGACCTAAACTTAAAACTTAAAACTATAAAACGCTTAGAAGAAAACATAGGGCAAAAGCTTCATGTCATTGGATTTGGCAATGATTTTTTGGATATGATACACAGGTAACAAAAGAAAAAAATAAATTGAATTTCATAAAAATTAAAAATTTTCTGCATCAAAAGAGAGTGAAAAGACAGTCACAGAATTGGAGATGTTTGCAAATCATATATCTGATAAAGGATTAATATCCAGAATTTATAAAATATTCCTACAACTCAGTGACAACAACAAAACAACTCACTTGAAATACAGATGGTCCCCAATTTACAATGGTTCTGCTTATAATTTTTCAACTTTACGATGGTGCAAAAGCAATGTGCATTCAGTAGAAAGCCTACTTCGATTTTGAATTTGACCTTTTCCCGGGCTAGTGATATGCGGTCAGATACTCTCTCCTGATGCAGCTCCGCGGCAGCCATGGCAGCTCCCCGTCAGCCATGCAATCACGGGGGTAAACATCCGATACCCTTACAACCATTCCGTACCCAGACAACCATTCTGTTTTCACTTTCAGGACAGTATTCAATAAATTACATAAGATATTCCTCACTTTATTATAAAATAGGCTTTGTGTTAGATGACTTTGCCCAGCTGTAGGCTAATGTAAGTGTTCTGAGCACGTTTAAGATAGGCTAGGCTAAGCTATGATGTTCAGAATTTCGCTGCATTAAATGCATTTTCATCTTAGGATATTTTTAACTTATGATAGGTTTATTGGGACATATGCCCACCACAAGTTGAGGAAAATCTGTATGGGCAAAGGACTTAAATAGATGTTCCTCCAAAAAAGATATAGAAATGGCCAATAAGCATATGAAAAGATGCTCAACATCATTTTTTATTAGGGAAATGCAAATCAAACCCATAATAAGATACTGCTTTACATGCATTAGGATAGGCATTATTTTAAAATATGGGGGAAAAAAAAACAAGTGTTGTTGAGAATGCAGAGAAACTGGAACATGAATTGCTAGTGGGAATGTAAAATGGTGCAAACTCTGGGAAAAAATTGGTTTCTCAAAAAGTTAAAGATTAAATTATCATATGATCCAGCAATCCCATTCCTAGGTATATACCCAAAAGAATTGAAAGCAGGGACTCAAACAGATACTTGTATACCAGTGTTCATAGCAGCAGTATTCACAAGAGCCAAAAGGTATCCTTTACCAGATGAATAGTTTTTTTAGATGGTATATACATACAATGGAATATTATTCAGCCACAAAAAGAATGAAGTTCTGACACATGCTACAATATGAATGAATCTTGAAAAGATTATGCTAAGTGAAATAAACCACACACAAAAGAACAAATATTGTGTGCTTCCACTTATATGAGCTACCTAGAATAGTCAAATGCATAGAGACAGAAAGTAGAACAGAGGTTACAGGAGTGGGAGGGTAGAATGGGGAGTTATTGCTGAATGGGTACGGAGTTGCTGTTTGGGATGATGAAAAAGTCCTGGAAGTGTAGAGTAGTGATGGCTGCCCAACATTGGTGCTAAATATTATGCGGAACATGAAATAAGCAGATGAGCCTTCCCTTAAAGAGGCCTAGAATCACATTGGAAAGACAAGCTTTATTATATACATTTAGTCAATCTCCAAAGTAAGCATAGTCATAGCCCAGGAGGTATACAAGATGATCCACTGAGAAGAAAAAAGAAAACAAAATAGAAATTTAATTTATATACTTTAAAATCCAAGACAGTAAGAAATGAAAGCTTGCCGATATTAGACATACAGATTGACACTGGTGCCCTCACTCAGCCCATAGGGTCCAAAGATCTTGTGAGAGGAGAGCCTTTTTTTGGCCTTTAGCTAAGTACAACTAATTGCAGTTTTATCTAGTTTTAACTAAACCAAGCACCGCAAAATGGACAAGTGCCTTAACAAGATTCCCACGAGAAACCTTGGACAGAGATTAGTAATGCAAGTCTGTGCAGACAACAGCCTCTCCTGGCACAGCTTCTCATCAGCCACCTGACTGAAAACACGATGCTGAGCTAATCTGCTTTGTCAGGGAGCTAAAGTAATTCTAATCCTCAAGACCATTGGAAACACGAATTCATACTGACTCTCAATAATCATCTATAATTAATAAAATAAAATTTTAAAATTTCTAGAAACATCATTTCATCTTCATCTCATCCTTGTTATATCTCTAATCTTGCATATATTCTATGAGTCACACTATATGCTGGCACTCAATATACACTATATTCACAGTATATGGCGATAATGTAAATACAATAGACATAAATTGGAAGCATGTGCTCAGTTTTTATTGATGCAGTGCGTGATTAAAAGAGTTTAAATATTACTGTCTACAGTATAAACAATAAATGTCATAAATAGTCTGTAATAAAGAGTGGTGTGAGTTGTGTGACTTAAAATTTGACCTCGGCCTTGAAAGACGTTTAAAATCTGGACAAGCAGAGGGTGGAGGGGAGGCTGTAACAGAAGAAGGAACCATATGAACAGAAGTTTAGAGGAGAGAAAGTATATGGCAGGTTACACGGTAGTGAGACTAGTTTGGTTGAAAGGGAATTTGCACTACAGAGCAATGAGAAAGAAAACTGGTAAGAGCACCAGATTTATGGGATCTTAAATAATTGAAGAGATTGAATTTAAAGAGTTTGGGCAGAATAGCATAGCTGTTTAGGACCACTGGTTTTGGAGCCAAACAGAACTGAGTCAAATCCCAGCTCTATAACTTACTACCTGTGTGACCTTAGGCAAGCAACTTAACCTGAGCCTCAGTTTCTTCATCCTATAAAGATGATGATAATAATAAGGATAATGACGTGGTTGTACAGTTCCTATTAAAAGGTCTGGCACGGGCTTCCCTGGTGGTGCAATGGTTGAGAGTCCACCTGCCGATGCTGGGGACACGGGTTCGTGCCCCGGTCCGGGAAGATCCCACATGCCGCGGAGCGGCTGGGCCCATGAGCCATGGCCGCTGAGCCTGTGCGTCCGGAGCCTGTGCTCCGCAGCGGGAGAGGGCACAACAGTGAGAGGCCTGCGTACCACAAAAAAACAAAACAAAACAAAAAAAGGTCTGGCACATAGTAAGTGCTCAATACAGCCTAGCTATTCTTCTTCTTCTTATTATTCAGAAGGTAATGGGAAGCCATTGTAACTTTTTGCACAGGAGAGAAAAAGATGAAAATAATGTTTTAAAAAAGATATTTTGGTGTTGGTTGTGGAAGTCGGATTAAATTAGCAGAGATAGGAAATCTATTAGAATATTATTAAAGTAATCTGGACCCAAGGGACAGAAGGAAGTAGTAATGGGAACAGAGAAGGTATTGTCAAGGAAGAATTAATAGGATTAGATGCCTAATTGGATACAGTAGAAAAATAAGGAAGAATTGAAGATGAACCTAGAGCTTTGAGTCTTAAAACTGTGAGACTGACTATTTTGATGCCATTATGGAAAATGAGAGAAATTGGGAAAGGAAGTTTAAGAAGTTAATCAGTCTTTTAAAACAATGGGATAACAGTAAATCTTTTCAGCAAAACGTAATTGTTAGCATAGTTCTTCCATTTAATATTGACATAGATGTAGATGTTTTCCTCTAGGGAGAAGCTCAAAGTATTTTGTAATTCACTCAATCCACAAGTAAAGAGCAAGTTTTCCCAGAACTAGGACAGAATTTTGCTTATTGTTTCTCCCACTGAAAGTTGGAGCATTCCCCAACATCAGCTATTTTAGGATCATTAGTAAAAGTGGGTTGACACTTTTATTATTTACATCTTGCCTATTTCCAAAACGGATATGAGATGGCTTATAATAAAATAAGATTGTTAAATTAAGGATTAAAAGTCAAGAGCCATGTAACTGTCAAGGGCAAAGAGTATGCTAGAAACCTAGGTTAAGGAGAGTTGTTGTACTTGAGCACTGAACTTAGCTTTCAACTTTTTAGTATCTAAGGTAAAAATGAAAATAGGAAGTCACCCACTTTTGCTCTCTGAAGGAGAGTATGCTTGAAAGATTTTAGTTGCCCAGTGGCACGTGGCTCAATAAATGCTTGCTGAAAGAATGAAACAATTTGTAAACTAAGATCAAATTAAATTTCTTTTAAAACAAGCTAGGCTATTCCCTTAGAGAAGGTCTCTTCACAAGAGATACTAGGTACTTTGTAGGTTCCAAGGAAAACTCAAAAACAAATCACAGAAATCTAATGTCATTGCTTTACTAGACTAAAAAATGGTAACAAAGTCCACAAGACAGACTAACTGTGAAACCTGGCCAGCAGAAGAAAAAGCTCACAGGCACACCTTATGTAACAGACAATATCTAAATTGTCCCTATCACAATCATGCCCTGTACTCCAGCTGGTATAATCTGTTTTAAATGGCCTCATCTCATAAACCTCCCCTACATTTTTGTCTAAACCCAGTTTAATCTATCCAAACTAGGTAATATAAAAAGAAGACTGTAAAATGTGTGGCTAAAGTTCATATTTGTGAAGATATAAATACAAGGGATGCTAGAAATGCAGAGGTAGTATGTAAGTAGATAATTTTTTAATTGATTTTACTGAAGGCACTACAGAGAAAGTCAAGTTCTTATTGGGTACCAATGATTTTATTTTCTATTTAACAAGTCAGGAAATAAATGTAAAGTTATAGAATAATATGTTGTGAACGAACTGTTACGGGTTCAATTGTTTCCCCCTCAAATCCATATGTTGAAGTCCTAACCCTCAGTGCCTCAGAATATGACTTTATTTGGAGAGAGGGTCTTAGCAGAGGTAATCAAGTTAGGATAAGGTCATTATTGTGGGACCTAATCCAATATGACTAATGTCCTTATAAAAAGGAGAAATTTGGAGATAGACACTTGTATAAGGAGAATACCATGTGAACATGAAGATGGCCATCTACAAGCCAAGGAGAGAGGCCTGGAACAGATCCTTTTCTCACAGCCCTCCAAAGAAATTAACCCTGCCAACACCTTGATTTCAGATTTCTGGCCCCCAGAGCTGTGAGAAAATGAACTTCTGTTTAAGCCCCCAATTTATGATACTTTGTTAGGGTAATCCTTGCAAACTAATACACAAGCTATTTCTGCAGGGATGTTATTTGTTTAGGGGACTGGGAGGGAGGGAAATAAAGCCTGAGTGCTTTCAAACCTCTTGAAATATAAGCTCAATTGCTATTAGGAAAGGAAAATGACATAAAAAGAATAATTCCTGAATATTTAGGAAGAATTACTATGTTTAGAAAATCAACTTCAATGGTAATCATTTTGCAATATATACACATATCAAATTATTACGTTGTACACCTTACACTTAGACAATGGTATATGTCAATTATATCTCAAAGCTGAAAAAAAAAAAGAAAATTAATTTCTAGCTTGATGTTCTCAAGCTCTCTAATACCAAGAAAACAGCTAACAACCACAGTCAAGAAGAAATTGTCTGGGACTTCCCTGGTGGCGCAGTGGTTAAGAATCCGCCTGCCAATGCAGGGGACACGGGTTTGAGCCCTGGTCCGGGAAGATCGCACGTGCCGCGGAGCATCTAAGCCTGTGTACCACAACTATTCAGCCTGTGCTCTAGAGCACGCGAGCCACAACTACTGAGCCCGCGTGCCACAACTACTGAAGCCAGTGCGCCTAGAGTCCATGCTCTGCAACAAGAGAAGTCACCGCAATGAGAAGCCCGCGCACCGCAACGAAGAGTAGCCCCCGCTCACCGCAAAACTAGAGAAAAACCTGCGCGCAGCAAGGAAGACTCAACACAGCCAAAAATAAATAAATAAATTTAAAAATAAATAAGTAAATAAATGGCTTCATTTAAAAAAAAAGAAGAAGAAGAAATTGTCCATTAACTGCCTAATAGGAAAAGGGCAACTTAAACCATACCCTTACTTGAAAGTTGACCCAGAACATAATATTGACTTGGGGCTGTGTGCTTGTTTTAGAATAAAAGCAAATATAATCAAATCAGTTTGTAGAAAATACAGGGGATAAAAGAGCATATTAAACAGCACCACATGGAAGCAAAATCAGAATGTGGGGCTTTCCACAAGACAAATGGCCTGGTTTCTTCAATAAGGAAGTGTCATGGAACAAAAACAGGAGGGGAAGACTGTTTCAAATAAGAGACCTAAAAGATCATGGTTGGAACATGTTTGAATCAGTGAAAAAGGCATTTTTTGAGAATCAGGAAAATTGAACCTGGACTGGTTATTAGATAAAATTAAGGAATAACTCTGTTAGATGTGATGATGGTTTTGCAATTATGTAAAATAAAAAGTCCTCAGAGATTCATACTAAGTATTTAAGGGTAAAAAGATATTAGGGTTTTACTTTAAATCACACTCCTCCCCCCAAAACAGAAGGGGATAGTTGAAAAATGATGTACAAAATGTAATCAATAGTTGAAGCTAGATATTGAATACATGGAGGTTCTTTTTTGTATGTTTTAAAATTTCCATTAAACAATTTTTAATGTAGTGTGCCAGGAACCACACATATATTAAATCCTTTCATCCTCACAAAAATCCTACGAAGTAGCTACTATTATTTCCCCCGTTTTGCTACAAAATGAAATTAAATAAATGCCTTTGTTAATGTCACTAGAGTGAAAGTTCAGAATGTAATGAGGCAAGAAACAGACATTTCTGTTTTGTACTTAAAAGGTTAAGTTCAACAGCTAAAAAGAAGTCATGGTTAAAGAATGCATGTAAAGAAATATGCAACTTAAGATATCTATCAGACAATTAAACTGCTGAAAATAAGTCTTAATTTTCCATTCAATCAGCACCCAGATTGAAAGTTAATGTTATTTCTATTTTCCCATTTCATTCATTTTCTACTTGTGTTTCATTTTATTTTATTTTAGCTTTAATTTTTGTTTTATAATTTTATTTAATTTTTTAAAATTTTAATTTATTTTTTACTGAAGCATAATTCACCTACAACACTATGTTAGTTCCAGGTGCACAGCATAGTGATTCACTATTTCTATATATTACAAAAAATGATCACCACTTGTGTTTCATTTTAAATGTTTATAATATATATTCTGTCACTATGGAAGTAAGTTGCTTTACAATTTATATTACTAACCAGTTAAATTAGTCCTGATTTCAAGCTTCATAATCAAATAGAAACATGTAGTAATCAATTTAAAAATATTTGGTCTAATTTAGGGGAAGCAAAAAAAATGCACAAATAAACCAGAGGTCCCTTTAACTACTAGTTTTAGGTTCTTTCATTAAGAATTTCTTAAATAGCTACATACTCACAGAGACAAACAGTAAAAGAATGTCTTATTTACTAAAAAGTAAAAGGATCTTTTAAACCAGACTTTCTTGCTAGTGGATGATAAGCTGGGCGTTAGGGAAGCCATGGTATGAGGGAGAGAGGGAGAGAGGGAAAGGAAGCAGGAGCTGGAGCACAAAAAACTAGGGTTACGAGATACTCTGGGTTTTGTGCCACTGAAAACATGGTGAGGGTAGCTGTAAAAGAATCCAGTAATTTGGGACTAAGTCTTGGCTTGACACTTGCTAACTCTGGACATTTGGTAAATTACTAACTTTCTGCCATCTTTGGTTTCTGACCTTATAAGTTTGTTGTGGGATGAAATGAGACCACAGATGAGACCTATTATAGTGCTAAGTGAATAATAAGTGCTTCATAACAGTTAAGCGGCCCCGCCTTGAACAAAAGTCTGCTTGTAGTTGGGTGAAAAAAATAATCCCACCACCTGTGGTGAAATGGCGATTTGATCTTTTGAGTTCTGTGGCTAATCCTTGGATAAATCAAAGATTTAATTCTGTATTAGGCTTTTGCTATTAAACACACACACACACACACACAAAACATAAGACAGTGAGGTACAATGTGTTCCTGAACTCAAATCACTGAGAAGTGAACACAAAATGATAGCGTAAAGACGGTTTTATGTGTCGAAAAAATTCTTCATCTGGGGATTTAAGAAAACCATGATAACTATGGCTGTTATGAACCTGAAAATTAATTTTCATATATAGTATTCATCATCTTCTTTGAGATCCCTGAAAGAAATTAGATTCAAGGTAAAAGAGTATGCAGTATTTCGGGAAACTATCAGTTTATTAAGACAGTTAATAACCCAAATAAATAGAGGGCTCCTTAGTTGTTTTGGATTCTTTTTTCTTTTTGTTTTTAGAGCAACCATTCCTGGAATTAAAAACTTAATCACATGTGACCTCACTTAGAATTACTGAACCACAGGTATTGTTTAAAAGAAAAATAAAATTTACTTTTTTTAATGAACAGCTGTCAGTTTCTCAAAACTTCTTCTTACCTGTTTGATTTGATGAAGGTGACTGGTGGAAGCCTGAATGGGAGAAGGTGGCACAAACTGAAATTTAAAATATAAAAGTCAAGTTTCCTTTAATGTTTCTGATTATTTCTAAACATTAATTAAGTCAATGTTGAATGGCTTAAGGTATTTCTTGAATGCCTAATGCATGCTAGCAACAGCATTAATTAAATTTAAGGTTTTTAAAAATTAAAAATCCAATTGAATCTCTTTTCTCAACGCTTATGAAGACCCATACAAGAGGGAAATGAAAGAATGGAGAGATTTAAAGCTGTGTGAAAATAAGGCTTGAAAATTACCTTTAGAATTCATTTATCAATTCTATCTGTAGCCTGGTTCGTTCTTGAAATGCTAGATAATGAATTTACCATAAAGTATGCTCACATTATATCTTAAGGTCACATTGAATTGTATTTAAATATATTTAATGAGCACCTACTATATGCTAAAGCACTGTGCTAGGCCCTGAGGATCCAAAGACAAATAAGACATTTTCCTGTCCTTGAGAAATTCAAAGTCCAGGTAGGAAAAACTAGGCCACAGGTAAGTGCCAGAACAAGTTAGGATTTGTAGGAATTCAAAGGACAGAGAATATGATTCTGCCCGGGGTCTTCGAGACGGCATCACAGAAGAGGGCAGGAATTCATTAGATAGAAAAGAGGAGGGAGGCTATTTCAGGGAGTGGGGAAGAGATACTCAGGCAGAGAGCCATGTTTGGGGAACAGAGAGATTCAGGGTGACTGAAACTTGGCACGTGATAGTGCATGGCAAGAAGCAAACTTGGGGGAAATTTGGCTGAAACCAGGTTGTTGTTTTTGTACTTTAGCCTTTGAGCCTAATAGGAAACCTAAAGCATAGGGTCCTCTGAGGTCTTAAACCTCAAAGGTATTTTAGACAAGAAGATCATATCTATTTTAGAAAGGCAACCCTAGCAGCATATGCAAAACAAATTGAGGGTGGAGGGAAGAGGTACTAGAAGCAGGGTCACGGGCCAGGTAAAAGATGACAAGGGTTTGACCGAAAAAGGGAGGGATGAAGACAAGGAGGCAGATTGGAGAAATGATAAGAAAGTAGAAAGAGCTAAAGGTTGGCCTGAGGGTTCTAGCTGAAACTATAGATGGGTGGTGGTCAAGAAAGGCAGTGAGAGGAGCGTGTTGGCCAAATAAATATTCTTATGAAGCAGATAGTCTGAATTTTTATTACGTTTTAAAATTCATCATATGACTTTTAAAGGAGATATTACCTCGCCAATTATATTTTTCTGAAGAAAGTGTTGAAATCAGTTTTTTTTTCCTAATCATTTGCTAGAAGATGGAGGAAACAGCCAAGGTTCAATGACATTGACACATCATCAACCAAAGTTCACAGCTCATATTAGAGTTCACTCTTGGTGTTATACATCCTATGGGTTTGGACAAATGTATAATAACACAAATCCATTGTTACAGTATCATCTGAGCAGTTTCCCTGCCCTTAGAATCCTCTGTGCTCCACCTATTCATCCTGATCTTTAATTTTTTCAGCAGAAATTGACTCACTTTCTTTCTCATTATAAAGCAATCAATACATGCTCAGTATAAAACATAATTAATGGGGGAAAAAAGCATCATCCACTCTCCAGAGATGACCATAGTAAATATTTCAGTGTTTATTTTTCCAGATACTATTTTGCAGTTTGAGTTTTTGGGTTTTTTTGATAACACATTCCAGCTCCACATCTGGGGCCACTGGCAGCTCTCAGCTCCTGGTCCAGCTTCTATCAAAATGTCTACTGTTCACAGAATTCTGTGCAAGTTTGACACTATCCACCTGACCACTGACCACTATCCACCCCCAAATGTAGACAGGTCAGTCAAAGCATACACCAACTGGGATGCTGAGCGGGACGCTATGAACATTGAAACGGCCATCAAGACTAAAGGTGTGGATGAGGTCACCATCGTCAACATTTTGACCAACTGTAGCAATGAACAGAGACAGAATATTACTTTTGCCTATCAGAGAAGGACCAAAAAGGAACTTGCATCAGCACTGAAGTCAGACTTGTCCAGCCACCTGGAGAAGGCAATTTGGGGCCTTCTGAAAACACCCACTCAGTACGAGGATTCCAAGTTGAAAGCCTCCTCCATGAAGGGGCTGGTGACAGATGAAGACTCTCTCATTGAAATCACCTGCTCAGGGACCAACCAGGGGCTGCAGGAAATTAACAGTCTACAAGGAAATGTACAAGATTGATCTGGAGAAGGACATTGTTTCTTTTTCTTTTTAAAAATATTTATTTATTATTTTTGGCTGCGTCAGGTCTTAGTTGCGGCATGCAGGATCTTTCATTGCAGCGAGCAGGCTTCTCTCTACTTGTGGCACATGGGCTCTCTAAGTTGAGGCGCGTGGGCTCAGTTGCCCCGTGGCATGTGGGACCTTCATTCCCTGACCAGGGATCGAACCCATGTCCCCTGCATTGGAAGGTGGATTTTTAACCACCGGACTACCAGGAAGTCCCAGGACATTGCTTCTGACACATCTGATGACTTCTGCAAGCTGATAGTTGCCTTCGCAAAGGGTAGAAGAGCAGAGGATGGATCTGTCATTGACTATGAACTGACTGGCCCAACATACTTGAGATCTCTATAATGCTGGAATGAAGAGCAAAGGAACTGATGTTTCCAAGTGGATCAGCATCATGACAGAGAAGTGTGTGTCACCTCCAGAAAGTATTTGAAAGGTACAACAGCTATAGCCCTTATGATCAAGAAGGAGGGCAAAGGAGACCAGCAAAATGTTTTCCTGAACCTGGTCAAGTGTATTCAGAACAAGAAGTCCCTGTATTTTGCTGACTGACTGTACAACTCCATGAAGGGCAAGTGGACTCACGATACGGTCCTAATTCGAATCATGGTCTCCTGCAGTGAAGGAAGGGGACACATTGAAAATTAGGTCTGAATTCAAGAGAAAGTATGGCGGGCACTGCCACATCCAGGAGGACAGCAAGGGTAACCACTAGTAAGCGTCGCTGTGCCTGGGTGGTGGGGGTGATGCCTGAGATGGCACAAGTGTCCAGAAGTGGGGCTCCTATGATTCCAGGTGACAGTTCTAGAAACTCAGTTTGCAATTAGCAGCCCCCTTGTACCCATCCCTCACCTTGCCTAAGCATTGCCTGACTTTCCCAGCAAGTTTCTCCTTTTACAAAGAAATGAACATTCCAAGGAGTTGGAAGTGAAATCTATGATGTGAAACACTTTGCCTCTCTTGTACTGTATGGTAAACAGATGAATAAATTGAATTTTTACTTTAGAAACAAAACAAACTCAAAATCCATTCCAAGTGTCTTTCCATGTTAAAATTCACCTGCAACAGCATTTTTAAAGGCTGAAAATTATACCATATAGAAGTACCATAATAATAAGAAGCACCTATTTACGTGCCAGACGTGTCTTATCTCACTCAATTCTCCCAACAACCCCATGACAGAATGGCTCAATGGGAAATTTACACCAAAGATACCAGTGAGGTTTATTGACATCTCAGGAAACTAGTTCTATTTTAATACCTTGCTTCATGTAGAAAAATTGACATTATTATTGTCCCCATTTTAAAGATTAGAAAACTGATGGCCAGAGAAATTAAGCAACTTGCTCGGTCATACAGCTGATAATTGCTAGAACTGGGACTCAAACACAGATAAGGAAGGCTCATTCATTAAATCTGTTCCCTGTTGCTGGACATTCATACTGTTGCCACACTTTTTGCTTGCTTTTTATAAATAATGCTATGATAACCTTTAAACTAATCTTTGCACACATCCTTAGTGAATTCTTTAGGATAAATTCATAGAGTTGGAATTTCTGGGTCACAAGGCTGTTGATACGCATTGCTGACCTGCCCTACAGAAAGCTTATACAAATTCACTTTCCAGCTGTGTATGAAAATATTGATTTCCTTGTACTTCTCCAACATTAGATATTATTGCTAATTAAAAAAAAATGTATGCCCATTCTTAAGGCATACTGTAAAAAATAATCTATTTTCCAAAGCAAGTAGAAAATATTGTGATTTATCCACAGTTTTGGATATTCTCCCCCAATGTGCCCGTCTATTAGCATTGATCATTGAGAAGTTGTGCGGCAACATGCACCAAATCTGAAAATTTTAGGTTTACTTTTAAAAAGTTCAAATACATTGGGTTGGCCAAAAAGTTCGTTCGGATTTTAGGACAACGTTATAGAAAACCCGAACGAACTTTTTGGCCAATCCAATATATATCCACACACATATCCTTGAACAAGCAGAATTTTAACAAGTTTAATTCATACTACTGATGCTCATATCATCCTCATTCAAATGCCCAGAAAGTTCACAATATAGAATGTGCAACACTAAGGTTTATAAGATTTATAATCTAATTGAAAAGACATGTTAACCTGAACTTAAATATATACATACACCTTACATACAGAAAAATATGGTACTTTAGCTGTTTTATAAATGACTGTTACTTTTTAAAAAGCCAAAAGAAGAGAATTGTATGGTGTGGCAAACTGTTCTAAACTAATTATGAAAGACTTCCTGGAAGAGATTATTTTTAATTGATATCTAAGAGATGGGAAGGAACCAGTTTAGTTTCAGGCAACGGCTCAGAATTTCCTACTGGAAAACTTTATCCAGGAAATCCTGAGAAGATTGCCTGACTGAAGTTGATGACATCTGCAAGGATATAGTGTGAAATGTCTGGGGAAGGTAGGATTTGAACTTGAGCTATAGAAGTATAAGCCACAGTAAAGCTTTTAAACTGGACAAAATATGGATCATTTATGGGACTTGGTTGGTTCTTTTAGTAATAACGTAGAAAATTAATTGTAGAAAAGGCATCTGGAAGAGAATTCTCCCAAAGATTAAGTACTGTACGTGGTATATGCAAGGGAATGACCTCAGATAATTTTTCTACATGAAACAAGGCATTAAAATAGAACTAGTTTCCTGAGATGTCAATAAACCTCACTGGTATCTTTGGTGTAAATTTCCCATTGTGCCATTCTCTCACACTTTAGGGAAAAAAAGTCCTTGGGAGGAAGCAACAGTACCAGCATCAAGGAATGATGTCACAGGGCAGGGAGGGTAGGAGTGGGACTGGGGGATTGGGAGGGTGCTGGGTGAAGCTGATTCCCAAGTGTTATCTCTAGTGAAGGAATTAAGATAGGAGGAAAGGTCGTGCTTAGTTCCATTTAAGAGAGACCACAGAAAACTAATATTGTAAAGACATTAAATTTTTTAAAAATAATGTTTAACTTTCCTAGGTTTGCTATTTTTAACCCATTTCCTACTGTAGTTACTAGAGATAAAGCACTTAGAAAATTCTGAACAAGGGTTGTATGCTATGTTTAGGAATGTCTCTCCCGAGTTCCCAAAATGATTTAAGGTGGCTTACGAAGATACTGAACATGAATTGAATGTAGGCTAGAAGGACAGAACATAATGCAGGGCAAGGAATGTATTACACACTCACTACTGGGTGGGCCATAGATTGGATTTAGAGTTCATAGTTGCCAATGTGTAAAGCAAAACCTAATCAGATAAATATTGGTAGCCATAAAATTAAAACGGACAAATTGCTCAAGTAAAGTACAACCGTTTCTGACAGGAAGATGAGATACTTTTCCTGGAGAAAAGACAAGCCTCCACCAAGTTTAACAGAGGTTCCAGGAAGAGAATTCCAAGCAGAAGAGTGGGGAAACAGGCATGCCAACCTCGGAGGTCTTAGGGGATACAGCAAAGGGGTAATTCAGGGGGAAGGCATAGTCTCCATAGCCAGAAGAAGGCCTCAGGTTTCTGCTCATCAGAAGTGGGGTGGGGTGATTTCCTGATAGTGGTGAAGAAAACATTTGAGCTTAATTAAGAAAATAATTGTGAGATAGCAGATTTTTACAAGGTTTGTAAATATACATCTCTATTTGTGTGTTAAATGGCACCCGTGATTCTTCAATGCCCTCTATCACCGCGATTTTTTCTAAAACACTGTTCTACCTACATTTTAATACATTAAAAGCAGTCTCAGTTAAAATTTTTTTAACTGTGGTAAAATATACATAAACATCAAATTTACCATCTTAACCATTTTTAAGTGTACAGTTCAGTAGTGTTAAATAAGTACATTCATATTGTTATGTAACCAATGAAAAGAATCCTTTTCATCTTGCAGAAGTGAAACTCTATACCCATTAAACCAACACCGCCACCACCATTCCACTTTCTGTCTCTGGGAATTTGAATACTCTAGATTCCTGCAGTACCAATTTTAAGCACAGTCTAATATGGGATAGGATCCTTAAACTTATGGTTAATGATATCATTCAATAACACTTTTCAAGTACAGTTGACCCTTGAACAACATGGGTTTGAACTGCACGAGTCCACTTATACCTGGATTTTTTTCAATAAATATACAGTTGGCCATTTGTATCTGAGGGTTCCCATCCATGGGGTAAAACAACCACAGATTGCAAATTTAATACACAATCTGTGGCTGATTGAATCTGAGGATTCAAACCCTTGGATATGGAGGGTGGGCTATGGGACTGGAGCATACTCGGATTTTGGTATCATCCGCGGGTCCTAGAACCAATCCCCCGCCAATACCAAGGGACGACTGGATTTTCAAAACAATATTTTTTCAACAGGGATGTTTCTATTTTGCAATGTGGTATGTCCGCTAGAAATGAAAACACCTCTATTGTTGATGCTTTGTGAAAAACATTCAAATAGTATAGAAATGCATAAGGTGGAAGTAAAATTCTTCCTATAATTCCATGCTCCAGAGATAACTACTAATAATAGATTGATACATATCCTTCTCGACATCTGTAAACATATAGAAGATCATGCTATACATGTGATTCTGAACCCTGGGTCTAGTTACTAGGTACAAAGGTTAGTGAGGCTGCTCAGGATGGTAGAGTGGAAAGAAGGAAGGAACCTGGGTCTCTGATGACATCCCTGAGCCAGTGAATTAACCAACCCTGGAATCTCCTTTCATAAGACTTCTTGTTGTTTGAGATAATAAATGTCCCTTATTGTTTAAGTCACTTCTAACTGAATTTTGTTACTGCTGCCCCAAACATTCTACTTACTATGTCATTTTCCTAGATAACTCAGCCTATCTATACTTAAGGCAACTATGTACCTCCATATGTCTTATAATTATAATGAGGTGATACTTGGAACAAAATAAAAGCATATGCATAATACTGTTACAGCAAGCTAAACCAATAAGCCTTGAAATTCCCATCATCAAATAAGTTAAAATGACTTCAGTTCTGCCAAACCCAATCCATTGTACAAGATGGTTTATTTTCAATATGCATGTTATTAAGCTGAACCTTACGGGCATTAAGAGCCTAGAAATCCTAAGGAAAATTATGCATTTTAAAAAATGTCAGGTACATAGTTTCTCTACATATGTACTATTACTAGCAGAAACACATTTATTGAGCATTTAGTATGTACCAGTGCTGTGCTGAGTGCTTTACACCGATTAATATAATCACAA
The DNA here is from genome assembly GCF_003031525.2 of Neophocaena asiaeorientalis asiaeorientalis. Lineage (NCBI taxonomy): Eukaryota > Metazoa > Chordata > Mammalia > Artiodactyla > Phocoenidae > Neophocaena > Neophocaena asiaeorientalis. Next base: position 144,056 of record NW_020173382.1, read on the forward strand.
CAAACTTATGAGGCAGATACTATTACATTCCCATTTTACAGATGAGGAAATTAAGGCATAGAAAGGTTTATCTGCCCCCCCCCCCAAATAATCAAGCTCATATGTATGGTGCCATTTATAGGTCCTTTACTCTCAGTCATTATTTAACCCAATCCAGTCTGGCTTCTCATCCTACCCTTTTCTCCACTGAACTTTCAAGTTCATGAATAAGCTCCATTTTGGTAACTCAGAAGGACACCTTTCAGTCTTTATCATGTTTCACCACTTAACATGATACTCTCTTCTGAGTCTCCTCCCACCTCTCTGACCATTCCATCGTAGTCTTCTTTTGTGGGGTCTCTTCTGAGACTGATTTTTAAATCTGGTGATTTTTAAAGCTTTTTCCTATAGCCTCTTCTCTTCTCCTTTTATACTCTCTCCATAGGTCATTTCATTCATTCCCATAGCTTTAAATAATAATCTATTGATGAGTCCTAAATGTATCTCTAGCCCAGATCTCTATCCTGAGCTTCAAACTAGTATACATAACATCTCCACTTAAAGATCTGAGAACCTCAAACTTAACATGTCCAAAACTAATCTCATCTTCCCTTCTAAATCCACGCTTCTTCCAATGTTCCCTTCTTCTGTGGTACCACTATCCCATCAGTTGCCCAAGCCAGAGAGCTAGTAGTCATCTTTGCCTCCACTGTTTCCCCCTCTCCATCGAATCTATCACCAATTGATTCTACCTTTCAAGTATCTCACGCATCTGCCACCGTTCTCCATGCCCACCGCCATCACATTAGTCCAAGTTACTATCAGCTGTTTGCCAGGGTTACTGCAGTTGCCTATCTGAGCTTCTTGTATCTACTTTTGTCCTCTTCCAATCTATCAATACTTTCCCCCTCTGCAGCCAGGGTAATCTTTTAAAAATGCAAATTTGGGACTTCCCTGGTGGCACAGTTGTTAAGAATCCGCCTGCCAATGCAGGGGACACGGGTTCGAGCCCTGGTCCAGGAAGATCCCACATGCCGCGGAGCAGCTAAGCCCACGTGCCACAAATACTGAGCCCGCGTGCCACAACTACTGAAGCCTGTGCGCCTAGAGCCCGTGCTCTGCAACAAGAGAAGCCACCACAATGAGAAGCCCGCGCACCACAATGAAGAGTAGCCCCCGCTCGCCACAACTAGAGAAAGCCCATGCGAAGCAACGAAGACCCAACACAGCCAAAAATAAATAAGTTAATTAATTAATTAATTTAAAAAACACAAATGCAAATTTGATCAGGTCAATCACAGACTTAGAATTCTTTAATGGCTTTCCACTGGCCTTAGGATAAAGGGCAGAATCTTTATTTTTTTTGGCCACACTGTGTGGCTTGTGGGATCTTAGTTTCCTGACCAGGGATTGAACCCGGGGCCCCGGCAGTGAAAGTGCCGAGTCCTAACTATTGGACCACCAGGGAATTCCCAAAGTGCAAAATCTTTAAAATGACTTGGAGAGCCCCACAAGCTTTTGCACTAGTTTATATCTCCAACCTCACTTCTCACCGCTTCATCTTCCATTTTAGCTAGAATGTACTTCTTTCAAATTCTCTACACACCACACTCTAGGCCTTCTAACATGCCATTTTTTAAACCTGGAATATTGTCTGTTCCTGTAACCAATATCCCAAACTAGCGAACACCTACACAGCAGTAAGATCTCAACTAGTATGTCATTTCCTCTCTAAATCCCTCAAACTAGGTTAGATCTCCCTGGCAAGCAGATCAGGGCTTAATACATAGTAGGTTCCTAAAAATATTTGTTGACTTGGCCGAGTAGAAAAGAAGACTGGATAGGTATGGAGGGCTTTTTATTTTTAACATCTTTATTGGAGTATAACTGCTTTACAATGGTGTGTTAGTTTCTGCTTTATAACAAAGTGAATCAGTTATACATATACATATGTTCCCATATCTCTTCCCTCTTGCATCTCCCTCCCTCCCACCCTCCCTATCCCACTCCTCTAGGTGGTCACAAAGCACCGAGCTGATCTGGTATAGAGGGCTTTGATAGACAAGCAAGTGCTCAGTAAATGTTGAATGAAGGAGTAAATGAGCGGGTGGGTAGAGGAAGAAAGATTTGTTTAATGAACAGTTCTATTTTTTTCCCAATATACTATTAGTACATTTGTGGGAATAATATTGAATATCATCTTATAAAGATGAAAATGTCCAGTTTTAAGATTAGGAGGCAATATTTTAAAATAGGTTCCAAGCTATAACATTTCATTAAAATATGTTCTATAGCTTCCATCATATTAAATCATATAAGAGAAATCTATGAATAACTGTATATCAACAATTTTCTCAGATAATCTAGACAAAATGGACAAATTTCTAAAAACACACAAATTACCAAACTAACTCAAGAGGAACTATAAAATCTCAAAAGACCTGTAAACAAGCAAAGAGATAGAATCTGTTTCCACAACCTCCCAATAAAGAAAAGTCTAGGGCCAGATGGCTTCACTGGTGAATTCTACCAAACATTTAAAGAATCAACACCAATCCTAATAAAACTCTGCCAAAAATATAAGAGGAGGAACATTTCCTAACACATTCTATGAGATCAGCATTATTCTGGTACCAAAGCCAGCAAAGATACTACAAGAAAAGAAAACTACGGCCCAATATCCCTTATGAATACAGGTGGAAAAATCCTCAACAAAATAATAACAAACCAAATCTAATAGTACATTAAAAGGATTATACACCAAGACCAAGTGGGGTCTATCCCAGGGACTCAAAGGTGGTTCAACATAAGAAAATCAAAGTAGTAATTCATATTAACAGAATAGAGAGGAAAAAACAAATGATCATCTCAATAGATGCAGAAAAAGCATTTGAAACAATTCAACACCCTTTCATGATAAAACTACTCAGCAAGCAGGAGTGGAAAGGAATTTCCCTAACATGATGAAGTGCATTTACCCAAACCTATAGCTAATATCATACTCAATGATGAAAGACTGAAAGCTTTCCACTTATGATCAGGAACAAGACAAGGATGTGTGCTTTTTGAAACAAGAGAGAGGTGGTGGTTGGACAACATCGTGAATGCACCAAATGCCCCTGAATTGTACACTTTAAAAGAGCTAACTATGTGTTATATGAATTTCACCTCAATAAAATGATTCAGAGAGTGAATCATTTATTCACTTTGGCTTACTGATGTACAAGCATATTTCCTATGTTTACAGGATAATTTGTAGATGAGTTCTAATTTAGAGATTGCATTATAACACCATGAAAAACAAACTATATTTTCTTTATTTTTATTTTATTTTTTTAAACATCTTTATTGGGGTATAATTGCTTTACAATGGTGTGTTAGTTTCTGCTTTATAACAAAGTGAATCAGCTATACATATACATATGTTCCCATATGTCTTCCCTCTTGCGTCTCCCTCAAACTATATTTTCAATTCAAGATAAATGCGAGATAAAGTCCAACTATAAGCCTGAAAGCTACCCTTAGGAGAGCCTGCAAGTTTTCCTCTCAAAATTAGAATGTTCTTTTAAAAATTGAAAGCCAGATGGTTTTATATATAAAAGCAAATCTCAATGTTAAATCCATGCGGGATTTAAAAGTTAATTCTCCTGCAGCTGCAGCAGCTGTACCAGTCATAACTGCAGCCAATGTGTTTATTTTTCCTTCAGTAATGTTTAGAGCAATGTTTCTCAAAGTGGGAACTTGTTTGAGATGCAAATTCTCAGGCCCTGCCTGAGACCTCCTGAATCAGAAACTCTGGGGTTGAGGGCCAGTAGTCTGTTCTCACAAGTTTTCCAGGTGCACACTCAAGTTTGAGAACCACTGACTAAGACCAATAGTGCAAGTCTATAAGCATTTTCTTACCAGACAGTGCTGTGCCATACACGATGTACTGTTTCTTCGAGTTCTTAATGTGTCAGATTGGAACACCTGTGTATTACCACTAAGAAGAAAAGGAAAACATTTGTCATTTAAAATCCATTACAGACATTTTTTAAAGAAATAAGATTTCAAATCCTTAAACGACAATGCCATTGATGTAAATGGCTTCTTTGTGGAGACAGCTGTGCAGATGTAGGAAGTAGAACACACACACACACACACACACACACACACACACACACACACACACA
>NW_020173382.1:148261-157977 GCF_003031525.2 Neophocaena asiaeorientalis asiaeorientalis
TCCATGGAAGGAAAGGAATTCTCAAGCATGCCACGTTACCTCTAATCATGCTACCAAGAATAACTATAATTTATTGTGGCCTTGGAGAGACATCATTTTCTGTGTAAACTTGTAACCAATTTAAATTTATGACCGAAGCTATTATGTGCTAGTGCCAACTCCCTATCGACTCCCAAACTTTCACATGAATGAGAGGGATAGCCAGTAGCAGGGGTCGACAGAACTGAGATTTTCAGATATGTTTCATTTGGCCTACTCAGCGTTAAAAATGTTTTTGAATTAGCTGTGTACACTTGGAACAACTATGGAGATTTCACATAAAGGATCCAGATTCCAGATTTCTGGATTCTGCTGAAAATTTGCAAGATTTTGCCACACTGGGCCACATTCCCCCACGGCAACAACGTACTGAAGCTGAGCAGCTGCTGCATGCTGAAGATGGTCCTCATTTGCCCAGCTTTGAAGGTGCTCACCTGGCGGGCCTCAGCCTGATTTGAGGTTGGGACCCTGAAGAAGTCCTCTTTTCCTTTTTATGTTTTGTTTTTGTTATAACTTAAAAAAATTATTTTATATTGGACTATAGTTGATTTACAATGTTGCGTTAGTCTCAGGTGTACAACAAAGTGATTCAGTTATACATATGTGTGTGTGTATATATTCTTTTTCAAATTCTTTTCCCATTTAGGTTATTACAGACTATTGAGCAGAGTTCCCTGTGCTTTACAGTAGTAGGTCCTTGTTGGTTACCTATTTTAAATATAGTCGTGTGTTGTTATAACGTTTTATTTGGAAACTGTTTAAGACAAGAAACTGCAAAAAGAACATAGAGAGTTCTCATGTACCTTTCATCCAGGTTTCCCCAGTGATAATAAGAAAACATCTTTAACATGTTCTTTTCTGCCACCTATATCCAATCAGGTGCCAGGTCTTTTAGGTTTTACCTCTGTGATCTCTCACGTCCATCTTATTCTTTCCAGGCTCCTTGCCAAAAACCAATTCAAAGCATTTTTACTTTTCCACTGACTCTGCAATAGTCTAATTGGTCGGCTCACCTCTGTTCTTTCCCTACCGCAATCAGCTTGCTCTCCTGCTCACAACTTTCAATGACTCTCTTCATCGCCTGCTGAATTCAGTTACATTCTTTCCTATAACTTTCAAAGCCTTCCACAATTTAGCTCCACAGACTTTTGGATTTCATGGACTGGGAAATTTTCAAAACAAAATCTTGGCACAAACATACAGTTGCTACCATTTTCTCTTGCCAAGTAAGGTCATTCTTTAAAAATCTCACCAACTATCAACACCATCATTTCATTTATAAAAGGATATTTTGTTATTTAAAAAAAGCAGGGCTATTATTAAAAATAATAATAATAAAGCAAGACTAACAATCTGAGTAAAATACAGTCCTGCCCAGGAAAGTATGCTGTAACTTTTTAAAATCATGGATTGGTAAAATGTCCCCTAGGATCAGCACTGGTCGGCAGATGAACGTTTGGGAGCCAGAGATCCAGACAGAGTTGACCAGCATTCTGGAATACACCTATGCTTTCCTACTTCCAAGCCTGTTCCGTGTCGCTGGAATGCTATCCAGCTATCTGGCCCCATTTCTTCCCATCTGCATCCTGTCAATCTGTTAGGGCCCATCTTAAATGCCACCTGCCCAAGAATCTTTCCTGTATCCCTCACCAATTCTGCTGTCACTTCTCACTCCCTTCTCTTAATTACCCTAGCACTTTCTTTCCCTAAGCACATGTCATTCTACCATACGTTGAAGTCTTTTGAGTATTTATTTTCCCTATTAAAAGCTTACTGAGAGGTTCCCTGGTGGCACAGTGGTTAAGAATCCGCCTGCCGATGCAGAGGACACGGGTTCGAGCCCTGGTCCGGAGAGATCCCACATACTGCAGAGCAACTAAACCCGCGAGCCACAACTACTGAGCCCACGTGCCACAACTACTGAAGCCCACACACCTAGAACTTGTGCTCCACAACAAGAGAAGCCACCGGAATGAGAAGCCCGCGCACCACAACGAAGAGTAGCCCCCGCTCGCCACAACTAGAGAAAGCCTGCACACAGCAACGAAGACCCAACACAGCCAAAAATAAATACATTAAAAAAAATCTTATTGAGCCTAGATATACATCTTTGCAGAATAGTAACTTGCATATAACAGGCAGTAACTCAATATTTTTTGAGAGGGTATACGTACAGGTCTAATTTTTACTTCCTTTCCCAGTCATTTTCCCCTACGAGAACAGGAATATATTTTAGCAGTCACTGCTAGGAAGTTGGAGGGAAACTAATGGGTTACATATTTCCACGGTCTTTTGTGTGTGGGGGTAATTCTTTTTTTAAAAAATTTTTATTGGGGTATAGTTGATTTACAGTGTTGTGTTAGTTTCACATGTACAGCAAAGTGTATCAGTTATACATATACATATACCCACTCTTTAGATTCTTTTCCCTTATAGGCCATTACAGAGTATTGAGTAGAGTTCCCTGTGCTACACAGTACGTCCTTCTTCGTTATCTATTATATATATAGTGGTGTGTATATGTCAACCCCAATCTTCCAATTTATCTCTCCCCCTGCCCGGGCTAATTCTTAAGGCTGACAATTATATTCTCCCCTAAATTTTCATCTGCCAATTTTATTTAATAAGACTACAACTGAAAAAAAATCATTGATATTTCAACTGATATGAGTCACTCAACATGAATTCATAAAATCCTAGGTGATATCTAGAATTAAGCGCTACTTACAATTTGGAAAAAGTGAAAGTCATATAACTAGATAATGTTTAAGTGATCAGTAAGCAGCTCTGTCTAAACTACAGTATATTTATGCCAGTTATATTCCCAAAGCAATCACTCTTCATGGCCACTATTCTTCTTCCAGGTTTGCACAAGTTTAATAAACCCAATAGTTGGCAAACTTTTTCTGTAAAGGGCCAGACAGTAAATGTTTTGGGCTTGGTGGGCCTTACAATCTTCGTTGCAACTACTCAACTCTGCCAGTGTAGTGGGAAAGTGGCCCAAGGACAATAAGTATACAAATGGGTGTGGCTGTGTTCCAATAAAACTTTATTTACAAAACCAATCAGCAGGCTCAATTTGGCCCCCAGGCAGTAGTTCACCCTTCAAACAAAACTGAGGCAGTAACAGTTTAAATGCAGGGTCAGGCTAGCAGTATTTAAAGGGGAAAGGCACTGGCAGAAATCCACGAATTTAATGTCTAATTCTAATAAGGGCCAGAGAAGTAGAAGAAAAAAAATACTACCTTTAAATAAAGTCACTGACACCGGTATCGAAGTCAGCCAACTAGAGGGGCTAAAGAGTATAAAGAACCAAGAGGTTTAAAACTTTTGACATTGGTGTTTTTATTAATACAAGATGAACACAAAACTATGCAGGAACTTCTTAAAAAATAGTGATACTTGTGGGCTTCCCTGGTGGCGCAGTGTTTGAGAGTCCGCCTGCCGATGCAGGGGACACGGGTTCGTGCCCCGGTCTGGGAAGATCCCACGTGCCACGGAGCGGCTGGGCCCGTGAGCCATGGCCGCTAGGCCTGCGCGTCCGGGGCCTGTGCTCCGCAACGGGAGAGGCCACAACAGTGAGAGGCCCGCGTACAGGAAAAAAAAAAAAAAAGGGATACTTTTATTAAAGAGTTGACATTTAAAGAACAAATTCTGCAAATGCTGCTGCAAGAGAGACTGAAAGTCTTTATATACAGGAAACATCAAGCAAAATTGGAAAATTGCTTGAAACAAGTGCAACAATATTTAGTGAGCTGTGATAGAGGCCAGGCAATGAGTATCAGAGGCCCACCTTAAGGAAAGTGGAAAAGTGAGCAGTGGACATATGCAACTGCAAAGAACTGGGGGGAAATGAATTCAACTAAGGCTCTGTGTAATTCTACTCTAAATTTTTTCTTGTTGATTACATGACCTGGGGCATGTGATATACCATTCCTGTGCTACTTCTTATTGACAGACAAAGAGTCCCTGGACTTGGTCTGCTTTGTGGGTTAACTCCTACTAGATAAATATGCAACTGCCCCTAACCTTTCTGTACAAAATTCACTTCCTGCATCAGGATCTTAAGCCATGGAATTCAACACTGTAACCACGCTCTAAGATGATAAAAGCAAAAATTTCACATCCTTTGCAGAACAAAGCGAAGTATGAAGGGATAACTGGGATCACTCTTTGCTTCCAGGACTTTGAGGATCGGGAAAAGGGGCCTGGTCACCCACCTCCCCCCACCCCAGCACTTAATATATTAAACAGGATCCACACGTTCCTTCAAATATATATCCTCTGTCATCTACGTATTCGCAAATTGTTCTTCATTTCATAAAGCCTTTCAATAAAATGAACATTCTCCTCAAGTGTTTTCTTCTACTAGCAGAGTGTGTCCATAACAGCTCATTTATTCACACAACAGGATTTAGAGTAGAATCCTGAATTTATAGAATATTCTTGCTCTCAGTACAACATGCAGAGCTGCCTCCACCCTTTATTTTTCTATCTGCCTGTTTAAAAAGGTAATGTATTATTTTCTGGTCACTTAGTTTGCTTTTCATTTTGTTACAGCATATTCTCCCTTAACTCAAATAACCAGAAAGCTGCATCTGTTTAGTTAATCAACTTAGATATTGATTAGTAGTGGGCAAAGCACTAGCCTAGGAGTTTGGAGACACAGCTTCCTCGTACTGGCTCTACTACTGACTGACATTTTGGAGATTCATGGGCCTGTTTCCCCATACATTAAACAAGGAAGATAGATCCGGTCTCTTGAGTTCCCTTGTAACGGTGAATGCATTTTTCAGACATTTTTACAATACTGAGAAAACCTTATGATACTGGGATGTGAGATCCAAGATCTCACTTTAAAATTCTATTTTAAGAAATAATAAGCTTAAGTCATGCCAGATCTTTGGATATGTGCAGGAAATACAGTTAACCATCAGTTAGTTAAATCTTTTAAATCTTTTTTCATCAGCAGAGCTCTAAAGAGCCTTTTAGACATTTCCTCCCCCAACTCCTCCTCGAAAATCCCCACACCATTTAAAAAGCACAAATATACTGCATATCAGTCTATGTGCTGTATGTATACCTGTGCTTTATACATACGAGAAAAAATTTTTCACCCACCAAGAACTAACTAGGGGCAATATTGGCCATTGAGAATGCAAAATTTAGGAGATCAATTTTCGGTGATACCTAAACTTTTTGTTCAAATAAAACCTAGGTGTAAAAAAGGCCCAAGCTTATTTGCTTGACAACTAGTTCCATTCCAACTGTGCTGAAGGTGAAGGTCAGAAGTGACAAAGCAGCGGAGAGAATGACAAAAATCAGTCATTACAGAAGATCTGGAGGCGAGGGTGGGGAGTGCACAGTTTCTTCAAGAGTGGGTAAGAGATGGGGTGAAGCTAGAAAAAGTCGTGCTCCAAACCAAATGGTTGCTGCTTTCCGGTCGCGATGAACTGTCAGAAGAGGACGTTCAGCTTCCTGTGTGAGCTCGCCCTCCGGTCAGCCCGCCCCACCTCCCCCCGCCCCCAGACTGAGGGTGGGATCTTCCGGACACCAGGAACACCGGAGATACCCGCAGAACCTCGATGAATAAAGGGGTGGGAATGCTATTGGAAGTCACTTTTTTGCAGCTCTTGCCACCCTCCACCGCCCGCGCTTGCCTCCTCCAGTATCTCAGTCCTGCTCACCCAAGCCCACTGATCAAAGGGACGCTGTTGGATCTTCTCAGAGTGTTGTCTTCTGTGGTGGTTGAACTCGGCAGCACCTCCAAGCCTAGTTCCATTTTCTCCTGTGCCATGTCCGTGCCGAAGCTTAGTTTGGAGCTCTCAAGGTTTTCTGGCTCCCGTTCATATAAGCACAAGTCAAAGTGAGGAGCTGATGTAGGGAGAGAGGAAAAAGGGGGGAAAGAGAAGAAAGGAGGAAGCTCTTAGACGAGTGCGTGCTCACTTTTGCAGCCCTACCATCCCCAACACCGGTGGGCACAAAGTGGGGCAGGACTGGCTCCGACCCGCCTAACTCCCAAGCTCGGGGCACCAACACTGAGATCCTCCACCTCCAAGCCTGTAATGAAAATGAGGAATTTATCTTAATCCGTGAATCCTTCTCCTTTATTTCTCTCAGCCAAGGCAACCCCGGGTAAGCCTCTCCGGCCAAAACAAAAACTACAACCTGCAGCCCTGGATAATCATTTGGGCACCGCCCCTCCGCGCATGCGTTCTGGGTCAGGCCCGCTGACGCCTGTTTACCACGCAAGCAATGAGCATTATCGCAGGCGCCTGTGTCATTCTTGCTGGGGGCGCACAGGCAGTGAGGGAGCCTCCTTTCCCCACAAAACCCGGTTCTCCCTTCTCTCTCCCTAGTGCAGACTCACCTTGTTTGTTCTTCCGCTCCTGTGTTAACCCTGGCGTGGTTTCGTTAACCATTATTTAGGAAAGAAAGAATGGAATAAGGTGTATGGGAGCGCCATCCTTTCTGCCCTAAGTCTAATACCCTGTTTTCTCCGTTTTGGTTAGCCCAGTGTCCCCTTATGACTGAGGCCAACAAGCTTGTTATCTCCCAGGACGAATTTTTCCATCCTGTTACGACACCCTACACCTTTGCAATTAAAAAAACACTGAAGTCTGGGGGTGTGGGCGGGGACACTTTTACGTGCTTAGAGGCCACCCACTCCCAAAGGGTCCTGGTAAGGCTCTAGCACAATTGAACCAATCGCACAAACAATCATTGTTTTCCGTGTGTGTGTGTGTTTACCATAATCATACAGTATATTTTTACAATGAATAAAACCTAGCTGCTCGAAGCTATTCATCTAAGAAAAAAATTGGGGTTAAAGCAGGGAGGCTTATTTTCTTAAAGCAAATATCTCAGAATTTAGTATACATCCCAGTGTTTCCATTTAACAATGCCATCATGGCTCGAAACATTCTAAGAACTGCTCTTTTAGAATTTTTCACCACCAGTTAATGAGCCACACTGAGTAGTGAAATCTTAACTCCATGCTAATAATTTTGAAAAACCACACATTTTAGGAACCATATAGAGAACTGGGAGAGAAGGCAAGTGAAACGAGTGAAATGGGAGTTATTAAAATAGTTATAATGTGGTATAGCACTTTACAGTTTTAAAAAAATGTTTTCACATATCTCAATTGGTTCAATCATTAACCTTGCTCAGCTAATCAGTGGTGAATTTAAAATAATGGGATTATCTTGAGACAGTTGATGACAAGTTCACGTATAACATGAAGTATCATAATCATTCTTCATTCATTCTGAGAATAGACTAAGAAAAGTGTAGTTATATTGGGCAGAATTAGGTTACCTAAACCCCAGACACGAGGACGATTTGGAGTCTCCATTCCTGATATAAGACAGGTTAACAATAGCTACCATTTGGGGGGCACTTATTATGTGCCAGGTACTGTCCTAAGCACTTGAAATATGTGATCGCATTTAATGCTTACAGTAACTCTGTGAGTTAGGCGCCATCACAATGCCCATTTTTCAAAGGAGGAAACCGAAGCCGGGAGGGGTTACTCAAATTACAACTACTAAGTGGCAAAGCCAAGATTCCTCTGCCCTTCTATTTCAGTGAAAAGACAGACCAGGCGCCTCTGGATATTTCTCTGGATACTATTTTTGTACCCATAGGTACTCGACAAATACTTATTAGATTATTTTATGAATAAATACAGGTTTAAATAACCTGTCCTTCACAGCTATCCTGTAAAGTAGGTAAATCATTTCTATTTTACAGTTGATAAAATTCCAGAGAGATTAATGGCACATAACTAGGTAGCAGTAGAATCTGGGCTGGTACCAAGATTCCTGAAAGCCACTGCTGAAGTTCCCAGGGTAAGCTGGAAAGTTTATGAAAGATGGCAGCTAAAGCTTAGTAAAGTCAGGGTGACTGCAGAAGGCAATGGTTAAATACAGAACAGAGGGTCAAAACCAAACTGTTTGAACAAGAGATAAATATGGAGTACATCAGAGAACGGGTAGCTCTTACCTCCACTCTACTGCTTATTTTACTTTTCAAAGAGTTTATTACTATTCTTGGCAGATAATAAGGTTTAATGGATATATTCTGAATGAATAGACCAATCAAATCTCATCATGTCTAAACATTACTGATATCTAAACACAGAGCTTGTGTTTCTAATCCAGCTGGCAGGAAAATATAGGCAATTTAAAGGAAACTATCTAAAAGTGGTTTAAAAACTCTATTATGGTCAGAACACATAAATATTGAGGATTAAAATGACGATTAGGCTTGGCAAGTTTTAATATGGTACAACTGAGTTGAAGAAGCAGGTAAAACTATTTTTGCAAAAGATGACTTTTATTAATTTTAAATTTCCTGGTTATTAAGTTTCCTGTATTTTCTAGGTATGTATGATTAACACAACACAGAGGCCATCTCTCTCCCAGGGTCATTCAAGTGGTGAGGATTAAATGAGTTAATATTTCTAAAGCTCTCAGAATACTGCCTAGCACACAGTAACTGCTACGCAGGTGTTCAATAAAATAAGTAATTCCAGGGCTTCTCTGGTGGTGCAGTGGTTGGGAGTCTGCCTGCCGATGCAGGGAACGCGGGTTCGTGCCCCGGTCCGGGAGGATCCCGCATGCCACGGAGCGGCTGGGCCTGTGAGCCATGGCCGCTGGGCCTGCGCGTCCGGAGCCTGTGCTCCGCAATGGGAGAGGCCGCAGAGGTGAGAGGGACGCGTACCGCAAAAAAAAAAAAAAAAAAAAAAAAAAAGTAATTCCAGGTCTCACACAAGAATTCTGGTTCTGCTACTTGTTCGTCAGGGCTTTACCTAATATCATTGAAGCGAAAGGTGCTTGTATAACGGAGACGAGTGTTTCTCACTAACTATATGAACTCTCACTAGATTCTCTTTATTTTTACCCCATTGCTTTTGTTTATTCACTTCCCTTTTCATCCCTAGTGCATCCAAATGGATGATCTGAAAAAGAAATCTGCCCCTCCAGACAGAGACCAACAAAGTCGAGGGATTTAAGAAACGAGTGAGGATCACAGAAGTCAGAGCATACGAATTGGGAGCGAAAAAACGTGGAAACCACGTGTTTCTTTTTCCCATGAATACTGGCCCAAACTCCTCCAGAAAGATGATGCTCCAGTATCTCCAAACGATTGGTCCTTTTCAAAATCGGGCGCCAGGGTCCCCGGGCCAATGCAGTCAAAAAAGGCTCCGGGCTCCCTGGAAACGCTCCTCCCCTTTGGAGGAAGTTTGCCGGGCGGGGCTCCCACGCATGCTCCGTGCCCGCGGGCCCATTGGCGCGGCCGCCGGGCGCGTGCGCAGGACCCGATGGGTCCCCGGACGCGGAAGACCTGGCCCGGCGGAGGTTCCCGCTTCTGAGGCGTGAGAGGCGGCAGGTTGTAGAATTTGGTCTTGGCCCCGAGGGGTTCCCCCGGGCCATTAGAACCCAAGACAGGAGAAGGAGGCACCGCGGCGGCGGCTGGTCGAACCCCCCACCTGTCCTCCAGGCAGGGAGGGGGGGCGAGGAGAGGAGAAGCACCGATCGCAGGGCTGAGGAGCCTCCGGACCGGGTCACGGAGCATGGGGGACTGGACCGGGTCCCCGAGCATGGGGAGCTGGAGTCTCCGAGGCTGCCCGGCCGGGCCCTGCCCGACTGTCAGCTCCTCGGTGCTAGTGC
>NW_020173382.1:157997-175512 GCF_003031525.2 Neophocaena asiaeorientalis asiaeorientalis
GAGAGTCTTGGGAGTCCATAGCTAAGCACCAGGAGCTGAGCACTGTCCGCCGTGCCTGCCTGCAAGTCTCCGACATGGCTCAGGAGAAAATGGAGCTGGACTTGGAGTCTGACATATCTGATGGGGTCACCCTGAGGAGAGCCAACAGCGCTCCCCTGATCCAAGGGCTCAGGTGAGCACGGTTGGGGAGGATGGAGTGCAGGGTTCAGGGGCTCCTCGACCCCCTGCAAGCAGTCTTCCTTCCCTCAAGTGAGAGTTGGAGCCCATTTGGGTCCTCCATGCTGATGGGGTGGGGACTTGTTTGCTTGACAGTAACTTGGGTCCCAAGGTGGAGTGAAAGTTTGACCCCAAACTCTGGGAAGTGTGGGGAAAATGGGGCCCTCTCTACCTGGGGCTCTGTTGGCCCACTGTAAAAGAAACTACAAGAAGCTTCTGGCTCTTCTAACAAGTTGCTTGCCCTGCCTAATTTACACCACTGAATGTCAGACTGAAGCCCCTGGAACTAGGATTGCAACTTGACACCTGCATCTAAGAGTTGCTATTTCTAAGCTTAGTTTAGGAACCCTGGCATTAACACAGGTTTACTTCAATAAATCACAGTTTATCTAATAACTTGTAATTAAATGGCATATTCATGTCCTGTTAAGTGATTGGGATTTGTCATAATGTTTTCAGATCCTAGAACTGCCTGAAACGCATTCTGGTCAATAAAAAAAGAAGGGTGGCATGTCAGTGAAAGCACAGGTTTTCGAAAATAATCGAAAGAATTGACCCTTGAATTTTAGCGTAAGGTCTTGTGTTTTCATGTGAATTAAGTCACCAGAGGGTCTATTTTAAGGTAGACTCTTGTGGTAGTGAAGGTTAGGTTGGCAGACGTCTTGAGCCTATTACATTTCACTTTTTGTAAGTGGGCAATTCATCTTAGAGCCAATTCGTGAGACCCTGTAGAAATGGAATGACTCCAAAAAAGGGGGATGGGAGTAGAATTAGCCAAAAACACTAATCAGGCACAGTGAAGGCAGAGGAAGAGGTAATCCTTGTCTGTCAAACTGATTATAATATCTTTATTTTGGGGAAAAAGCAGATTCACCTTTTTTTTATATTTCAAAACTGAGGGAATGGTGGAGTGACTCTTTGCTTTTCTAATGCTGTCCTCAGCTCTACATTTATTTTTGACACTATAGGAATAAACTGGTCTTTTCTGGTTGTCTTTTTGAATCTCATAAGCCAGCAATTGCTGGGGACTGGGGTGAGCCTGTTGACCTGCATTTAGACTGTTGTAGAAATAACATGCTGGGTTTTTTTGAATCATGATTTAAGTAATTATTTGAAAGGTAGCATGATGCGACAGAAGAAGGAGTGAGGCGACCAGGCCTAGTCCCAGTTTTCTCCCTAACTGGATGTGATCAGGAATGAGTCACTTAGCCTTGTTGAGTCTCTGTTTTCTCATTTAAAATTTCAGAGAGCTGGATTAGGTGATCTCCACGGTCCCTTGAAGCCCAATCCAGTTCAGCCCTGAAAATCCTTCTTGACCTCTTGTCCTGGGCATGGCACTCTGCTAGGGACTGTAGGGATGACCAAAACACCTCTACCAAGGGGTTTAAACCACATGCACACTTTCCTTTAATAAAAAAGTTGGTGTCTCAAGAAACATCTGATTTCCCATTGTGCTCCCACCCAATGCAAAGGAGGGAAAGATCGCATTAGGTTTGTGGAATGAAGAGGGGCTTTGTGGAGGGTCTGGCATTTTCGATGGGTGTTGAAGGAGAGGAAGGGTTTGGACAGATGGTGGTGGGAGGGAAGGCATTCGAGGCAGAAGGGGCAACAGTAGCAAGATTGCAGGTGTGCTGATGTAGTTGGACAGCAGGGTTCCAAAGTAGAACACATGTTTAGGGCAATAGTGGGAGATGTGCTGATAGGGCTCCCACTGGACATCAGGGCTCCCCAGCCCTTCTCAAGTCACAGCACATGTAGAAAGCAGTAACAATTGCGGGTAGGTCCTCTGGGGTAAACAGATGAGGCTGCCGGTGTCTGGTGGTAACCGGTCTGGGGGCGTGAGTTCTGCCCAGAAGGAGCTGGAGACAACCAGTCTGGAGCTCCGCCCCATACCTCTCCTAGCCGGCCCCTAAGGCGGAGGAGATCAGTATCAGCCAACCTGTAATCCACAGCACACCACTCGGGAAGCTCTGAAGAGGAGGATTGTGAGGAGGTGCTACATTGTATGAAATGAGGAGCCGTTGTCGATTTCACTGTTAGCCAGAGAGCTGGCCTTAATACAGTCGAAGGATATCTTATATGAGAAGACATTAATCATTTTCTTTTTTATTTTTCAGTGACCTTTCCCAGGTTTTTCAACCTTACATGTTTAGAACTCGGAGGAATAGTACAACCATCATGAGCCGTCACAGCTTGGTAAGTATAGGAGTAAGTATCATTAGTAGTTGGGATGGGGGAAGCACTCGCAAATGTAGTTCTTTCTTGAGATGATGTGCTCTGCACCATTGCTTACAAAAGAAACAGATGATATTACCTGTCTTGTTTACTGCTTATGCTATGGCTATTTTTAGCTTTTGGTGCAAAAAGGAAACCTGGTTAGAATTTTTTCTTGGCTGTGGGACTAGGTATTTTTAAACATTGTTCCTTGTTTTTTGTCACTACTTGCATATGGTAGTGAGGTAAGTCAGGATTAACTTCTAATTATAACTGAGAACAGTGGTCTTTATTTGTCCTAGGATACAAAAATCATGTATATGGTAGCAGAGTGTTTATTTTTGTTGGACAGTGCTATCCATTCAAAGTAAAGTCTATTTGAAAAAGCTTGGATTTGTATTCCAGTAGAGGTGCTGATGGTGACTGATCTATATAGCCAGAGCCATGAGGGAACAATTTTTTAGTTGGTTGGTTGTGTTGGGAGAAATTATGTTGAGGTTTTTACATAGTAGCCCTCCACACGTGGAGCCCACTTATCCGGTAATTGCAGTGCCCTGGAAGATATGAGATGTAAGCAGATAGACCTCTAAATGGCTGAACCAGATTTCCATAGACTGTGCACAAAGGTTCATCAGTTTATTTATAGGAGGGGCTCTCTGACCTCTGAATCATCTAAAATGTATGCACAGTTATAATAAGCTTCCAACCCAGTAGTGTGTGAGAAGCAGCAAATCAGAAGAGGTACATTTGGGTTAAAGGTTTATTAGCAGCAAGGGAGGAGAGGGGAAAACTGAAAAGCGGACAGAGGTTCTTACAAAATCAGCCCGTGGGTTGGTCTTAGGGCTGAGAGCCCGTTAATAGACCCTGAGGGTGTCACTGGTGTTGAACTGTAAAATAATTGATGTTCCTACAGATACCTGGGTCATTAACCTTTCCTTAAATTATAGTAATACCTACACTCATATGGTATATTACATGTTACAGAGTACTTTCACACATTTAATTCTCATAGCAACCCCTGTGAAGTAGGCAGGGCAAAAGATGTTTTTCCTAGTTAAAAGAGGCAACAGCTAAGACTCAGCCGATCTAAGTAACTTGCTCCGAATCACACCGTTAGTAAGTGGCAGAGCTGGGATTAGAATAGAGATCTTCCAGTGCCATTCTGTTTGGTCAAATCTGTTTAAGAAATGGGGGTGGGGAATATAACACTTTTAAGAAAGATTTCCAGCTGAAGTGGCTACAGATACTTCAAGGGGGAAATGGTAGCTCTCTGGAGATTTTGTTTACTGCCCCTTCTTCCCTGAGCATACTAGAACATAGAACTACTCGTTTTTGCTGTATATGTGAAAAATGTTTCTATATGTTCTTCAGCCGTGTTCTGATCTCAACAGCATAGCAAAGAAGGGAAAATGATTTTGCCCCTCTGAACTTCACTTGGCTCTTTTCTAAGATGTGAAGATTCTTATCAACTCTGGCGGGGTGCATCTCTCATTAATAGTCTTTCTTCTGGCTCTACTAAAATGCATGCAGACTGAAATGGAAAGAGCTGGTGGGGGGGAGGGTGGGGCTGAAGAAAGAGATGTGCAGAACTAGGACCTTCATTATTAACTGATTAGATAGAAAGGCAGGAGAAGAGGACTGCAGTGACTGAGATTTTGTTTCTTGGTGACCAGGGGGAAAAGTGTTGCCTTTACTCTGGGTAGAGAAATAAGAGGAATTGGTCTTTTGAAGGGGAAAAAAATAACATTCTTTCCAGGCATGTTGGGTTCAAGGTGCCAGTGGCCCCGTGCTGTTCTCCGAAGCAATATTCAGAAATCTTCTCAGAAACAACAATCGTCCTGCCTCACCCCCTTTCACTTTCAGCAGATGACCCTTCTCACTTCTCAGAGAAGGCAGACACCTCTCTTCCATAACCGGCAGCTTTCTTCTCCTGGAAGCGTCTTTCCCTTCACATGGGGTGCTTTCTGCTAATGGTTGGGAATTTGTCGGACTCCCCTGTGCCTTTGCTTAGTCTGTCGTCTCTGCTCTATCTTGTGTCCTCACAGTCTCTTCCTTGCTGGCTCTTTCCCTCCCGCCTTCTTCTCCCGGCTCACACATCTCATATCTGGAAGACAAGCTTCTCTTCTTTTTCATACGTCTGTCTTTCCCTTTTTCCCTTCCCCTCTCCGAGCTTTTTCAAAGTTTAATCCACACTCAACTGCCTCTGACTCCTTGCCAACAATTCAGCCAGTTTATAATCTCACTACACCTACCACAACTCCATTTAAAAACCATGCTGCTAAAGTCCCCAGTGTCAGGGGCCTCTGTTCTGGTCCCATTTAAGCCCTTTGCTCTAATTTCACACCATTAACTGGCGCCTCCTTGAGGTTCTTGGCTTTTTGCTCAGCCCATCCATTGCTCTTGTTGCTGGTACTGGACACAGCTCTGCTGTTCTCTGTCCCTCTTGCGGGTCTACTCTCCAGTTCTGTCTCAAATTGACGAGTTGTGGGTGATATAGATGTACCATCTAAGCTTGTGGCTTTCTCCACAGTCAGCTTCTGGCAATCCGTACTTCGGCTTTCCTGATTATTTCGTTGCCTTTGGGGTTTCTTTTGTTCCCTGACTGACATGTTCATGCTCTCTGCCACAGTATCCTGATGGAGTCTTTTCTGCCTTATTTACTTGCCTAGTAGCTTAGCATTTTTCAAATGACCTTATCAGGAGTTCACCAGCAAACATATATTACTTTCATAATGGAAAAAAATACTTTTGGAAAGGAATTTACTGGTAAAGTTTATCTTGTTTCAAAGCCTAGGAGAGGAAGAAGTAAAAGAAAGGGGTGGGAAATGAAGGGATCTCTTTTGAGGTAAAATCTTATTTTAGTGGATAACTTTAAAAAAATTTCACCAGAATTAGCTTTTGCCTAAAAACCTTAGAGCAGTTTATCATCACCATTTATACTGCTCACTACATGAGTATTTTTTAAAGTTTGAATAGGACAGGGTCTCTTGTAGCAGGATAATTGTCATATTTGGTTTTATAGTATTACAGATTCATTTTCATTTCATCATGGAATAAATAGCAGTTGTTTGTTTACATTATGGCTATAGACTCTCCCCCCGCCAACCAGCAACTGAGTAAGATGTTGATATAAATTGTACCTTACATTTCATGATCAGATTATGATGATTTTGAAGGAACATAATTTGGCCCCCAAGTCATTTCATCTTTGTGTTATTAAAAAATGATCTAAGGGAAAGCAACAGTTATCTTAAAAATGCACCTTGCCTCTACATTGATTTTTTTTTCTGAACTAGTAAGCTTTGTGGTGATAGCGTTAGTGATCTAATTTTAGAATTGACTTAGATCACGCAAGTAAAATCTCCTTATTGAAGTTTTAAAGTGTTTTCGATAAACATTAATCATAGACAATATATTATATTGGGCTTATTTGCTTGTCTTCCTCCGTCAGTGCGTTGGTAATAAAAATGAATAGAATCAGTGTTTTTGCTTTCCCTTCGTATAGAGTTCCTTATTTTAGATAAGTGGGGTAATGGCTATTTCTAAGACCTGGAGTCTTTTTTTTACATAAACGTACACGGCTCTGCATCATTTTGGGAAAAATGTTAAAGTCAGTGCCTGTCTAGCGACAGATGGTGCTTTGAGGTTGGACACCTGGTGTACTTTCTAAAGACTGAATGTACTCGTGGGTCATTTCACATAGGATAAAATGTTGAAACATTAGTTGCTGAATGGCTCTCAGTTTACTTACCTTTGCCTGCTTAGGAGAGGAAGACTGAAGCATTGTTTTCCAACCAGGAAATGCACAATTACTTGCTTCTTGGCTTTTGCCAGAGATGAAGGTTTTCAAGGGTTAAAATTATAATCAGTCATAATTCTTGTAACCAAATTTCTTTATCAATTACATTGTGATCAAAAAAAACCCTGAATGTACTGCCTCTCTAGTGCA
Source organism: Neophocaena asiaeorientalis asiaeorientalis (assembly GCF_003031525.2). Classification (NCBI taxonomy): domain Eukaryota; kingdom Metazoa; phylum Chordata; class Mammalia; order Artiodactyla; family Phocoenidae; genus Neophocaena; species Neophocaena asiaeorientalis. The sequence goes on from NW_020173382.1 coordinate 164,377, forward strand.
TTAATGTTCAGTGATTTAAAGAGCTCGATTTCTAAGAAGAATATGAAAAATTATCTAGGAAGAGGTTGTACACTGGCACTGACAGCAGGCCGCTGCTTTGTGATTCAGAAAATAGTAAATGTTTACTTCTTCTTTCCAGTTGCTGTCACCCTCACCTAATCGGATTCCTAGCAGCAGACTGCTTCAAATCAAAAGGGTAAATTTTACTTACTGGCTCAGATCTGTGATTTTCTGCATTTTACATTTTGATTTTATTTTCATTTTGCAGATTTAGATATTAAAAATGAGTCAGGCTGCCACTCTGGTTAGTTGTGGACAGGTTCAAATTCTTCTGAGTGGGCAGATAAAATACAGATGTGGCACAGGTGACAGTCTTAAAATGTCAGTCCCGGTGTACTGTGATGATGTCAAATGAGGCAGAAAAGTCCTTTTCATTTTCTTTGAAATAGAGAACTGTGTGGATAAATTTTATGTTTTCAGCACATGTTTGCCTTTGCAGGAGGAAGGCATGGATATGATGAACAGAGAAACTGCACATGAAAGGTTAGTGCCTCACAAGAACAGGGTGTGGGCAAAGGTATGTCTTGTTTACGAGCACTAATGGCCATTCATTTTTGTCTGTTTTAGAGAAGTGCAAACTGCAATGCAGATAAGCCAATCATGGGATGAGAGCTTGAGCCTGGTAAAGTTTTCACATATCTGCTTGTTTTTTATTTTCTAGAACCCGCTATATTGTTCATTGGCTTCATTCATTTTTTTCATTTACCTCTTGCCCTCCTGTTTCCACATTTGAATTCAGTGTTTTTGATCTCTGCTTTCCCACCAGAATATGAGATTGCAACTTCTTAGAGTCTATACATTTCTGCTCTAAAAATGTAGGCCTATTTGTGTAGTAAAGAAGAACTGTGATGTGTTGAGTTGTGAATTATGAGGAAATAACACTTTCTATTTACAGAGTGATAGTGATTTTGACAAGCCAGAGAAATTATATTCTCCTAAAAGGATTGACTTCACTCCGGTTTCTCCAGCACCATCACCCACCAGAGGATTTGGAAAGGTAGGTTCATTGACAAGATATTAACTCTCTTTCACACACTGACCTGTTTACTCTCTAAAATACACACACACACACACACACACACACACACACACACACACACCGCCTCAATTTTGATGAATTCAATGACTGGAAGGAAAATTAATAAAAGTCTATAGTAGTAATTTGAAAAAAATCTATCAATCTATCCATCTGTCTATCTATCTATCTATGTATTCTCTCATAAACATGTATGAGAGACAGACAGGTAAGCAATCCTAAGGATGCTGTTGTTGTCATTTTGATAAGAACCTTTTGAAAACTGGAGCACTAGAAGTATTTTAATACGTTTTTCCCTAGCAGTGTTTTTCACCATCCTTACAAATGTTTGTGAGCAGCAGCGGGCTACCACCAAGTCCCGTTCCTAGTCCAAGACGCTTTTCCAGGTAAGTAAACCTGCTTTTTAAATGGGGTTGAAAGGCTGTTCATTAAATTTGTCTCTTTGGTGAACTTTTCCCCCGACATTTTATTATGGAAATTTTCAAACAGCAAAACTGAAAGAATTTCACAGTGAACATCCATATACCTACCACCTATATATTCTACCATTAACATTTTACCATATTTATTTTTTTGAGACTTATGCCAGTTTATGTTCAGAGGGGACACACACACTTGAAAATATATTCTTTATAAGGATAAGGAAAAAAATTTTTTTAATTGTAGACCAGTCAAAATCCCAAACAACTTATTAATAAGGTTTATCTTTTTTTTTAAAGTGTTGTGGATATTTTGTCTTAGAAAACGAGTTTTTTTTTTTTTTTTCTGTATGCGGGCATCTCACTGTTGTGGCCTCTCCCGTTGCGGAGCACAGGCTCCAGACGCGCAGGCTCAGCGGCCATGGCTCACGGGCCCAGCCGCTCCGTGGCATGTGGGATCTTCCCGGACCGGGGCACGAACCCGTATCCCCTGCATCGGCAGGTGGACTCTCAACCACTGCACCACCAGGGAAGCCCAGAAAACGAGTTTTTAAAATAGCTTAAAATGCCATGTTATTCCAGATTGTCATATGCCAGGTCAGATCGTGTACTCAACCTACCACACAGACGTTGTCCATTTCTCCCTATGTATCCGTCAATTTTATTGATTTGCCAAAAGTACTTTAATGTCATCCTGTTTGTTTATTCTTTAAAGCAGGAGAAGCCAGAGTCCAGTCAAGTGCATTAGGCCCAGTGTTCTTGGTCCTCTTAAAAGAAAAGGTATGTGTCATCCCCCTTCTGCTATTAAACATAGTCCAGCTTGAGTTACAAATTAGCATTTCTGTCTGAAATGAGTTCAAGGCATGACTCCTTTCTTCTAAAGAAATAGTGAAATATTCTTTCCAATGTATGCTTTACTGATTCTAAATTCTGGGAATTAGTTATTTGATACTGTCTATATTTTTTATACTTCATAACTGAATCTTATTCAGATATTCATAATATCAATATATATTCCAGAAATTTTGCCTCTCAGTGATCTGAATATAAAAGAGATGTAAGTTGATACATTGCAGAAATATGTGTTAATGTCATAGCAAATAAGTCCATACACATGCTGTATGCTCAAATATAAGTCACCACCATTGATGCCTCCCATTTGAGTCTCTATAGGGTTTTTGATATGATAGGGTACTCTTTTTTGTGTGTGTGGTTTATAAGAAATACACTTTATTTTTTTTAAATTAATGTTTTTATTGAAGTAGAGTTGATTTACAATGCTGTGCCAATCTCTGCTGTACAGCAAAGTGACTCAGTTATACACAGACATTCTTTTTTTATATTCTTTTCCATTATGATTTATCCCAGGATAATGAATATAGTTCCCTGTGCTCTACAGTAGGACCTTGTTGTTTATCCATTCTATGTGTAATAGTTTGCATCTACTAACCCCAAACTCCCAAGGGGTGCTCTCTTTAATTACCTTATTTTAAACCACAAAGCACTGAACGAAAATGATCTCACTCAGTGCTAGTTTTAGATGCTTATAGAGGGCACCCAATGGAGTCTATTAAAAAAAAGGCAAAGAAATTTAACACAGGTTTAGTCATTATTCCTGGGGATATGACCACATGATTACAAGTGTTGGATGTCATTTTAAATGAGAGTTTTAATGATCATTTTAAAAAAGCAATTCAGTAAGTGGTTTTTTTTGTGCAGATCACCTCTGGAGCTAGTAAACAAATCAACTCTTCTAATGTTAGGTAAACAGATACTTGCAGCTTCGGCGAAGACTTTCCAGTGGTATAGCATCATACACAGATTCAAAAAGTGCTATATTTCAGACAACTTAAAATTAAAGATGGTGTGCTGTGGGGAATAGATGCTGATACAGTGACAATATTTGTATTTAGTGAATAAATTTTATTTTATAAACTAATAGTCTTTTTCCTTAATGCTGCAAGGAATTATTTACAATCCGAAGAACCTTCTCAGGAGCTATTATGTGAAAATAAAACTTGGAAATTAAAGCTAGTATAGTTATTAGTATTAATTTTAAATATGTTGTAGGAAGTTGATGGAATGTAATATGGTTGTTCAGTTTCAAAGCTATTCCAAAATATACCAGCAGATGGAGGGATTCCTTGCTAAAAAACGGCTAAAGTCTTTTGCTAATGAGGTGTTGAAAGCCCGGCAGCAGCTTTGAAAAGCCGCATGTTAAAGCATGGAAAAAAGCAAATGAAAACATAACCTTTCTTGAATTGCAGTAATTTTCAGAATAGCTCCAGAGGAAAGATAATATGAATTAATTAATAATATGGGGAAAAATGAATGTTGCATTTGTTCTTCCTTGATCTTTTTCCATCATAAGAATCTTGTAGAGGTTTAAGTTCATGGTTGCTCATTTCTTAATGGAGTGTAGATAGGCCCATGAATTAAATTGTCTTTACCGTTCAGTTTTAAAGCTCAGATAAAGAGCTTTGAAACCAAGGTATGTGTGTTTTAAATCATAGCTTATTTGGAAAGGGGCTTTTCTGTCTAATTAAGGGTTGTTAGTCTGTGCACTCCCAGTGGCAAAATGTTAAGCATTATTTCTTCTGATGCAAAGTTTTTCCATTCCCAGTTCTGAGAAAATCTGTAGGATTGAAGTAGCCAGTACAACATCAATTTTGTGAATTAATTAATAGTTGCTTTCAGTTACAGATGTGCTTTCAAACTTATATTTTCTAATCTTCATTTTCACTAAGTAGCCTAAAGCAACCTTTGATTTATATGCTCTTTATCAGACTGCATGCCTTTGAATCCATTTGACTTCAACTCAGGAAATGTTCTGACATTAAAATATATAAAATCAAGAGTCTTTACTAATCATCTAGCATAAATTATTATTCACCGTGAGCTTCAGCTCTTGGGGGATACTTTATTTCTGCTGTAGTTATTAGTCTTGATTCATTTTGCCTAATGCAATCAGTGTTCTACTTTTCTATTAAAGAACCTGACTATATGGGCAGCAGACTACATACAATAAATGAGAAGGTATTTTTAGGGCTGCTGACTTTTTTTTTTGCGGTACATGGGCCTCTCACTGTTGTGGCCTCTCCCGTTGTGGAGCACAGCCTCCAGACGCGCAGGCTCAGCGGCCATGGCTCATGGGCCTAGCCGCTCCATGGCATGTGGGATCTTCCCGGACCGGGGCACGAACCCGTGTCCCCTGCATCGGCAGGCGGACTCTCAACCACTGCGCCACCAGGGAAGCCCCGGCTGCTGACTTTTTAGTTGAGTTTATGTGGCAGTATATTTCTTCTACATTAAAGCACATGGGAAAATAGCTTTCAAGTAACAGTTTGAAGTATTCCGATCTTTGGTTAAACAAAGATCACCCCATTTTAGCAGCAAGCCTGTATCTGTAAAATTGCTTTATGGTAGCATCATCTCTTTCTGTTTTAGGTGAAATGGAGACCGAAAGCCAGCCCAAGAGGCTCTTCCAAGGCACTACCACTATGCTGTCTCCGGAGGCTGCACAATTGTCTGATCTCAGTTCATGGTAAAAAATGAAATAAAATCCAAAGGATACTAGGGAATGATGTATTTGAAAAGAACCGCAGCAAAAGTATATTGGGATCATTTAAAACATATTCAACTTTTTATCCATGCTCCCTAGAGGTGAAATCTCCATGGAGATGTAGACAGTGTGAGAAACCAGATTCTTTGAAAGTCACCAGGACTTCCTTTGGAAGTGCGTGTATCTTTTTGGCACCTTCGCCTTCATGCCTAGCTCCTGTTAGGTCAGCCTCTCAGTAGGTGCTAATAGTGTGGGAGAGTGTCAACAGCTGGATGGCATGAGAAGGAGCTTCTGCGTTGCCCTGGGTAATATGCCTTGATTGTAGCTGCTCTGCCTGCATTTTGTATTATATCCTTTTAACTTAGCAGAGAACACCAGCATTCTCTTAAGCATGGCATTTTCTAAATAGCACTATCTGTTGTTATAAAATCTTTTTGAAAATTTTGGGGTGTTTCGTCACAATAGTAACTAAAGTTTCGTTTAAATAGTAACACTTGCAGATTCCTGTGGTCTGTTCACATAACTTTTTTTTAGTCTTTTAGTCTTACTCATCCGAGTTTAGATGTCTAACTTAAGGCCCTTTCATGTTTTTGTGCGAAAGTTAACTTCTTTTCCTGTACCCAAACTTGAGTACTTGGATGAGTTGAGTACTTGGATGCCAACATACTTATAGGAAGGAAGAGAAAGGGATAATAGCAGTGGCCAGGTGATATTTTGAAATCTTTCAGTACGTTTCAGTCAACTTACTGAGCACCCACGTTCTGGATGCAATTGTGTAGTGCCTTGCAGAACTTTTTGTTCCCTGAATTTTATGGCTAAGGTTCTTTTTTTTTTAAGAACCCCAGAGGGCGTTCACTTTAAAATAAAAAAGATGGTGCTCTCTAAATGGAAGAATCCTGTAAGCCACTTATAAGTTATACAGACTGACGATTCTTTCTTTCCAAATCACTTATTCATTGTTTTTCCAAGGTAACCTCTACTTCTAGTTGACCCAAGAAGTCACAGATTATTCTAGCTCATTAGGCTCGTTGATCAGTACCATTCTAACCTTGGAACAGATGCCTTTTAGATGGTTCTGGCTATTTTCAGCCCCACACTCTCTCTTCTCTCTCATCCCTGTCTGTCCTTGTTAGCTCAATGTGCTAAATTTGGTACAGAATGTCTTTCCAGGTATGTAGATGATTGCAAAGAGAAAACTTCTAAAGCTTGTCAAGAGGACTAGTGGGTGAAACTCTATACTGAGTGGAAACTGCATATCACTTTTATGGTAAAGTGTGTTTTAATATAGGCACATGACATTATAAATAGATTTCCTTACGCAGTTACTAACCAAGTAACCAAGTTCATGTTAAATGATATGAAAGCATTCGCCAAGCTAAAAACATACAGGGTGAGGTGATTTTTTTTTAATATTGCTGTAGGCTGACTGTGCTTGACGCTATGAAACAGGTTCACACTAATAAGGAAGGAAGGACACTAAGATGTTCCCAGGGCTCCCACAGCCAGTCACATGTCTACGGAGAATGGAGGTGGTGGCAATAGAAATAGAAGCCTCATGGGAGTTCCCTGGTGGCCTAGTGGTTAGAATTCCGGGTTTTCACTGCCGTGGCCTGGGTTCAACCCCTGGTCAGGGAACTGGGGACCTTTGTTAACCACAAGGTAGGAATTACGTCATTCTGCATTTAGTCCTTATGAACATCAGGAGAGATAGGCTTTATTCGTGGCTGCTCATAGAGTGCTAACAAGCCAACATATGGCTCAAGTAATATATTAAAAAGAAACTTATTACTCAAAATTCACAAAACTCAGTACCAAAGATATTTAGGTGATTAAACTTTCAAGCGATGTTTTTAGTAAGTTTGGAGCATCTGGACTTCTGAGGCTGTTAAAGCTGACAGTCGCAATAAGACACTTGGAACACCTTGTGTACTAAGATTGCTGACATTTATGTCTTACAATTAACAGAATTTAAATATGAGTTATTCATGATACGTAAAATTGGATTCTGCTTTTGCAGAAACTTTTTTTCCTATCTCTTAAAAGCAGCTTCGTTGATCAGAGATCCATATTCTTAGAAATGGGGACAGAGACAGGAGCTACCTGTTGCCAAGGATAACAATCTACTCGATAACTAAGGAAACCATTTTTATACATTTTAGGGAGAGAAAAGGTATCAGATCATCAGTAGGTATTATCTCATCATTTCAATCATTATAGTTTGTTCCCTGCCCCACTCCATAAAGAAGAGATGGGTTTTAAAACTTTAAAGTTTATATACTAGATAATGATCTTTAAAAGCTTGCATCTTTGAAGTATAAATTATCAATAAATGTGAAGTTTGAGTATTGACCCATATGGAGTTTGTGTCCGGTGTGCCAACTGCTATGCAAAGGAATAGTAGGCCTCCTTTTCATAAACCTATTTCTTTTTTTTTAGTGATTGAATCTTTTTTGTTTGTTTGTTTATTTTATTTATTTATTTTTGGCTTTGTTGGGTCTTCATTGCTGTGCGCTGGCTTTCTCCAGTTGTGGCGAGCGGGGGCTACTCTTCATTGTGGTGCACGGGCTTCTCATCGCGGCGACCTCTCTTGTTGCGGAGCACGGGCTCTAGGCACGCGGGCTCTAGAGCATAGGCCCAGTAGTTTTGGCGTACGGGCTTAGTTGCTCCACGGCTTGTGGGATCCTCCTGGACCAGGGCTCGAACACGTGCCACCAGGGAAGCCCTATAAACCTATTTTTTACTAAGAATTCTTTTTTTTGCCAAGCAAATCCGGGGACCTTTGTTAACCACAAGGTAGGAATTACGTCATTCTGCATTTAGTCCTTATGAACATCAGGAGTTTGACCATAGCTCGGAAGTACACCTTTACATGGCGCTTTCATTCTTTTCTTCATGCTGGGAACTCTTGTTCTGCTCCTCATTCTTTTAGGAATAAGGCTATCTGTGGCATATAAAATAAAGGAGTTTTCAGGGCTGCTAGCCATGTAGTGAAGATTAAGTGATAGTCTATTTCTCCTACAGAAAAGGAAAAAGTCTTCCATGAAATTTCCTGCCCAGTGCCTTAGTGTTAACAGGACTGCTGACTTAACCTTTATGGTTTTATTTTAACATTTTACACTAGATTTATCTTAGTGACTTTTAACATTTTTTTAATGTGTGTGTCACGGCAAGAAAATTTTATCATGAGTATGTTACATGTACAAAGAATAAGGTAATCATTATTTATTATGACAGAAATGTTCACATATACTTGAAGATGTTTATGTGAGCAGCTTAGACTTCTGTGCTGATACTTTTTTTCTGGTGATTAAAGAGCAGTATTTTTAATTAAAATTTCTTTCTTCCAGTTTTACTGAGTATAGTTGACATGCAGCACTGTATAAGTTCAAGGTGTGCAGCATAGTGATGTGACTCACGTACGTCATGAAATGACGGCCGCAATAAGTTTAGTGAACGTCCATCATCTCATGTAGATACCAAATTAAAGAAATAGAAAACGAATTTTTTCCTTGTGATGAGACCTCTTAGGATTTGACTTTCTTAACAACTTTCATTTATAACATATAGCCACGTTCATTATCTTGATCATGTTGTACGTTACATCCCTATGTGCTGATACTTTAAAACTCCTATCCCCAAAGTGACAGTGGAACTGATCATATTTAACTATGTGATCTTAAAAACCTAGAGGTTATACAGCAAGATAATGCTGGGTCTTCGTAAGGTAAGATAGTAGAGAGTAGAGAACAAACCCTATGGACCAGTTTAACCCACACCAAGGGGTAGGGGGATGCCCTGTAGTCTTACCTTATACTAAAATCTGTGCTGGGACTGATAGGGCTGCGGCTGATTTCTAGCGCATTTACCTGCCTGGCATTTATCTGATAGAACCCAATTTACTGACTGGACAAGGCACAAGAGTGGCTCCACCAGATGCGTGATAGCGTGAGTCACACTGGACAACCTAATTTTGTTGTTACTGTATCACTGAATGTTTTAATGATTCCCTTATACTTTCTCCCTTAGTTTTTTTAGACAGAGGGCACTACTTTAGCTGTCATAAGTATTTTTGGTGGTGTGGTTCAAATACTGCCTCAATTGGTATAGTCAGTGGCTGAAATGAATTAGTTTACTTTTGTTTCACGTACTCCTGTGTCCAATTTGAATTGTCTAGGTCCTTTGCTTTCCTGCCGTTGTTTGGCTTTGGGCCACTAGTCTAAGGCTCATTAGCACCTCCATCAGAGCTTAAACTAGGAAAGGAAAAAAGAGAGAAACTTAAATTGGACCATGCTTTGTTGCTTTTAGAAGCCCTGGTAGAAGGTTTAATAGCAGACATAGTGAAAATCACTTTTGTACAGTGATCTCTCTGGAATTACAAAATCACGTTAAGTCTTGCTTGTGGGTATATTAACAGTGGGTAATTTGTGACCTGTAGTCACTGCTTCTGGGACCAAGCATAGTAGTGCCAGATTAATTAGAACAGAAACTAGATTTTAGTTTAGTGAAAATACCTGGTTAAAGGTTTACCAGGCTCTGAATTTAAATTGCACTGGAGACTAAATGCAAGTATGCTATTTTTCTGTCAATGAAACACAATTATATATGTTTACAGTTAATAATTGAGAAGAAATTCTTGAAAAAAATATATTCTTGAAAAAATACATGAAGTGAAATGTTCAGCCTCATTTTTTTTCTTGGTAACTTCCCTATTAGCTTATTTCTTTAAGGTAATCAACAGCATTAGATGACAGATTTCATGGCGAGTCACGTTCTATGTTTTTGAATGAATACAGGATTCACCTAAGAAGCAGGCTTTATGGCAAATGGAATCTTTTAACCCAGGGCTCACCATAAGTCTGGTTGGAATAAGAAAGTATTTATATTCAGATTATCTGTTTGGTGGCCAAATTTTAATCTAAGCCTGTTTCTTCCTGCCAAGTAGCAGAGAGCGTGTCCTTCGGCTTCCCAGCCAATATGTGCTTTAGGAAAGTAAATTCATTTTAGTATTAGTCTAGGCAAAATGCTGCAGGAGGAAAATCACATATGTTCCAAAGGCAAATATAAAGGTCTTTTGATTTTCCAACGTCTTAGATAATCTGTGCAACTTTCTTTCAGTACTTTGAATAATTCATATTTTAGACCCATTTTGCCATTTGGTTGAAAAAATACCAGAGCCAGCTAAATTTTCCAAACTTCTTACTTAAAAGTGGTATTATTAATGATGCATTGGACCGCAGAAAGTATAGAGTAGGAGGATTGGGAAATATACTGTTTCCATTTTTATTGGGTTGGCCAAAATGTTCCTTCGGTTTTTAAGTAAAACTAGAAGACACATTTTTCATTTTCACCAAGAACATTATTGAACAACGTATTCACTGTTTTGTTCCACTACCTTCTGCCATTTTTCAGGCAACTTCATAATTTCATTTACCCAAAACTTTTTATCTTTTTGTGCAAAGCACTGTTCCAGGTGCCTTTTACAGTCTTCCAGGAAATTGAAATTTTTTCCATTAAGAGAATTTTGTAAAGACAGACAGAAATCAATGGAACTCCGAAGGTGCAATGTCTGGTGAATACGGCGGATGAATCAGAACTTCCCAGCCAAGCTGTAACAGTTTTTACCTGGTCGTCAAAGAAACATGCAGTCCTGCGTTATCCTGATGGAAGATGATGCGTTTTCTGTTGACTGATTCTGGACGCTTTTTGTCTAGTGCTGCTTTCAGTTGGTCTAATTGGGAGCGGTACTTGTTGGAATTAATCGTTTGGTTTTCCAGAAGGAGCTGATGATAGAGGACTCCCTTCCAATCCCACCATATGCACACCATCACGTTCTTTGGATGGAGACTGGCCTTTGAAGTGGTTGGTGGTGGTTCATTTCGCTCGCCCCATGATCTCTTCTGTTCCACATTATTGTACAGTACCCACTTTTCATTGCCCGACAGAATTTGTTTTAAAAACAGAACATTTAAATAGAGAATCGTATGCAGAAATACTGGTTTTTTGGTGTTTTTTTTTTTTTTTTTTTTTTTTTTTTTTTTTTTTTTTTTTTAGGGGAAACC
>NW_020173382.1:175618-191662 GCF_003031525.2 Neophocaena asiaeorientalis asiaeorientalis
TAACCAAGCTGGTGCAAATGATTTTCAACGCTTGATTTGGATATTTTGAGTACGTCGGCTATCTCCCGCGTGGTATAACATTAATTGTTCTCAATTAATGTCTCGATTTGATCACTATCAACGTCAACTGGTCTACCCGACTGTGGAGCATCAGCCAGTGAGAAATCTCCAGCACAGAACTTCGCAAACCACTTTTGACACGTTCGATCAGTCACAGCACCTTGTCCATACACTGCACAAACCTTTTTATGCATTTTGGTTGCGTTTTTACCTTTCTTGACATAATAAAGCATAATATGCCGAAAATGTTGCTATTTTCTTCCATCTTCAATATTAAAATGGCTACACAAAAATTCACCAATTTTGATATTTTTTAAATGCACGCTGATACGACAGCTGTCACAACACAGTCTAACAAAATTGTTTCGAATGAAGTTAAAGATGACTAAGCGCTACTATTGCCATCTTATGGGAAAAAACGAACGAACCTTTTGGCCAACCCGATATTTTTACTTTTCCAAAGCCTATTTGTATTCTGTTTCCATCTGAAAACAATCCACAGGCAAAAGAAAGAAATGACATTTTGAAGAAATATAAGAGTAGAGAAGCTGGGTTGGGGGAAGTTACATTTTATTAAGGGTGGTACGAAGCCCAGAAACTTCCAAATGTATCATAGGTTGCTTAACAGTGGAAATGTATTAACTTGGAAATTCATAAAAACGATAATATTAAAGACATAATATTGAGTTTCAGGGCAGTTTAGACCAGGATGAGCTTTTGCAAAGGAGCTAGTGATCAAACTTAAACTAGAACCTATATTTGCTGATTCACAAGTCCTTCTCCAATTCTATGCTTTGTTTCCTTTTCAAAAATAAAAAAGTGTGTCTGTGTAGATCCTAAAACTACCTGACTCCCTCGCCAGCTTTCTCTCATCATGTTCTCCTTGCTCCCTGTGCTATAGCCATACTAGCCTGGTTTTGGCTCCTAGAAATAACCTTGCTTCTTCCCCAGCTTTACCCAGTTAAGGCCTACTCATCTTTCAGACAACTGCTCAAATATCACTTTGGGGGAGCCTTGTTCCTCCGTATTCCTCCAAATTAGATCAGGTCACCCATGTTATATACTCTCAGAGTCCCTTCTATCTTTACTGCTTTGATCACAAATTATAATTATATATTTATTAGCATGATTATATAACTGTCTGTCTCCTGTACTATACTGTAAATTAGATGAGGGCAGGGATCATGTCTGTCTTATATACCATTGTATTTCTAATAGCTGGCGTGCATTCTGCACTTGGCAGGTACTCAGTAAATATTAGAAGAAATGTAATGACTGAATGAGTGAATTCGGGCCAAATATACAGCACAGAGCTTACACGTTGTATTGATGGGTATCGTAGCCAGGAAGGCAGCCTCATGTCACATTGTGAAGGCTGCCAATTGTGAACGCTAAAGTCTGTAGCCAGATTCATGAGGCAGGCTGGCTTGATTGTTGGGAGCCCTGGGAGCCTGGGCTGGATGGGTCAGGTGTCCCCAGGCTGGGTTCTAGAGGCTCTTGATGACCAGATCAGGAGTCTTAGTGGAAGGACAGGAGCACAAGCCAATTGTCAGGATTCAAGAGGCAAATGTGCTGTGAGGGTATTGGGTCTGTGGATATAGAGCATTCCTATTAGAAGCTTGACTGGAAGTTAACTGAAGGGATCAAAGAAACAAGTCTTTTAGAAATAGGAGGGAGACCTTTGAGTTTTGAAAGCAATAGGAAAGGAAATAGTCTAAGAAATTCATAAAATGAGAAGAACATAAAAGGCAAATAATGGAGGAAATTAGAAAAAAATGTGTATGAGTCGAAGGGCTCTTGGGAGTGGGGAAGTGATTAAAATCTAGAGCAGTTGAAAGACTGTTCTGGAATGGAAGGACCATGAAGCAGTATACTTGCTAGAATACTTCCGACAGTCCAGGGTACCTCAACGAGTAACCACTCCTCTTACTCGAAGGCTGAAGGTAAGAAGAGAAGTATAAAAATAAAACCAATTTTTTAAAGAAGAGAAATATAAGGGTAGAAATCGCTTGAGCGGAAGGTAGGGGAACTCCCTCACGGAAACCATGACATGTCAAGAGGAACACTTACTGGTATGTTGGACCTTCTGGTGCCTCTAGGAGAGCACCCAAATGATACAGAACCTTGCGTGTCTTAACTTGGGATTTCTCTGACATTGTCCTCTCCCAGGTATCTGAATATAGTACATTCTCTAGTTTTGCTGTTGCTTTTATGCTTTTTATGATTTACCAATGCTGTACTGATCCGTGAGTTCTTGAAACCATGTCATTGCATGTTATGTTTGCCTTTACCCTGATAGATGCATCTGCTTATAATTCTTTTTGCTTTGTCCTCAGTTCAGATATTTTGGATGGCAGTAGTAGCCGCAGTGGCTTGTCCTCAGACTCACTGGCTAAAGGCAGCACAACCGCAGAGGCTCCAGTAGCATGCTCCAATTCATGCTCTCCGTTCATCTTGATGGATGATCTCTCACCCAAGTGACTTACCCATTTCTGATTCAGTGTTCTAACTGCTGTTTCCTGCAGAAAACATTCAGGGAGGAACACAGGGAACTTTGATCCATAATGAGGATTAAAGTGTTACTGATCTAAACCATTTTGATGCCGTTCTTTTTTGGCACTTCTCTAAAGTTTGATTTTATGAGTGTAGTAACCTTACTTAGGTCTCTTTTTGCTGATCTCATTTTGAACTAGTAATGGATCTCAAATACTCATTTTTGATTGCTTAGAGTACATATATATATATATATATTTTTTTTTTTTCTCAGTGCTTCAAAGAGCACGTATTTTAGAGTCTATACATTTAAGGAAAGCACTAATACGTATTTTCAACAATGGTTCTTTTTCCCAGCAGTGTCATGACAGCTAGAGTTGATCAGAAATTCTCTTGCTTGAGAGATTTTTGTTGTTGTTCTCTGTTGACTATATAAGTCTCAAATCTCTTTATCTCACAATATTAGATGCGTTGCTTTTGATATAAGTTTTTATTTTTCTGCATCAGCTTAAAGTACATTATTTTGTTTCCCTTTCCTGTTTGAGCCGCTTCCTTGCCATTTCTCACAAAGGGGAAAAAACATGTCGTTGCTTTCATTACTGTGCATATTGCTTCTTTGCTGTTGGAGTGTAGGATGCAAGGGTTGATTTTAGTGCTGAGAATGTAAACGGACTTAACAGGATGCCGGGATTAGTCACCACAGCTTCTTATGACTAAGCTACCCCAGTTGATATTGTTCTCCTCAAACCTGTTGCCCTAAGGAATATATAAAATATTGTTAATGTTTCTAGGTGGTGTTATCAAGGAGAAGAAATTCCTGCCTTGACCAGATGTGTGGAGCATCTACAAATGAATGAATAATGTTATTTACACACAAACCACTGTGTAGAAAAGTGTACACGGAGCTTGACAGCTTGTCTTGGGTGGTGTAATGAGGCCTGAGGGGCCTTGGGGTTCAGTATCATGCTGTAAAGATGTATATCATAAGGTAGGATAGACAACGGGCTTTATGTGTCTGATTGCCACATACCGTTTTGATTGCTGCTTCTTTCTGATTACTTTTTTGTCATTGGAGTTGTTTGTTTTGTTGTGTGGTGAGTGGTGTTGTCAACTGTATTTTGGTTATTGTGTTGCCCCCAGAATCAGAGTCCAGTTCTTCTACATGCTGCCTTATGGGAAGCGCAGTTGAATATCTATGAGGAAGCTTTTAGGAGCTGCCAAAGTCAATGTCATTGTGCATTCTGCTTTTAAGAAGCTGTTTGAGCTGTCAACAGTGTACATGATAGTAAGTCTGCGGTACCATAAGTTATTTAACATTTAAAAGAGGAAAATCCCGATAGAGCTATTTTAAAAACCTGAGTGTAATCTATTGCCATGTTATTTATTATTTAAAACTGTGTGCAAAATGTCTGTTGTGATAGATCTCTTTTAATGTTCAGACATCGTGGTTGGATTGTCTGTATTTAACATGCAAATTTGCCTGCTAGGACCATAATATTCCATTTTTAAATGAATGTAAGAAATGAAAACTACTGCTTTTGTGTCTTTTGAAGGCAAAGGTCGTTGAATTTTAAAGGAAGATGATGTGCTTTGAGGGTACCCACAGACTAGTAATACTGTAGGGCTTGAAGGGAAACCTATTCTCTCTGAATTATAAGAGAGCATCACTTAGCTTGCAGTAAGTAGTTCTCTTGTAGCATCAGCTGTGTTGTTTATTTTAAATTGTGATAACTGCCATAATGGCCATTCGAGGCTTTATTTCTCATATTGGCTTTCACCTGTGCAAAGTCCATAATCCTTCAAACCTAACATGAATGTACATACTATGAAGATTGTTCTCCGTATGTCATTTTAAAGAAAAATTACATCAGTGGTATGCAGTGTATTTATTCTGTTTGTGAAAGAACCATGTTAAAAGTCTCTGCCTATATAATACTGAGAGATGGTTTTCTCCTATAGGGTATTTATCCACCAGCTCTCTACTGTCTTCTTTGCCTTAAAGGGACACTTTTGGCCATCATTTTTTGGCTCTAATTTAGGACTCTTAAGACATAACCTTTAGAATGTAATGATATTTAAATTTATTTTTGAAATTCAGCGGTGGGGTAGAATTGGGACAGGAAAATGCAGTTGTTCCTCTGTTATGAGAACTAGGAGGCAAGGTAACTGACTTTACTGTTTAAGCCAAGGTTCATTTTTATCGTTTAAAGTGACTAGAAAGTTAAGTTTGTGCAGGGGTTGTTTCGGATTACATAAAAGATAGAGATGCTAACCTTCAGGTGAGCTTTGTTGACAGTACTCCTTTATTTTTATATAAAGTCTAATATTTGAAAAGTGATCATTATAAAGTAAAATTCTCTCTTCCTATTCTAATATGATATCATATTTTAGGCTTCTATTTGAAAACAAGTATAAGAGATGATATGATAAGAAAATTTACTAGATGCTCTTTTTGCTTGACTGACATATAATCACTGTGTTTCATGATAACTGCTTTTGGAATAATAATAAGTTTTGTGAACTGCTGACCTTGTGTATATCTTAGAATGCAAACTTAATAAAGTGTGTACACATGCATAAAATTCTGTAAAATTTTTAAGCCTATCCATATCCCAGTATTGCATTCTCTGTGTCTAATTGCAGTCAAGTTTTGAATAAAAGGATATGGGGAACACAAAAGAACTGATAGCTGTTTTGAAGTTTGGGTTGTTTCCCAAAACAAAGAGAAACCTCTCCACATAATCTGTCAAATTTTCAAGAGCATTTTGTAGAATTTGACAATTTACAAGGTTCTTGCCAAGGCTGCACGTATTTCTTACTTGTTTTGGATTTATTGTATCTTGTGTTTTTTTTTACATATTCATAAGACTCTAAATTGTTTTTGGAGCAAGGTGGCGGGGGTTGGGTAGACAGGCAAAAAATAAAAGCCTTTCATGCATGACTCAGGCTTTAAACACTCACTTTTCTTTTCAGTATTTAAAAAATACATGAACTATTTTATTTCACACTTAGAGAAAAGTTGCAAGAATAGCCCAAAGAACTCCCATATATTTTTCACCCAGGTTCCTCAGTTGTTGATATTTAACCACATTAGTTTTACCATCCCTCCCACTCGCTTGTATGTATGTATGTGTCTGTGTATATTTGTATGTGTGTGTCACATTTTTTCTGAACCATCTGAGAATAAGATACATACATGATACCCCATTACTCTTAAGTGCTTCAGTGTAAATTTCCTAAAGACAAGGACATTTCTACATGACCACATTGCAGCTATCAAAATCAGGAAATTAACCTTGATACAAAACTATCCCACCTAGTGCACAGACCCCGTTCATATTTTGCCTGTGGTGCCAGTAAGGCTCTTTTAGCAAGAGGGAAAAAAATTTCCTTCCGGCCCAGGATTCCATCCAGGATTATGTGTCACACTTACTCATTACGTGTCTTTAGTCTCCCTCAACCTGGAAATCCCCCAGTCTTTCCTTGTCTTTTGTGATCCTCATAGTTTTGAGAAGTACTAGCCAGTTATTTTGAAAAATGTCCTTCAATTTAGATTGACTGATATTTCCTCGTTACTAAATTCAGGTTATGCATTTTGGGCAGAAATACCACAGAAGGGGTGTTGTGTTCTCAACATCTCATTGCAGGAGGCACATGGTACCACTTCGTCCTATTACTGGTGACCCTTGATCCTTTGGTTAAGGAGGTGTCTGCTGTGTTTCTCCACTGCATAGTTAGCGTTTTCCCTCTGAAATTGGTAAAATATTTTGTGTGGAAGTACTTTGAGACTATAAATATCCTGGTTTTTCATCAAACTTTCCCCCAGTAATTTTAGTATCTTTTGCTCTTTCTTGCCTGCTAGTGTTATGATGACTACCCAATGGTGACTCTCTACTTCCCTTATTCCTTCTACACTATTAATTGGCATTCTAGTGTAAAGAAGAACTTACCCTTCTCCACCATTTATTTGATCCTTGTGGACTCGTGGACTCCTATTTTAGTCAGTGGGTTTTTATTCATAACCATGACTTTTTTTTTTTTTTTGATATTCACATCTCAGATACGGACAGTGAGAGTCCCTGCAAGCTGGCTGCTGTGTCCTTTTGGCAAATCTATCATTTTTTGAGCAGTGTTTTACTTTCTGGCATAAGATGTCCCAGATTCATACTTTCCTTGCCCCAAGCCCTGCGATCAGCTGTTTCTCTAAGGAGCCTTGATTCCTTTTAATAGAGAATGGTATTTGGTACAATTACCAAAATATAGGCACTAGGTATAATCACTGCTACTTGAGCATTATGGTTTAAAGTCCTTCTCGGGACTTCCCTGGTGGCCTAGTGGTTAGGATTCTGGGCTTTCACTGCCATGGCCTGGGTTCAATCCCTGTTCGGGGAACAGATCTTGCAAGCTGTGCGGCACAGCCGAAAAATAATAATAAATAAAGGCCCTCTCAACACAGAAAATACATGTAAATGTATATTTATGTATACACACACATGTATATCTGATCATCTATTAAAGACCATGAGTATCTCCGATTCCAGTTCAACACTACCGAGTTCATTCCAGCATCCGTCCTATCCATATTTGTAACTATTCTCGGATAGTGACAAGCCTGTTTCCCTTTATCCTCAATACAATTGCTCATTTCTCCTGTATGTAACCAATTTCTGACCCTGACACATCAATGCCCCCTCGGCCCCTCCAGCCCTGGCTGCCTCCATAGGAGGAAGGGAAAGGGAATTCTATTCTAAATACTCAAGTTTTAAATATCCCTTTCTCACACGCACCCCAGCCATCCCCAAGCTTCTCTTCCTCCATGTTTACCTGTTCACAGCTCATGGATTTCTTATATTCATCAATTTAAAAGTATTTTTTGAGCCCTGTGCTGGGAACTGTAAATGCAGATGCAGTCAGTACCTTCAAGGGGACAAGCCTAGTGAAATAAACAGAGGTACGCTGACCATTAGAAGCGCCAATTCTAGTGTTTTGGGGAGCACAAAGGGAGAGCACCCGGGCTGTGCTTCTGGAGTCCTTCCCAGAATACTGGGAAGCTGAAGCTGAATCGAAGAACAAACCTCGGGTGGAGGGAGAAGTGAGAGGGAAATCGGATACAGGAAGAAGAGACCAAGGCACTCTCACAGTCATACAAGTAATTTGCTAACATGAGAAATGGGGTTGGAGAGAGAAATAGAGGCACCTCTGGTCTTTCAGGATTTGGGAGTCTTTAGGTTATGTAGGTGGGAGCTATGGGTGTAGACATAAGAAAGGAGATTTATGGAGAAGAGGGTTAAGGACAAAATCCTGACAAGCATCAACATATAAGAGGCAGGTTGAAGGAGAGCTGGGGTGGCAAGAGGGATAGGAGAAAACCTTGGAGAAAGCAGCTAACGCTGTCAGCAAAGCTGAGGGAGTCGTGTCCAGGGTCACTTAAGATGAGGATGCAAAACTTCCCATTGGATCCGATCATTAGGAAGTCTCGTAGAGACTTTCATGAGCGTACTTTTGGTGAGGTGGAAGGAACAAAAGTCAGATTGCAATGGCTTGAATAAACAGGGGTTTAGGAAATAGAGACAGTACAGTCTGTGCCCAAATCTTCTAACTTCGTCTTTCCCCTCTTTCCCTATCCGTGCTCAGTTACGATACGAAATTGTTCCCATGTTCTCCCCTGTATCCTCAGCGCTGTATCTACAACATAATAGTCACTCAATAAAATTTTGTTGAACAATAACCCTCCTCCCCCACTCTAACCCACAGAGGGAGCTGAAAGATAATCACTCCAACCTGTAGAGGGAGCTGAAAGAAAGTCATGGGGGAGGGTTAACCTATAGAAGGAGCTGGAAGAAACTCCCAGAGCAGTGTTAACCACACACTCTGACCTCTAGGAGGAGCACCAAGCTTCTTGCGTTCCAGGCATTCCTGAGGAAAACTTGCATGAGGAATCTTCATCAAGGAGTACTCCCTTTAGGTGATAGTTATTCATATGTACCTAATATGTACCTTCTGTTTGTGGCATGTGATACCAATTTTCCATTTATGAAAGTGATGGGAAGTGTTCTGTTAAAATAAACTTAGCAAATAATATTTTTAAAGATGTATTTTAAAGATAAATGTAACAAAGAAAAAGTGAGTTCACTAAAAGAAACATCTTCAGTAAACAGGAGTCTGAGTAATAGCTAGCTAGGTATAGCCAAAATCTTCAAAGTAAAATATAAATCAGAACTTTGATCCAGGATTGGATTGGGTCACAATGATGTGTGGAATTGTTGGTATGAAGAGGTTAAAAGCTGTTGAATCTGTGTGAAATGCTCTTTGGGGTGCCTCTTTGGAGCCTCTTTCTGGGATTCTGATTCTGCTAGCTCTTCTCCTATAAAGTGTGGTAAGAGAAGTCTGGCATCTCTCCTTTAGCTTCTGAGGAGAAGACACTCCCCCTCACCTTGCAGATCAAAGGGGAACTTGGTTGGGGCTCAGGGAGAAGAGGCCTAAAAGGCACTTGAGGCCTGATTTCCTAGGTCCTGGTTTGCTTGGAACTGAAGGGTTTTCTGGGGACTTTCAGTGCTAACACAAGGAAAATCCTGGGCAAACTGGGACCAATCAGTCACCCTAAATGGTTTCTTGCCTTCCCTAGGTGTGGTTTTCCTTCAGTTTGTTTCCTTAACCATCTCTTCTGACTAAAGTAGTGGTGAGAGCTCCAAAGCTAAGGTCAGAATGTAGCCCTCAGAGAAAGAAGCTTGTCGTCTGGGTCACTGAGGCCTGCCCGGTTTGGGCAAAAGGAAGTTTTGGTCTAATCCCTTCGGTGACTACACTGAAGTCTGAGGTGAAAGACCGAGCTAGTTAAGTGTTTCTTTGTCTGAATCTATTCTTCAGACATTTATCTCCCTCCAGGCCCTATGGGGTTGGATTGGGAGGACGGGGGACTGGCTGTTGTAGGTAGTGGTCAAGAATTTTAGGATTTAAAACCCTGATGTTGTATATTTCCTCTTCTAAGACAAAACTAACATTTCATAACAATGTTTAAAATCATTTTCTTTTTTAAAAGTGTTTTTCTTCATTATTTTTCTTCATTTTAAAATTATAAATTGTGAAGGGAAAAATTCATTATAAAGTTTAAACCTTATAGAAGTATGCAAAGTAAATAAATGCCTCCCCCCGTAGCCTTTTCATCCATAGTTTGATTTGTATGCCTAATTACCTTTTTCTATGTATATGTGAACATATTTATAACAGACACACATGCATATTTTCACACTTTTTATTGAAGTATAACATACATACAAAAAAGTGTACAGCTTGATGAATTACTACAAACTGGATGGTCTGTGGAATGTTCTGTGTGATCTGGATGATGGTTACATGGGTTTATTCAGCTTGTGGTCATTCACAGGGGGCGAACGGCTAGAAGTGGGCATTAGGGGGCGCCTCAAGTGTTCTGGAGTGTTCTATGTGACCTGGGTGATGGTTACATGGGTTTATTCAGTTTGTAGTAACTTACAGGGTGGGAAAGGCTGGATGCAGGCATTAGGGAATGCTTCCGGATTTCTGGAATATTCTGTGTCAGCCTGGGTGATGATTTATGGGTTCATTTTTAGTAATTGTATAGTATTCCCATGTATGAACATTCCATAATTTATTTAACTAATCCTTAACTGATGGTCATTTAGGTTCCTTATACTTTATTAGTATACACAAGTAATATCTTTGTTTCTGTAAGTATTTCTGCAGGAGAGAATCTTAGAAGTGATAAATAGTTTAGTCAAAGGGTATGTGCATTTTATTTTATTATGCTCCTTTTGAGAAGGTAATACAAGTTCAGCATAAAAATTCAAAGAATAAAAAGGGCATGGAGGGAAAAGTCAGTCTTCCTTCTACCCTGGATTCACAGTCCCATAAGGTCCTTCCTCAGAAGCAACCAGTGTTATCAGCTTCTGGTGGGTTCTTCTGGAGATAGTCTATGTATTGCATATGTATTTGCATATTTTATCAGTATTTCTTTTGTTTAACATCTTTATTGGAGTATAATTGCTTTACAATGGTGTGTTAGTTTCTGCTTTATAACAAAGTGAATCAGCTATACGTATACATATGTCCCCATATCCCCTCCTTCTTGCGTCTCCCTCCCACCCTCCCTATCCCACCCCTCTAGGTGGTCACAAAGCACTGAGCTGATCTCCCTGTGCTATGCGGCTGCTTCCCACTAGCTATCTATTTTACATTTGGTAGTGTAGATATGTCCATGCCATTCTTTCACTTCATCCCAGCTTACCCTTCCCACTCCCCGCGTCCTCAAGTCCATTCTCTACATCTGTGTCTTTATTCCTGTCCTGCCCGTAGGTTCTTCAGGACCATTTTATTTTTTTAGATTCCATATATATGTGTGTTAGCATACGGTATTTCTGTTTGTCTTTCTGACTTACTTCACTCTGTATGACAGACTCTAGGTCCATCCACCTCACTACAAATAACTTAATTTCGTTTCTTTTTATGGCTGAGTAATATTCCATTGTATATATGTGCCACATCTTCTTCATCCATTCATCTGTCGATGGACACTTAGGTTGCTTCCATGTCCTGGGTATTGTAAATAGAGCTGCAATGAACATTGTGGTACATGACTCTTTTTGAATTATGGTTTTCTCAGGGTATATGCCCGGTAGTGGGATTGCTGGGCCCTATGGTAGTTCTATTTTTAACTTTTAAGGAACCTCCATACTGTTTTCCATAGTGGCTGTATCAATTTACATTCCTACCAACAGTGCAAGAGGGTTCCCTTTCCTCCACACCCTCTCCAGCATTTATTATTTCTAGATTTTTTTGATGATGGCCATTCTGACTGGCGTGAGGTGATACCTCATTGTAGTTTTGATTTGCATTTCTCTGATGATTAGTGATGTTGAGCATCCTTTCATATGCCTCTTGGCCATCTGTGTATCTTCTTTGGAGAAATGTCTATTTAGGTCTTCTGCCCATTTTTGGATTGGGTTGTTTGTTTTTTTGATATTGAGCTGCATGAGTTGCTTGTGTGTTTTGGAGATTAATCCTTCGTCAGTTGCTTCATTTGCAAATATTTTCTCCCATTCTGAGGGTTGTCTTTTCGTCTTGTTTACGGTTTCCTTTGCTGTGCAAAAGCTTTTAAGTTTCATTAGGCCCCATTTGTTTATTTTTGTTTTTATTTCCATTTCTCTAGGAGGTGGGTCAGAAAGGATCTTGCTGTGATTTATGTCATAGAGCGTTCTGCCTATGTTTTCCTTGAAGAGTTTTATAGTGTCTGACCTTACGTTATAGGCATTTCTTAAAGCCACACCTCCACCCCACCAAGATTGTACCAATTTATACTCTCATCAGTAGGGTATGAGAGTTCCCATTACCACTAGAGATGATTCAAGGGTCCTGGAAAGACATGAGTAAAAGAAACAGATTTCATTCATTCACTCATTCATTCATTGGAAATACATTCATGTGTTTAAAATTCTACAGGTACAATAGGGCAGAAAATGAAGTGTCTCCCTCGTGTCTTCATCCGCCAGCCACCATAGCTCCTCTTCCCCACAGCAATTGTGGTTTTATGTTCCTGTGTATCCTTACAGAGAAAGTTTGCATATATGTAAACAAATTCATCAACATATTCTCTTTTCCCAAATTTCACACAAATGGTAGCATATTTATATAAGCTATTACTGTGTAATCTCCCTCTCCTTCCCCCTGAAACCTTAGTGACTTAAAACTAAATAGTTCATTTTTTCTCATGAGTCTGTGGTTGAGCTGGGTGGTTCTGATCTAAAAGAGATTATTGGGACAATTTGGGAAATCTGAATATGGACTGTGAATTAAATAATATTATTTTATCAATTTTTTTCAATTGAGGATTCAAAATTTAGGCTCAAAGGTCATGTAAATTCATTTAGTTGTCATGTTTCTTTAGTTTTCTTTAATGTAGAACAGTCCCCTCACTTTCTTTCATCTTTCATGAAATACTCATTTTGAAGAGTCTGGGCCAATTGTCTTGTATGAGGTCCTGTCGTTCAGATTTGTCGGATTGTTTCCTCATGATTAGATTCAATTAAACATTAGATTAGTTAAATCTTTTTGGCAAGAATACCACATAGGTGATTCCCATTGCATCATATCAGGAGGTACATGATGTCAGTTGTTCCACTGGTGATGCCAAGTTCAGTCACTTAGTCAAGGTAGTGTTCTCCAGATTTCTCCACTGTAAAGGTACTTTTCCCCCTTTGTAGTTAATATTAAATTAGTATTTTAAAAGTATTAAATGTGACCATGTAAATGTCCTGTTCCCCAACAACTTTCACCCAATAGTTTTAGCATCCATTAGTGATGCCTCCCTGGGTCAGTTTTTAAGATGGTGGCCGCAAAATATTTTACTAATTCTGTCATTCCTTCCACATTTATTAGGTAGCATTCTTCTGTAAAGAAAGCTGCCCCCCTTTTTGCATACCAACGTGTTATAACCTGTTACCTTTATTATATTATACTGGTGCGTGAACAGACAGATCATTGGAGCAAAGTGGAAAGTCCAGACATAGACCAAGTGTAAAATTTAACATATAGTAAAGGTGGTATACCCAGATCACTGGGGCAAAAATGGACTTTTTTTTTTTTTTTTTTTGCGGTACGCGGGCCTCTCACTGTAGCGGCCTCTCCCATTGCGGAGCACAGGCTCTGGATGCACAGGCTCTGGATGTGCAGGCTCAGCTGCCATGGCTCATGGGCCCAGCCGCTCCGCGGCATGTAGGATCTTCCTGGACCGGGGCACGAACCCGTGTCCCCTGCATCAGCAGGCGGACTCTCAACCACTGCGCCACCAGGGAAGCCCTAGACTTTTTAATAAATGCTGTTGGGATAATGGATTGCTGTAAAAATAGACAATTTGGTTCCATACCTCACACTGTACACTGGAATAAACTCCAAGTGGATCTAAATGTTAAAAAATGAAACCATGTAAGTAATATAAGAAAACATGGATGAAATCCTTTATAACCTGGGTATAGGGAAAGCCTTTCGAAGTATGACTCCAAATCCAGATACAATGAAAAAGATGGATAATTTCAACTACATAAAAGTAAAGTCTACATAAAAATAGAAACCTGTTGCGTGCCAAAAACCCCCCAACAAAAACAAACAAACAAACAAACAGACAAAAACACCACATAAGCACAGTCAAAAGAAACACAACAAAACTGGGAGAAATACTTATCTAAATGGCTAATATCCCAAATACATATATAAAGAACTCAAATTTCAGAGTGGGGGGTAGGCTAAAACTCACAAGAGGAAAATGGGCAAAAATATGAAAACACAGTTCACAGAAGAAATGAGCCTTAAATATATGAAAAGCTACTCAACTTCACACACAGTATGAAAGATGCAAATATGTTTTTTCAAAATATGCAGTCCACTTGACTATCTGGGTCACTTGGGGAGGAGGGCGAATGGTTGAATGAACGATGAACTACTCGGTCCTTATACTTACCAATGGGGCCTGCCACTTAACAGTCGAACGAATGAATGAATGAATGAAGTGGAGGCAACCCCTATGTTTTCTTTAGTTCCCTCTCACCGCTTCTGCTTCAGTTCTTGCCCAGTTTCCATATCAAAATCCCTCTCCTAATTTTTCTCCCTAATTTCCATCTTGTGTCCATTTGTTAACTAAAGTAAAACTTCAAGTATGGCCAATAAGCATAAATTTTAAAAAGTTGCAAGTTTTAAAGGGAACTTAAATGTTAATATCTAAAGTGCTTGAAAAGGTCCGCCTTTCTTATCTTTCTATAATTATTCTCTCATGTACCAAAACAGGAAAACTGAAAAATAATTTATTGTTGAAATCATTCCAGCATTTGTTTGACCTTATTACTAAAACTACTTCTTAGAATTTCGTTGCAAACCTTCAGTACTTTAGCTTTACTTTTGTGAATTAACTTGGGACTCTAACTATCATGACTTTGTTTCCTCAAGAAAACGCTTTGCAGGCACCAAAAAATAAATATACCAATAAACGTTTGAAATGTAGCACACTTGTAAGCTGAGGGCCTGCAGGTTTATGAGTGCCTATCAATTGAATTTGTTAATAAACCCTTAAGCAGTTGTCTTTTTTCTCCCTACCACCAGAAACCCTAGGTGTATTTTTCTATTACACTTAATTTTTAACATGTAGAATAAGGCTTTCTTCAAATGTTGATTTTTTTACCTCAGAAATTTAATGAGTCACTTGATTTCACAAGCCCAGAAAAACAGGCTTTCCCCCAGACAGTCATTGTAAAAGGAGCCTCTTGGTAATAGATCCTGTTTTCTCTAATACAGTAATTATAGATTGATCCAATAAACGTCACTTTGAAATTTCACTCAGTTGAAAGGCACTATAGAAAAATCACGTGTGTTAGACTCTACAAATCTGCTTTCTCCTTATCTTTGTGTGTCTTTAGGAGTTTTGATAGCCTATATAAATAAGCATGCTGCTTAGTAGCAGTTTACCACAGAAAAACATTTTGCAGGATTTTTTTTAAAGGCTTTGATGAATGTGAATACAAATTGACCTGGGACAACTAGGGGTTTGAGGTTAAAATTGAGGTAGCGGTCACACTAGAGAGGCTATTAAAAGATACAGTAGGGGCTTCCCTGGTGGCGCAGTGGTTGAGAATCTGCCTGCTAATGCAGGGGACACGGGTTCGAGTCCCGGTCTGGGAGGATACCACAAGCCACGGAGCAATTAGGCTCGTGAGCCACAACTACTGAGCCTGCGCGTCTGGAGCCTGTGCTATGCAACAAAAGAGGCCGCGATAGTGAGAGGCCCGCACACCGCGATGAAGAGTGGTCCCTGCTTGCCACAACTAGACAAAGCCCTCGCACAGAAACAAAGACCCAACACAGCAAAAATAAATAAATAAATTTTAAAAAAGATACAGTAGTATCCAGAGGTGTGTGGAAAATGAATTATCAACAAAGTTGTACTGGAGATATGCCACATCTATCATTTATTCCTTTGGTTAGAGAATTTTTTTGGTAACAGAATATTTTTTGATGATTGTGCGACAATTGTTATTTTTCTTCATTCACTGACATGTGGGAAGAAGAAAATTTAGATTAATATTAATTTCTGCAATAGGAACCATATTTTAGGAGAAGAATAAACATGAACATTAAAAATCCCATAGACATTGTCATGTTAGTACAAACACTAACATGCATCAATTTTGGAAGAATGTGTGTAAACTATTTTCAAATGATGTTTTGTTTGGGTGTTGCTTTGTTTTTTATAGTGTGTCCTCCTGATTCAACTCGTTTGGCATGTTTTTCCTTAGTACACTATTTTTCAATTGCCATAATGTATCCTTTGTGTTTTTCTTTACCTCATTAACTTTACTTATCCTTTAAAAATCTTCCCCTTCACTCATATATATAACATATTTAGTGCTTATTAGCTAGGACATATGAAAATCCTTTTTTAAATGAGACCATCGCTTTTTTTTTTTTTTTTTTTTT
>NW_020173382.1:191783-196223 GCF_003031525.2 Neophocaena asiaeorientalis asiaeorientalis
CCCCTGCATCGGCAGGCGGACTCTCAACCACTGCGCCACCAGGGAAGCCCGAGACCATCGCTTTTTGTACCTTACTTTCCCTAGATTTTCTTTCAAACGCATATTTAAAAAACAATTTATTGTCTTGACTATTTATCCGTATCTTTAAAAAGAATACCTTCATCTTACAGGTTCCTTTATATATTTATGTTACATATAATTGTAACCTTTGCCTGTTGAGGATATTATGCATGATTTTATTTTTAATAACTCATTAAAATGCTGATATTGACAATTAAAAAAATTAAATCGAGGTAGCAGCCTTTCAATAACTAATTGTAAAAGGACTATACACTCATTGGAGAATATCTGAAAAGTAATGGAAAATTGAAGGCAAAGTTTAAAGTGAAAATTAAAATCACCGTAATTACACCAGGTGGAAATAACTATATGTTTGTGGGGTTTTTTCTAGATAATTGAGTTCATACTCTATATACAATATTTTAGTCTATGAAAGCACTTAAAGATGGAGAGTATTTTTTAAAGAAATAGTCATCCAGGGTATTTAGGTTTTATGGGTTCGCACACTGCTGTGGTGAATGGTTTGAGAATCTGCGTCTAGAAATCAATTCATAGAAGTCCTGTTTTGATTACCTGCAGATGTCAGTGTGGATCTGAGTGTGGTTCAACAGTTTGTTCCAGGATGTGGGGAGACAGTTTAAGTCCAGTTGTGAACCAGTTGCTTATTGAACAAACACTAGTTTAGTTTGGATGAGAAATGTGAGCTGCAAGGGCCTTAACTCGATGAAATTTCTTTTGACACAATCTTAATAAGCGTGGTATATTCTCTAGTTACAGATGTTCACAGAAGATTACACCCTCTTGTT
Source organism: Neophocaena asiaeorientalis asiaeorientalis (assembly GCF_003031525.2). Lineage (NCBI taxonomy): Eukaryota > Metazoa > Chordata > Mammalia > Artiodactyla > Phocoenidae > Neophocaena > Neophocaena asiaeorientalis. The sequence continues at coordinate 192,650 of NW_020173382.1, forward strand.
CTTGCTTCTGATTGCTTGACCAGACTTTCTGAAATTTTTCATAGTGCTAGAGAAGCGGAGTTGATGTTCTTGGGCTTATTCAATTTGACTTCAACCCAGATGGCAAGTCTGGGGGTTATATTACAAGCTGTGTTGGTTTACTTTCTACTGATATCTCATATTTAAACACAAAGTTTAAAACCCATAGTTCCTTCTCTCAAAGAGCATTGTCTTTGCCATTCCTTCCAACTTTTCCTTTCTTTTCTACATGATTCCACTCTCATCCAACTTCATAACATACAAAGTCACAGTGTTTATTAGGCTAGGAAATTGTCAGAGAGACTAGCAGGGGCTCATCATGGCAAAACCCTGTTCTCTCCCGAGCCACAACAAATCACCATCTGTTTCATAAGCTAGCAAGCTTCCTCTCAGCTATAATTTGCTATATATATTGGTACATAAATTGTTGGTAGCTTCTGTTTACCTAGCAACAGAATCTGTTTGGCAGAAGGCTGTGGGAAAGGAGGCTTTTCTTTCTTTTTTTTTTTTTTTAAGGCAGTTTCTTCATCTACAAATTTTCTTCAAGTGCAAGAGAGGCAGATGTACTAGCCCAAACAGTCTGCCTTTTATAACATTTTAACCCAAATTGCCTAGTAAATGCTGACTTTGGAGATTATTTTTGCTACTTTGATTACCTCGGATATAACTGAATGCCCTCTTAAAAAATGTTTTTTCTTTTACAAGCAAACTTTGTACAAATCACTTTGAAAAACTGCCTTGACCTTGTTGCTGTCAAAGACCACTGAGTTTGGGGACTGCCCACATCTGTCCAGCGTAAATTTCTCCTGTTTCCCAGTGTTTTGGATTCACTTGTGGGTTTTGGATGGTGAATTTACATTTCAAGAGCACTGGTCAGGAGACAGAGAATCATTGTATGGCATCACTTATATGTGGAATCTAAAAAAAAAGTCAAACTCATAGAAACAGAGAATGGTGGTTGTGAGGGGCTGGGGGTGGAGGAAATGGCGAGATGTTGGTCAAAGGGGACAAACTTCCAGTTAAAAGATGAGTAAGTTCTGAGGATCTAATGTACCGCATGGTGACTATAGTTAATGATACTGTGTTGTGGACTTAAAATTTGCCAAGAGAGTAGATGGTAAGCATTCTCACACAAAAAAAGGAATTACGGGGCTTCCCTGGTGGTGCAGTGGTTGAGAGTCCGCCTGCTGATGCAGGGGACACGGGTTCATGCTCCGGTCCGGGAAGATCCCACATGCCGCGGAGCGGCTGGGCCCGTGAGCCATGGCCGCTGAGCCTGCGCGTCCGGAGCCTGTGCTCCGCAACGGGAGAGGCCACAACAGTGAGAGGCCCGCGTCCCCAAAAAAAAAAAAAAAAAAAAAAAAAAAGGAATTATGTTTATTGTTCCTTACCTTGATTGTGGTAATCATTTCCCTGCGTATACATATATCAAATCATCGTGTTGTACACTTTAAATATATTACAATTTTATTTGTCAACTATATCTCAATAAAGCTGGGGGGGGGGAAGAGCATTGGTCAGGACCTGGTGGTCTTTAAATTAAGTGTAACCAAATCAAGCACTATGCAATGTGTTGTCTGCATTACTTTAATTTTCCTTTGGCTGAATAAGCTATATATTTCTACCTATCCACTTTCTTAGCTTTCTAATCAGCAGAGCAATGTGTCTGCTGAAAGAAAAAAAAAAAAGCCAAAGGGAAAAATAAGTTCTGATGTTCTCTTCATGTTAGTTATAGACATCGGATGCTGTTAAAGGCTAGAGCGTATTTTTATGCATTCATTTTGAGAAGGGAAGAAGGTGTTGTCCTGTCAACTTCCTTCACAAAACACCAGGCTGTAATTTGCTGTGGGCTTACTGCAGGCTAGTGCCTTGGTGCAAGTGACTGGTTTTCCATTTTGATCTACAACTGTTGTGGAGTTTGCTATGAAAAGGCAAGGCGGAGGTTATTAACCCACTCCTCCCTCCAAAAGAAAAAAAGAAAAGAAAGAGGAAGGAGTCAAAAGGAAAAAGAACTTCTATATTATCCTGAGGTTTTGACACTGGTTATAAGAAAAGACTATGGCAGAATTATTATATAGACAAAGTTCTTTTGGCCAGAGCGTTCCCATGTCTTCCTTTTGTAGTCTTTGTTTCTGCCCCCTTCCATCCCTGACTCTTCACTTGCCCACAGGGTTTCAAGGGACATGGAAATTAATTGGGATAGGAGATAGCTTTCTCTGCCTTCACTGATAATACCAACACTTATTCTTGGCACTCTCCTGTAATGCCAGGCAGGTAGGTGAGGAATTAGCATCTCGAGCCATGAGATTGAGACCCGTTTTCATAGAGCAGATAGTGGAAGGCAAATAAGGGAAGATGAGTTCATCAGAGAAGGGCTGGCAGAAGAAAAGCAGAGGACTGGACTTTCAGGATAGGGGGGAGCAAATGATCAAGGAGGGAAGCTCGTTGTCTCATCTACGCAACATTTCTTCAGCAATGGGATGTGCCAGGGACAAGAGGTGTGAGAAACAGGTTAGAGAGGAGAAATTTTAGAGGGTGATGACTAGGAAAAAATGGTGGAGGATGTCCCAAATGTCTTTGGTGGCTTCTTAGCAGGTACAGAAGTCAGATTGCAGAGGACCAAGAAAGGAATGCAAGCATGAAGGCAAGTATCTATTCTAAAAATTTGGCAGCATTTAGATACTGGTAGCAACAAGGGTATGACGGTCGCTTGTAGGGTAGTTGTTACTGTTGTCGATGAGGAGATTGAATAGCCCACGGGATAGTTAAGAAATCAGAGGACCCTACTGAGCACTGCTATCCAGTAGAATTTTCCACAATGATGGAAATGTTCCGTATCTGCACTGTCCCTTCAGGTAATCCCGTGTGGCTATTGAGCAATTGAAATGCGGCTAGTGTGGTTGTGGAACTGAATGTTTAATTTTATTTGATTTTAATTCATTTACATTTAAATGGCCATATGTGGCTAGTGGCTACCATACAGGACAGTGCAAGTCTGGAGGGAGAGGATAAGTGTGGGAGTAGAAAAGTATGAAAGGGTGAATTCTACAGCAGAGAGGGGGGGGATAACTTAGAGAGTACTCAGAAAAAAAAGTCATCTGACGTGAGAGATATTCTCACATCTCCATAGCTTCAATTTTTTTCAGCAAACTTTGTCAAGCTCATCTACTAAGAATGGGGGTGTTGGAATAAATAGGACTTGGGAACCTGAAGATAAAGACTGGAATATTCACGGTATAAGGTATATAAGGAACAATTGGGCAGTGGTGAGAGCCAAGCTGTAGTTGACAGTAATGGATTAGTGGTGGGCCAAATCTAAGGGGCTCAATATGGTGAAATTTGTACTGGGCCAAGTGTGTGCAATTCCATACAAGGTTCATTTCGGAATAAGAAACTAGCTAAAAGGATCTGGAAAAGATTATTATGCGGTTTAAGTTTAGGAAGTTATGTTTAAGTGTATCTCAGCAGCTCTATTAGTCTACCTGAAACGTTTCCTGGTAAATTTCATTGTTTTTTTTTTTTTTTTCCTGGTGAGTTTAAGCGTTGATAGTATAAA
>NW_020173382.1:196295-247195 GCF_003031525.2 Neophocaena asiaeorientalis asiaeorientalis
GATAGTATAAAATATATTTGAAAGAATTTCACTAGACAGGTTGGGCTCCTTCTGCCTGGGTGGTATTTGGTTAGGGTGATCTGCCAGATTCCATTGCTTGTTGTCCTTGTGAAAGAGTTTGGGGGTAGCTCACCCATCGCTGGTGTAGGGGTGAAGGCGGAGGGAGGCTTCTTTAAATCTATAAAAATTATAGCACTGTGCAAATCCATGGCTATTTAACTAACACCCTTTCCAGATGTCCTTGGGGGGCAGGAGCAGGAGATGCTTATTGCAACATATATCCTATTTTGGAAGCTAGCGTTCTTCTGTATGTTAACAGCATCAAAAGAATTATGAACCAAAAAGTTTTTTTTAAGTCCAGGCATAGACCAATATAGACAGCAGTTTAAAACCTTGATTTTTAAATGGAAATCACCAAGCATAAATTTTTAACTTCAGAAAAAGGTGTGCACTTTGGCTAACTAGTCAATCCTGTGGCTATTTCCATGTAAGTCTTCGATTCTTCTTTTCATTGCACCTTACCCTTCCTGGGAAAGGCTAGTTTATGTCAAAAGCCAATGATGAATAACCCTGGTCAGAACTCTTCCTCTAACCCTAAGATTTAAAATGAGCACAGTGTGTCTCATTTAATACATTCCAATGGCCAGAAAGGGGCAACGTGACTTCTCCATTCTATAGAATTCCAGCCAAGACTTTAAAGAGAAATAAAATACATATAGAATCCTCAACTTGCCAATATCAGACCTAGGTCATTGACTTGCCAGTTGTTTTATCCTTCGAGAAAGGGGATCTGCTATAAGATATCAAGACATTCCCCCATGTAACCCCTGATACCAGAGTATTTCAACCTGCCCAAGTAACCCCAGTAGCTCCAAGCAAATGAAGTTTCCAAAGATGAGGACAAAATCATGGAAAGTAGAACCTGGCACGCCTCTAAGGTATAAGGAGTAACTCAGAAATTTTAGAATTTCAATTCGTTCATTCAGGCATTTGTTGAGTATCTTCCAAGAACCCGTAACACTGGTGGTGACGTGGGCAGAGGATGGAGATTCAAGGCAGTATGAGGTCTGGCCCGAAAAGATCTTGTACTCTAACTGACGTATCAGATCTGAAGCTTCTAAAGCAATTTGAGAACGGTTAGGTGCTAAATTACTTAGTAAGGGCCAGAAGGGTGAGTAGAACCTATCCTCTTAAATATAAAAGAGATATGTGATAGCATGGAAAGAACCCCGGACTAGCGTGTTTAAGGCTAGTTTTGTCATGATTGACTGCATCATCTTGGCCTGAAACTAACTCCTTAGTTGGTCTTCCTATAAAATGAAGATGATGCTACTTGCTAAGCTGGCTTCAACAAAGGGCTTCTTGGAATATCAAACGAGAGGGATAGTGGAGGTGAGAGTCTTGCCTGGGTTGGGGGGCCATGCTGGGTAATTCCTAAAGTCCTTTCCCGCTCGTAAGATTCTAGGATTTTGTGGTAGTAGATGCAAAAGTGCTTTAAAAACTGCAAAGCGGTATAAAATGTGACATCTGTGTCATCTTCATTATTATAAATGCTCCTTGTGGGCTCCCGGTGGCTGATGTTCTCCCTCCCGCTGCCGATGGGCCCACTGTACAGCACACTTCCTGACTTCCAGGCCAGGGTTCTCTTTATGACCCCTTAACCTCTCTTAAAAATTAATAAGCTGACTGACCAGCAGACATTTATTTTCTCTTCCCTGGCAGAGTGCAAACTTCACTACAGGCCACTGAACAAAATAATGTCTTCTTTTAAAATCATTAAGCTGAGTGACCAGGCAACTCGAAATATAGGAGGGCGTTTCCCGGGGAGGTCAGGTCACCACCATCTCCACATCCTTAAGCATATATCTTTCTTTCCCCATCAGAATGCAAGCTGCCGTATAAACCACTGGGCAGACGTTCCTCGGGCCTCCGGGTAGGCCAAATTTAGCCACAGGAACAAGCAGCTGAGCAGGGCACTCTTGGTGCAGGTTGGCAATGGGTTAATGAGAGGTTTCATTTAACTCTAGGTGGTCAGTGGTGTTCCACCCCACCTCTCCCAGAGTATGTCATTGTCCTGAATGAAAAGGCCCAAGGGCAATGCTTAGAAATGAGCTTAAGCTGTTATACATCAACTAAGGACAAAGTCCCCTGTGCTTCTGTCCTTACAGCCTTGCTGTATACCATTCCTTCTGACCTAGCATATACTACCTTGGATTGTTTATAATTTTTCCAAAGCATATGGCATGTATCCCTTACTAAAATCCTTGTAGCCCGTTTAAGATTGAGCACAATGTTCTGTACATAATATTCACTTGATTTGAAAAACAAATTCCTAGTAATGTAGAAAATACAATCTTTCTCAGTACTTACAGTCCAAAAGAAATTATACTGATACTAATCCAAGAAACTTGGAAGTCTGTTTGCTTCCACCCTTTCACCTCAAATAATGCAGATTGGTTTAACAGCCCACCACGTCTCATTAATGTGAATGTCTGGTTACCTCTGGCAGTCGGTGCTGGGATCTGGGAGTGGAGTTTGGGCATTGGTTAGCTTTGCCAATGACTGTGATATATCATCTATAATATATGATTCGTGATATAGCAAGCAGAGCCAAACAAGTCACTCCGAGAGTGAGTTATTGGCTTTCTGGACAGAAAAGGTATTGGGTCAAGTCCAAAAACAGCACTGAATTTTCCTACTCTGTGAGCAGCAAGAAAAATGAGGGCCAAGGTGACCACAATCCTATCTAGCCTCCACATCTGCATTTACCGAGATGTTTTTAAAGTCCTTGATGTTAACTCCAGAGAAGCAGTAAAAACGGACCCAAACCGGAGAGATGTAAAGGGTGCCTTCCTGTCTCTTGGGACAATTAGGCAGCCAGCCAGCCTGGCCAGCTGAGGGAGAACAAGGAAGGCAACCTGCCCAGGGAGACCAAGCAGAGGTCAGGCAAAGAACCGAAACCGTTCTGCAAGAGGGGTGGGAGTTTTGAAAAATTAAAAACAGGTCAAGGAGGAAGCCAGGGGTGGGAACTGGACCCTGAGGCACAGGCCTGTGGTTGTCCACCATCCAGAACTGGATGTCACCCTGAGCTCTGCAAGTTCACCCTCGCCTGTGTCAGTGTCTGGAGTCCTCAATCGCAGCTTGAATGAATCTTGGTTTCTCAGGTTGATTCATTTTAAATTCAAGACAAACTGTAGAGGGCTGAGGAGGGGCACAGATTTTCGGGCCTCCTTACCTCCCTCCAAAGCTGCAGCTAGCGTTTTTTCCCCCAGCACCTTCAAACAAAGGGAGAGCCATGTTAGCTTCCTTCTGGGAAAGGAAGGAACCGGGCTTGCTGGGGTTTGGGTCGTGTTTGCTAGTGAGGCATTAATCAGGGTCTTGACATAGCTGGAAAGGGCTGGTTTCCTCTTCACATATAGAATCATAAAGAGGGCACAACATTCAAACAAAAGGCCAAGGAAACCTCTCCCAAAGATCCTATCACCTGCAGTTATGGACAAGGAGTTTGGCCAGAAGGGAAAGCCCATTTTAGAAAAGGACCCTGTTTTTCCAGGCAGTGACATTCCTGTTACTCCGGATATGACTATAGTTCTAAAGGGGTCACTGGGGTAGACCTTAACTTCAGCTGGCTTTTAGGGAGTGGCCAGTTGCTCGGGGGTAAGGTTATTTTTCATTATCTCTAGCATTAAAGAGTGCGGATATCCTACAGTTGAGGAGGTGACCATTGCAGTTTGATATCCTACCGTCACATTGTTTAGCACAAGTGTAGTTTAGAGGATTGCTTCCAGCTTCAGTGGGTGGAGACTAGCCAGTCTAAAGCAATCTTGGTAATGCTGTTGCCCCTGGGTATTTCAGATATACCTGGCTACAAGGATTCGTTTGGAAATGGGCATGTGACCCAGTTCACAGTAATGAGAGATGAAGGAAAGTTTGCTGTGAGGAAGGTTTCCTCATTGTTAAGAAAGAGGTCTCTTTCCCTCTGATATGTTGTCGTATGTGAACGTGAGGTCTGAAACTGCCGCAGACATCTCACTCGAGCTTGAGGATCAACTCAACTCAGGGAGGAGATCAGGACACAGAGAAGAGCAGGCAAAAGGAACTGGGGTTACAGTATTATGTTAGCCCTGAAGCCACCTGCCTCTGGACTTCCAGTTTGGTGAGCCAAAAACTGTCTTGTTTGGGGGGGTAGATGGTGACCAAGAGAAGCTGGCTGTTCACTGAGACTGGAACTCCCAGCGGGGACTCTGAGGGTCTGATACACAACTAATTAGACTCAGAGGAGATTATAATTCAGGAGGTCAGTTTATTCATTAACGATGGAATGTATTCCTTTCCAATGCCTGGAAGACTTATGTCCTCTAATTTTCTTTCCCAGTATCAAGATAGCTGGGAGACCAAGTTGGTAGTAACAGTAGCCACAACAGCAAATAATAATAACAAACAGCCTAATTTGTCCAAAGTTACATAGCTAGTAAATAGAGTTAGACTCTATTCTATCTGAGTCCAAAGCCCAAACTCTTAACTACTAATTTATCTAGCCTTTAGTGGCAATCAGGATGTTTTTATGACTAATGAAAACAATAGCAACCTTTTAATGAGCTCCTGCCTTACGGCAGGCCCTGTGCTAAGCACTCCACATGTATTACCTAATTGAATCCTCATCATAATCCAGTGAGGGTAGGTATCATTATTATTCTTCCCATTTTAGGAAACTGAGGCTTGGAGAGATGAAATAAGTCCCCAAGTGCACATGGGGTGATAAGTGGTGGGGTCACCCAGCATGACTCTAAAGGAACCACTGTTTTAGGCACTCATAACCAAGGGAGGGAGAGAAGGATAGCATCTCGGTAGTGTCCTCTGTTCTGATCCAAAATATACCTTTCTGATGGCCCAAAGAACTTAGGTTCACTTTTGTAAACGGTGCTGCACACTAACTGACAACTTCTTACGATCCAGGTCTCCTTATTCAGCACAGGTAGACCTTGTTTTATTGTGTTTTTCAGACTTTTCTTTTTTTTTTAACAAATTGAAGTTTTGAGCAGGTGTATTGGCTCCAGTTTCCACCAGCATTTGCTCTCTTTGTGTCTGTGTGTCACATTTTGGTAATTCTCACAACATTTCAAACTTTTTCATTGTTATTATATTTGTTATGTGATCAGTGATCTTTGACGTTACCGTTGCAAAAAAATTACCAATCGCTGAAGGCTCAGATGATGGTTAGCATTTTTTAGCAATAAAGTATTTTTAACTAAGGTATGCACATTGCTTTTTTAGACATAAATGCGCTATTGTACACTTAATAGACAGTATAGTGTAAACACGACTTTTATACACACTGGGAAGCCAAAAACAAAATTTGTGTGACTTGCGTGCAATATTTGCTTTATTGCGGTGGTCTCAAGGCAAACCAGCAGTATCTCTGAGGTGTGCCTATAGTCACGCTCCAAAAACTTTTGTCACAAACACATTAGATAACTCATTTGGTATGTTAGCCTTTTAAACCTGATTCCTTCCAGTTGAGATTTTAGAAGCTGTTCTCACAGTCCCTTGTTGATTTTGAGACGATACCCTCATCTTAATAGCACCAATGGTTAGAGTTTTTCTTGTTAATGTCAGTTTCAGAATGTGACGTGGGCTTGCCTTCTTCCTACAGCCTGGGAGTCTTCCTTATTTGTATCCCGTAGCCCTCTCCTTACTAACTTCAGCTTTTTTGCGGTGTTGAATTGTCCATTCTTACCTGAACCATACATCTTGGCGCTAAAGTCTGTTTCTTTTGGTTCTTCACTATGTCTTTATTTTCTAACTTAATTGTTTTAATTGTTCTATGTTTAGAAATCTTCTCTCTCCCAACTAAATGGCAAACTTCTTGCAGGCATTGACTGTGTTTTCTGCTTCCTACACATTCCCCACAGCACCAAACAGAATGCTGAGCACGTAGTAAGCATTCAGTGAATGCTGATGGAATTGAATTATGAACTATTGTCTCATGTTCAGTCTTTCCTCAAGGGCTTTTGGTTAGAACATTTGGCTGGAATGCCATACAGACCAAACTGAATTAGGAAAAAAAAACATGCAATATATGTTACAGTCAAGGCTCAGAATTTCACATTACCTAATGTTTTGACTTCTTTTCAAATCAGTTAGTTATTATCTGGTCTCACAAACATTGCCTATTTTTTCATATCTCCTAGGAGGGTATTTTCTTATCTTTGCCCCCTAATTTCACATTTTTCCCTCTCGAACAAATCCTTGAGTGAGGTTTCTCTTCTTGCTGAAGAAGTCACTGTTGTGACCATCCCTGAGTGGCCTAATTTGGAACATGTGTCATTTCACTTCTGTCTTCGCTCTTCTTTTTCTTTTCTTTTCTTTTCTTTTTTTTTTTACATTAACAGCTATGTGTAGATGACAACAGCTCGAAGGTGACAACAGAAATGAAGGACCCAGCCCTTGCTGTCCTTGTAACTTGCACTTTCAAAGGGGCAAGACAGAGCATTCACTCAAAACAAAGCACACACATTTGAGGATTCCAATGCAGGAGGAAACTTACAGGAGAGTCATCCATCGATTTTAACCTAATTTGGCCCCTTAAGGAAGTCAGCACCCAAATCACTGCCAAAACTTCGCTTATTCTTACTGAAAACTTCAAAACCCCTCTCAGAGTTGCGAGACCACTGTGATCTTCTTTACTTTGTCCTCCATGCTCCCGACAATGTGGCCACAGTCCTGTATTCTTGGTGCCTGGGCAGGGCTAACGGGGGACAGTCTGCTCCATCAAGGAGGAAACAGCAGGCCTGTCTGCCACCTCCAGTGATGGGGTCTCCTTGAACCGACAAGTTCAGTAACTGGATTTAGGCAGCAGGGGCCCCCTTTAAGCAAATATGTGTGAGAGCTGACGTATATGAAGGTGGAAAAAGGCCCTTCCCCGGCGCCCCATCCCTTGCCCTGCGCCTCTCTGCACCTGTGACTGTTTGCAATCCCCACCCTGCCAGCTTTGTTCCTCAGTAATCCCTGCTGAGGGAATTTGGGCCTGCTCTCCACAGCCACTTCCATCTGTGCTTGGCTTTAGTCTTGAGTCCACAGTTCTGGCAAGTCTTGACTTCTTCAAAGCCAGTGTGAGGAGAGTGCGCGTTCAAAATCATCTGCCTGGGGTTGGAGAGAGTGGAAAATGGAAAACATGCTCATTTTGGAGTCATCTCATTCTTTTGAAAAAATCTGAAGCCTCTACTGGTTTATTGTCTGTAGGCTGCCAAATGTGTCCTTTTTTTTTTTTTTTCCAAGACAGAGGAAACCATCTTTGAATCTCATTCTTAACAACACACAAACAATATGTAATGCTTCTCCCACCCACTGCAAAATTGCCAGATAAGGTGGAGTTAGGGTTTGGCTTCTTTTTTGTGTGTGTGGTACGCAGGCCTCTCACTGTTGTGGCCTCTCCCGTTGCGGAGCACAGGCTCCGGACACGCAGGCTCAGCGGCCATGGCTCACAGGCCCAGCCGCTCTGCGGCATGTGGGACCTTCCCGGACCAGGGCACGAACCCGTGTCCCCTGCATCGGCAGGCGGACTCTCAACCACTGTGCCACCAGGGAAGCCCTGGCTTCTTCTTCTTGTTGATCACAAAGAATTCCCAACTGATCCACTTTGAGCAAAAGCAAGGTGTTGGTCATTCTATCATTACCCCAAACTTCCAGACAGTTCCTGTCCTGGAGATTTGTTACCCCTTACCCACCCTGCTGCCTACTTCAACAAAAAGAAATATATGAAAAATGGATGTTGGCTACTTGCTTCTGATATTTTGTCTTCCAAAGTTCCCCTCACCGTACTGCAGTGGAGGGAAAGACTATGAGTATACATTTGTTGGGGGCATAGTTTTTTGACTTGGTGAAAGGCTTTCCTTGTTGTTGTAAAGCACAGCTTAAACATAAACAATGAGACCTCATAAAGCCAGGCTCTGTTTACTCCAAATGGTGGGTATTTGGAAACTAGAATCATAGATTTTTAAAATAAATTTTTATTGAAGTATAATACACATGTAAAAAATACACAAACTATTAGTGTACAACTTGATCAATTTTTACAAAATGAACATACCCATGTAAGCAGTACCCAGATCAAGAAACAGAGCACCTTCCCTGCATGAGTTTCCTGGGGTTTCTGTAAATTGCCACAGATTTAGTGGCTTACAACAGAAATGTATTCTTTCATAGTTCTGGAGGCCAGAAGTCTGAAATCAAGATGTCAGCAGGGCCATCTCCCTCTCGGGGCTCTAGGGGAGGAGCCTTCCTTGTTTCTTCCTGCTCTGGGGGCTCCAGGCGTTCCTTGGCTTGTGTACGCATTGCTGTAAATCTCTGCCCCCTTCTTCACAAGGCCCTTCTCCTTCTTCTCCCTCTTCTGTGTCTTCTCCTCTTCCGTCTCTTATAAGGACACCTTGTCATTGGATTTAAGGCCAAATAATCCAGATGATCTCATTTTGAGATCCTTGACTGAATAACATCTGCAAAGACCCTTTTTCCAAATAAGGTCACGTTCACAGGTTCTGGAGCGTGGATATATCTTTTGCGAGGCCACCATTCAACCTACCACACCCCTCATTTCCTCTTCCAGCCACTCCTCTGTCATAGCTAACCACTGTCCTGACCTCTAACAGCATAGATTAGCTTTGCCTGCATTCGAACTTTATATAAATGGAATCATACAGGATGTGCTTTTCTGTGTCTGGCTTCTTTCGCTCAACATCACACTTGTGATGTTTATGTACATGTTTGCTTATAGCTGTAGACCAGTCATTCTCATTGCTGGATAGTATTCCATTGAAGGACTTTGTCACAATTTACCCATTTCACTCTTGACGGACCTTGGAATTGCTGTCAGTGTTAGCTATTATAAACAATTCTGTTATGAGTATTTCTGTACGTGTGTCTTAGAGCACGTGTGCATGCATTACTGTTGAGTACCCCTAGGAATAGAATTACTGAGTCCTAGATTATTTGCATGTTCAGCTTTGGTACATAATGTCGAAGAATGATAAGAGTATGAAAGTTAGAATGAATTTTTGAGATCAAGACCAGATGCCTCACTTAAATAAAACTCAAGTAGGTCTGCATCTTTATTCCCATCTTGCCCCTCGGTTCTTCATGACCTTTTTTTTTTTTTTCCCCCGAGACCTTTTGAATTGGGCAGATTTTATTGTACGTTTTCATTCTGGCTTAGTACCCCGTCAAGGTGCTGGGCCAAAATCACACCACATTGCCTTTGTCAGATCACACAAGTGAAAGGGAGCTTGGTTGCACTGGCCATGGGGGGAGGCAACAAGCAAACCATGTGACCAAGGGTGTTAGCTGGAGTTAACTGGCTTCCTCCCTGCACTTAAGCCTCCTGTTTGCTCCAGGACTCAGCCGGCTCAGGATCAAGTGTCTCAGGCAGGCTGTTTCATCCTGACTTGTGTAGGTAGAGGAGTGATGTGTGCCTTGTAAAGAGCATTACCCATGAAGCTTTCATTGAAAGAAGTATATGTTTCAGAAAAGAGTCCCATCTTTTGGACCCTGAGCTGAGGAAAGCCAAAGGCAGCTCAAAGTCAAACAAACAATTTAACAAGATAGATACTACCCCCACTCCCACCCTGCTGTGTTATTTTTTAAAAACCATTTAGTGTAATTAAGCCATTGCCTCATAAAGTTGTTTCACCAGGAACTTCAGTTTCCCCAGGAAGAGATGAAAATAAACTGAATGTTTCATGTCACTGTTCCCACGATTCTTAAAAAATCATGTTTGTCTTTAACAGCATGATATGAAGCATCTCTTGTTGATAAAGAGTTGTTTTACCTCAAGAGAACAAGGCAACAAAATTTACAATGACGATTTTTATGCACATTTAAAACATGAATTCTTCATCTAGATTACCAGGCATTTTTGACTCCGACTCTATTTTCCCACATAATTACTTCTTTTAAATCCCCTAATTATTCCATTCTGTTGAATACCATCTGTCCTGCTGAGGGACAATTGTGTCTAAACAAATCAACAGGTTTTACATCATTGTCTAAATATGAGGGAGAAACGGCCCCCAAACTATACTCTGGCACTTCGGTGGAAATTAACAGAGTTCGAAATCCCACATTGGGAATGCCTCATCTCTGGCTCTCCTGGAAGCTAACTTTCATAACTTGTGGAGCCCCAAACAAAGCCAAATGAATTTTGGAAAGGTCAGTGGGAAAGAGATTGGGGTGGGACTTTCCCAGAGAATGTCTGAGCCTTTGCTCTCTGAGCTGTCTGGTCACCTGCACAGTTTGTACTTCTCAGGGGGTGTGGAGGAGAGGACAAAAGCCATCCTCTCTTGGTACCTGGGGCCAGGGGGGCTGGACACGGGGATTTGCCCACTTTGCTTGGAGGCAGCCATCTCACCCTGGGAACCCCAGGAACAGTGTAGTTACGTCAGGAAACTTGGAGGATGAGCACAGCATCTGTGGGAAGAAAATTGCCAAGGATTGTCTGCTTTGTGTCTTGTTATCTAGAGAACCACTGATGTGTTTCAAATAATCAAATACTGTGCAGTGGGAAAGCGCTTCTCCCTGAAGCCTGTTCCAGGCACCCCAGAGCTCCAATGCTTCTGCTCCACGCCTGCAGACGTTGCTCTTAGCACTCTACCTTCCAACAATAATTGACCTTTCACCTTTTTGATTTTTTTCTCACCGTCTGTGTCTTGCTCTCACTACTTGCCCCTACCCCCAACTTAGTTTTCTTTTTATATGTTTATTTCTTTCCTCAAAGATGTGGCCAAGAAGCCCTGATGGCTCTCAGGGTTAGAAAGGAGGTTAAATCCACTGGTCTGTGCTAGTCAGTGGTTCTGAGTGATCAGTAAGTCCCAGGAGATTCTTTTCCTACCTCTATGATAGTATCAGCCTCCCTCTCCCCTACTGGCCTATGTTATCATAGTCTCTCTCTCTCTCTCTCTTTTTAAAATTTATTTGTTTTACTTTTGGCTGCGTTGGGTCTTTGTTGCTGCACGCGAGCTTTCTCTAGTTGTGGCGAGCGGGGGCTGCTCTTCGGTGCGGTGCGCGGGCTTCTCATTGTAGTGGCTTCTCTTGTTGTGGAGCACGGGCTCTAGGCGCGTGGGCTTCAGTAGTTGTGGCTCGCAGGCTCAGTAGTTGAGGCTCGCGGGCTCTAGAGCGCAGGCTCAGTAGTTGTGGCGCATGGGCTTAGTTGCTCCGGGGCCTGTGGGATCTTCCCAGACCAGGGATCGAACCCGTGTCCCCTGCGTTGGCAGGTGGATTCTTAACCACTGTGCCACCAGGGAAGCCCCATAGTCTCATTTTATAAATGCTCACTTCTAAATCAGTTGATTCAAAGACTGTGAGCATCTGCCTTCAGCTAATTAACTCTGATTTGGTTCGAAGCCCAATCAAAAGGGACCAAAATGAAGGAGTAGACAGTCCTTCAGCATCTCCACCTAATTTCCCATAGACCCGATTGGTTCCTTCACAGGCCTTGGTGCGGTTAGAGATTCTGTGTCTCCTGCGCGCAGGGCCCCGCGCAACATCAGGGGAAGGGCAGAGGAGTTCACCGTTACCACGCTGGGACTGGGCAGTGCCCCCAGTCAGGTGGCGGGCATGTCAGCACACACGCAGTTCCCGGACTCTCCCCTGGCGCCTGCCCAGAGCCCCAGCAAGCTAATCACAAGGAAACTGTCTGTGCATGAACTTCAGAAGTGAACGGGCAGGTGGCTTGCTTTAGAAATAGCCTGCAGCACCTCTTTTTCTAGCTGCCATCCAGTATCGGACATGGTAACCACACCAGTTAACACCCCGGATTGGCTTGGGATTATGAATGGAGGGAAGGGAGATCCCCGTGCAAGCAAGCAGCTGTCCCTTTGGTTAATTATTGGGATCCACAAGCCCATCCCTACTGCCGGGGCTCCAGTGTCGAGATGATGAAATAGGTGATTAAAGGACTTGGAGATCAGTCCACACTGCAGCTTTGTCTGGAGTGTTCCAACGACAAGTGTTATTAGTCCACTAATCATAACATTGCCTGCAGTGGAATTTCCTTGGGAAGGAATGGGGCAGCGCCTCCATGCCAGAGGGCTGCACTGCATGAAATTACTAACACATCACAATTGGCTGTTCTGTGGGAAGGCGATTCCAACATCCAATTCAGGAAATAGGTCACCAGGCTGCTAGATGCACTGTTATTTTGATTTACTTCCTTAGACTCTTGCACTTTTTATACACTTCTCTCTGGGTAGAATGAAACTCCTCCGAGTTATTTGGCTTCCGGAGTGCCACACGGGGAAAGATTCGAGCAGCTTCTGAAAAGAGGCAGGGGTTTTCCGTGGTCAGGCGTGCGGGGTCCACTTGCTTCTAAGAATCAGGCCCGATGCCCTTCAGGTTGATACTCCTCACCTTGCCCTTTCGGTGGGGTCTCCCGGAGGTCTGAGGCCATGGCTTTCAGGAGCCTGCAGCTGTGCCTGCCAGACAATAAATGTTTAGAGAGAGGATGAAGAGATACAAATGGGTTGGAGGGCGCCAGACCCTTCTCAGTAATGAGCATAGCAAAGCTTCCGTTTCCAAGGATCTTGAGAGGAACGAGATGTACTCATTTGGAGTATCGCACTGCCAGAGCCGTTAGTACCAGCTGTTGGATTCTGGGACCACCCTGTCGTTGGGGTTAGAGGCCCAGCCAACCCTCTGGTCACTTGGGCCTTAAGAAGCAGGAGTCAGGGGGAGTTCTGGGGCTCTGTCACCGAGCAGCTGCCTTCTCTTTCCTGGATCAGTCTAGAGTTCCCCTGATTTTTCCTAAACCCAAGCAGTTGTCTACTGCCTTGCAGCGTCAGCAGAGGGTATTTGTGGGTCCGTTGGTATTTACAGATTTCACATCAGGCAGAAGCTTATGTTTCTTTTTTTTTTTTTAAGGTAGACAGATGGTCTGACACTACAGGCTCTGAACTTAGCCTCCTGCTCTCTTTTTGTTTTTAACCTTTCAACTGCTGGGTATTTGTGGATTCATGACATCTTTCTTGGTGCTCAGAGACATACTGTTTTTTATTGGGGCATAAAGTCTGGGCTTTAGCTCACCTGCCCAGAGGTGCCATCCCAATGCAGTCTTTTAGGAGATGGAGACTTGTGCCAGTGATTCACTGGGGCACTGAAATGCCATGGGAGGGTTTAAAGAGGTCTCTTGGAGAGTAAGACCTTGCTCAGACCCACTGCTCCTCCCCCCACCCCGCCCCCGCCTTATCCGGCCACGCAGACCTGTCTAGGCAAATAGGAGAGGGGAACCTTTGTGAGAAACTCCCCTAGCATTATATTTCTTTGGGCTCTGGACTTGAGAAGAGTTTCACTGCCTTTTCAAATTCTCAGTGGCCCGTTAAACACAATCTCCGCCTTTCACTTTTGTTTGTTTGTTTGTTGTATAAATCTATAGAGCAGAGGTTGTCACACTTAAGTAGCTGGAGTCGAATGTACAGTCACCCCAGAACCACCACGTGGCTTCTGCATATGCTTCAGAGACAAGGAGGAGCATCGTGAGCGCAGGCGCGGCACAGTGGAGCACAGTGTAGGACGCTCACGGACACACCGACGGCCGCTGGCCGGCTCTGATTCCCGGCTGGGCTCCTTCCAAGCCGTGGGGCGAGGCAAGTTCCTGAGCCCCTGCTGCCTACGCAGAGATGAAAACGAGAGTTCTTAGCACAAATGGGTTGGGAAGGTGAAATAAGAAAATGTAGGTGACGTGCTTTGTTAGGTCAGTCCTGGAAATTAGCAAAGTGGCCGCTAAATAGTGGCTTTTCTCATTATGAAAATCACCTCCTGGGCTCTGGAGTCCTGTTTCCTGTTTAATAGCAACCGTGGGAGTCACAGGAGCCACCCCGCATCTGAGTCTGGCTATTTTCGAGGCTCCCTTTGGAATGGGCCGGCCCCAGTGTCCAGGGGGTGGGAGGCGGGGAGGGAGCAGGCATTATTCTCTGGGTTGCAGCTGTGGCAGCCAGTACAGTAACCTCCACATGCCAGATGAATCAAGCCGAGGGCCAGATCTGGGCTGTGGGCCAGAGGCTCCCCACGCTGATTTATAGTGTGGACAGAGATGTGGGTGTTTTGTGAATATATTTTGATGATGATAAAAAAGAGAGAGAGAGAGAGGCAAAAAAAACACCCTTCCTAAAAAATGTGCTGAAGGAGGGAGGTTCAGGGCTATCTGCAAGATTAGAGCGGCCTGCGTGTGGGCAGCAGCAACTCGTTAGCAGGAGGCCCGTGGAAGAGCAGCCTGGGATACGCAGTGCCCCTTGGAACGCAGTGAATTGTGAATGAGGCCCCTGTCTGCCAGCCATTGGGGCAGAGCAAGCCTGCCGTCCCTCTGCAGGTGTGCAGTAGGGGACTAAGCCTGCATTTTAACTCCTGCGGGCCCCGCCGCTGGACCTGCTGGGCTCTGCGGAGGCTCCCGACTCCCGACTCCCGTGCTTGCCCGGTGCTAACACTTCTCCAGAAACCAGCCAGCCGTTGCCTTTGGGGTCAGGCCTAGGTCATGGCCAATGAGCCGGAGACAATAGGCTAAGTGTGGGAAGGCCGCCCTGGATGGAGTTTGGAAAGAAACAATATCCAGGATTTATTCTTCAGCACAACACATTTGAGAGGGCTCCCAACTCTGGGGCCGAGGGAGGGAGCAGAGTGGAAGCAGGGAGGTTGAGTCGGGGCTGGGGGTCAGGGCTCCCTGCGGAGTGTTTTCCCTCCCAGACAAGGCAGAGTCAGGCACGGCCCTCCTTGCTTTACTCTTGAAATGTCAGGCACAGGTGTCCTGGCTTCCTGTATTTCATCCGAGAAAGAACCTCAACCAGGTTTCCTAGGACCCATACAGATCTTTGAAGACAGCAGATTTATTCCTCAAGGGTGAGGCCGCTAGGCAGACATCAATCCGGCTGGAGCTTGTAGTGCGCAAACTCACATTGGTCTGCAAACATTTTTCCCCTGAGGGAAGGGCAGTGAACACTCTTATGCCCATAACCTGTAGTATGTGACAAGTATAATTTGGTGGTTTTTTTTTTTTTTTTTTTTCATTTCCTTACCTCTCAATGCTCCTGGTCTGGGGCTTTCTCTAAAAGCCAGCCCTCCCTCCAGGCCTCTAGCACCCCTGCCACTCTACCATGCTCATTTTTGCCTTTACACTTTTGCTTCACCCGGAGCCCTCTTGCCCTTTGATGATTCAAAGCCTCCTTATCCTTCCACATCGCCAGTTCTCTGAGGAAACAGCCCCAGGCACCCTTAGTCCCCCCATTATTGCCTGGCCCAGGGCTTTGGGGCACATACTGCCTGCATGTACAAGCTCATGAACTCCCTGTTTGCCCACCAGTCCAGAGGGCAAAGAAGTCGAGAAAAGGAAAGTGAGCCTCTCTCTATTTGGCCGCCCCTTCAGACCCAGCTCAAGTGGGTTTCTGGAGCTTTTCCTGCAATTTTTTTTTGCATATATTCACCTCTTTTATGCATTTACTTCACCGAAACACAAATCCACCACGCCCATGAGGCCAACCCTGGGTTACAAAATTTCAGAGCCTACGGCGATTTCCCCCGTCAGGCGAAGCCTCTCCTGCCCTGAGCCCTGGGAGTTCTCTGCTTTCTATCCAGGATGAGAGATAAGACTCCATGAGAAGGGCCCTGGTCTGTGTCACTCGGGGCTGGCTCCTTTGCAGGATGGTGAGAAGCCCCCTGAAAATGAAATGAAATGGCTTCTCAGGCTCTTCTATTTGAATTTCCCATTTCCTGCCTTGGAGCTCAACAAAGGACTTGTGTATCGAGTGTGTGTGTGTGTGTGTACCATGGCAGGAGAATGCACACAGGATCCTTGTTGTCCATTCACTTTTCTTGGGAGGAAACAGAAGTGGGTGTCTATTCCCAGCGGTATTAGGGAACAGCGGTGGAGGCCTCCACCATCCCCCCTTCCAGCTTGCTAGGGATGTCTTTCACTCACAGTTTGGTTGGATGAAACCAAAAAGTTGCATCTCTGGCTTCTGACTATGTCCCACTCCCCACTTGATGCCCACCAAAAAATCGTGTTCAGCGAATGTTGAGGGAGACTGTACGTATTCTCAGCAGATAAGGGAGGCTGGGGCCACTCCTGTCTGGTGCTGGCGTTGCCTTCTAACAGACATCAGGGTTTCTCCACCCCTATAGTAGCACTTTTTTTTTTTAATGTTATCTTTTTTGGAAATTAACTTTATTTATTTATTTATTTTTTGGCTGCGTTGGGTCTTCGTTGCTGTGTGCGGGCTTTCTCTAGTTGCAGCGAGCGGGGGCTACTCTTCATTGCGGTGCGCGGGCTTCTCACTGCGGTGGCTTCTCTTGTTGTGGAGCACGACCTCTAGGCACGCGGGCTTCAGTAGTTGTGGCACGTGGACTCAGTAGTTGTGGTTCACGGGCTTAGTTGCCCCGCGGCACGTGGGGTCTTCCCGGACCAGGGCTCGAACCCGTGTCCCCTGCATTAGCAGGTGGATTCTTAACCACTGCACCACCAGGGAAGTCCCTACAGTAGTGCTTTTTGACGATCTGGCAGCAGCCTAACTTGAGTCACTGCTTTGGATGGCCCGACCTCAGCATTTGAGAGCGTCTGTGGGGGCTGGGCTTCATAAAACTTGGGTTTTCTTTGAGATCCTGGTAAAAATGGAGTAGGCATTGTGGGTACACGCTCATCACAACCCTGGGAACAAACCCTTGGCTAGGAGTGTAGCGGGGCCCATTTACAGACCAAATGTGCTAATTATAAATGGTTCTTATCTTGTCATTAAAGCAGATCTGGCAGGCCTGGGACTTGGCAGCCCTCGGTGAGCTATTAGTTCCATGCTACTGTACTGGCTGGGCAGTCATAAAACTGTATCTCTTTGAAAAATGGTCCATAATTTAGACCAGCCTCCTCTGCACTCACTAGCCCGAATTGGTGTGACTTGATGGCCCAGTCTTGGGCTGCTCAGATGCTGGATTTAATTTCTGTCTGGAGTTTTAGGTAGACTGGAGGGAGGGATGCAAGGGCCCTGTGCAGTGAGGTCAGGTCAGAGGCTCTGGCCCCCAGCCCCCCACCTCCTTCAGCACCAATTGGCTTCCTGCTGCGAGGCAGCCCTCTAGTTCACATCCTCACTCTGTGCCCGACTCTGTCAAGCCCTGCTAAGGAATTAACTGCAAGTTGGGAGTTAGTTGGTAAGAGCCCGGGGCATAACAGGCATACTTGCATATTAACAGGAGTCTCAAGGAGGCTAAAAGTCTCCATGGATGGAGGCCATAGTGCTGGGATGGGAGCTAATAGGGTAGATATTTCTGGATCGAGTTCCTTAGAAGATGCTGTGGGCATTTCAGGTATCAGGACGGAATGATTGGGAAAATGGGGTGGAGGGAGTTGCTTCCCAGTGCCCCAGAAATCCCACCAAATAGACCACACCATCTCCGGTCAGACGGTGCCAATCTCTCTGCCCCACCCTGGCAGTGTGGTGGAGAGCGTTTATGAAGTATCAAGTGGCACACGTGCCTTTGTGAGTTTAGGGCAGGCCCCCAAGGTAGCTTATAGTCTAGACAAGAAGGCTGAAGGCTTTATCCAATGTTTCTCAAACTTGAATTGGCTTTCATTTGATTCAAATGTCTCAAAACAGAGAAAGGACTCAACCTTCTATTGACACACAAAACATGAATTTGGGAATCAAATCCAACCATTGCTCATTTCTTCACTTTTAAAAGCACATATTTAAATATTTGCTTCATTGGGTGAGATAAGTAACATACAGGTGCATCTTGCCTCTGAGAGTAATTTCCATTATCCTACAAAGGAAAAGATACCTGCCCTGGATATTGAGAAACCACTATTAAACCTAATTCCATATAACAAATAAAGTACTATTTAAAAAAATAAAAGCACATATTGAACACTTAATATGTTCGAGGCATAGTGCTTCATATGTGACAGGCAAGTACGATTACATCCCCATTTTATACACCAGGAAACTGAGGCTCAGGCACATTAATCGAGGTCACACAGCTCTGAAGTGGTGGCACTGGAATTAAAACACGGTAGCCTCCATACTGTTCCACATATACACTACCAAATGTAAAGCAGATAGCTAGTGGGAAGCAGCCCCATAGCACAGGGAGAGCAGCTCGGTGCTTTGTGACCACCTAGAGGGGTGGGATAGGGAGGGTGGGAGGGAGACACAAGAGGGAGGAGATATGGGGATATATGTATACGTATAGCTGATTCACTTTGTTATAAAGCAGAAACCAACACACCACTGTAAAGCAATTATACTCCAATAAAGATGTTAAAAAAAAAACCAAAACACGGTGTGGCAGAGAGCACAGGTTCTAAAATCAGGCTGTAAGGAACATTCTTTGTCTTATAGAGAGATGTGTAAAATTAAGTGATGTTTCTTTTTGTGAGTGTTCTCTGGACCTCAGCCCTCCTAGGACAACAGCTCTAGCTCAGTGGGGAGGTTCAGTATAAGGATATAGGTGTGGGAGCCATCAGCATATAGAAGGCAAGTGGAGTCCGGTGGACAGGAGAGCACCGGCCGGAATGATTTGCTCAAGGTCATACAGCCATCAAGGGCAGAGCCCAGCCCAGGCGAGAGCACTTCCCCCATCGCTGCTCCTGTCAGCTGGGTGGAAAGTGCAGCTCTCCAGCTGCAACCTCCACACTGGGAGGCTGCTCTCCCCTCCCCCCATCCTGTTCCTCAGCCCCCTTCCTCCTGCTTTAACAGACAGGAGTTGTTTCCCAGATGGCAGTAACAGTACTGACAATCAGAAAAATTTGTGCTGAGTAATATTTCAGACCTAATGGAGGGAATTCCAGGATAAACAGATGACTCTGGGGTTTTTACCACCACTGCCCCTGAAGACCCATCCTCCAAGGCTCCCACATGAAAGACTGTCCTTCTCAGGAACTCAGTGCTTCTGTCTGTGAGGATGTTTCCAGAGCAATGACTGCCGTTTGACAAAGGCTCTCCAAAACGGTGGCTTTTGTCTCTTGACACTCTTCACCATGTTGCTTTCTCTTCCATGGAGCCCTCAGGCCGTCATGCTCTTGTGTTTTCTCCTTTCTCCAAATATGATAGCATCTGGCCTTGACTTGTCTGCATGTGCACAATAAAGACATCTCTCTGGAAAGAGTATCATAATACTGTTTCCTAGATCTTTGTTTCAGGGGACAGAAACTTAAGCCAAAGGAATAAATCTCTAAATGTGAAATTTCAGATATCGGCCAGCAAGTGGGAGGGTTAATAAAGGGATATTGAGAAAAAGCACCTTTCTTGTACTTCTGAAATCATGCTAGTGGTTCTGAATGTCAGCTCCTTATATGGGAACTAATATCTATAGCTGGAAAAATCTCAGACACTCCTGACATGGTTGAGCGGAAAGGGCATGGGCTCTGGAGCCAGACTGTGTAAGGTCACATTCCAGCTCTGCCACTTCCCAGCTGGGGTACCTCGCATAAGTTGCTTAAACACTTGCTGCATCAGTTTCCTTTTTCTATAAAACAGGATAGTTATAGAACCTAATTCACAGGGTTCTTATATGGGTGAAACTAGATAACTTGAATATCTATAAACACCTAGCATGGTGCCTGGCACAGTGGGAAGCAGTTAATGAATGATATCTAGTCTTGGCATTTCCTCATTAAAGCTGGCTTTTCCTTAGGTCCTTGAACTATGTAGGTCACTTTAGGGGAACTCAATTCAGCTGGAATTATTGAGGATCTGCTGTGTGCCTAGCCCCGTGCTTGGGATACTGTGAGGAAGACAATAGAAATCTACAAAGGAGGAGCTAATCTCAGGGATCTGCTTTGGTGTAATGTTTTGAGCTTCTTCCAAAGAGCCCCATCTGACAGCTAGGTGAAGAGGCCCAGGGCCCTTCCTTACACAGAATAGCAAGGGGTTTAAATTCATGGGCTCCGCAATCAGGCAGGCGTGTGTTCACTTCTTGCCTCTGCCTCTTGACCGTGGTGTGACCTTGGCAAGGCACACTACCTCCCCATGCCTCAGCGCTTCATCTGTAAAATGTGTGTCATAATTTCATCCTTACCCATGCTGTACCCATCAACATAGATTCGTAATTATTGCTTTATGCAGTTCTCTTTTCAATCCGATGGAAAAAATGGAGTTACAAAAATATATTAGTATCGTTCATGTTTTTAGATAAATATTACATTTACTGGTGTTCTTTACTTATTTGTGTGGATTTGAGTTACTGTCTAGTGTCCTTCCATTTCAGCCTGAAGGACTCCCTTTGTCATTTCTTTTTTTTACCTTCTTTTTAAAAGTTGAGGTATAATTGACATATAACATTGTATTAGTTTCAGGTGTACAACATAATGATTCAATATTTGTATATATTATGAAATTATCACCACAGTAGTTAGCATCCATCAAAAGACATAGTTACAAAAATTTTTTTTCTTGTGGTGAGAACTTTTAAGATCCACTGTCTTAGCAACTTTTAAATATACAGTACAGTATTATTACCTAGTCACCATGCTGTACATTACCTCCCCATGACTTATTTATTTTATAACTAGAAATTTGTATCTTTTGACCCACTTCACCCATTTTGCCCAACTCCCACCCCCCACTTCTGGCTACCACCAATTTGTTCTCTGTATCTATGAGCTTGTGTTTGTTTGTTTGTTTTTTAACATTCCACATATAAGTCGGATCATATGGTATTTGTCTTTCTCTGTTTGACTTATTTCTTAGCATAATGCCCTCAAGGTCCATCCATGTTATCTCAAATGGCAAGATTTCATTCTTTTTTTATGGCTGAATAATATTCTCCTTCATTCTTAAGGGTAGTTTTGCTGGATATAGAATTCCTGGTTGACAGATTTTGCCATTCAGCACTTTGAATATGTCATCCCACTGCCTTCCTATCTCCTTGGTTTCTGATGAGAAATCAACTGTTAATCTTTTTTTAAAATTAATTATGTATTTATTTATGGCTGCATTGGGTCTTTGTTGCTGTGTGCGGGCTTTCATTGCGGCAGCTTCTCTTGTCACAGACCACAGGCCCTAGGCGCGTGGGCTTCAGTAGTTGTGGCTCACGGGCTCTAGAGCGCAGGCTCAGTAGTTGTGGAGCACGGGCTTAGGTGCTCTGTGGCATGTGGGATCTTCCCGGACCAGGGCTCGAACCCGTGTCCCCTGAATTGGCAGGCGGATTCTTAACCACTGCACCACCAGGGAAGCCCTCAACTGTTAATCTTATTGAGGACCTTTTGTATGTGATGAGTCACTTCTCTCTTGCTGCTTTCAGGATTTTTTCCTTGCCTTTGGACAGTTTGCTTATGATGTGTCTAGGTGCAGATCTTTTTGAATTTATCCTGCTTGGAGTTGGTTGATCTTTTTGGATGTGTGGATTAATGTTTTTCATCAAATTTGGAAAGTTTTCAGCTATTATTTCTTCAGATACTCTTTCTGCTTCTTCCTCTGTCTCCTGTCCTTCTGAGAGTCCCATTATATGCATGTTGGTATACCTGAAGGTGTCTCACAGGTCTCTGAAGCTCAGGTCATTTTTCTTCATTCTTTTTTCTATTTCTCACATTTAATATCAATATTTTCAAGTTTGCTTATTTTTTCTTCTGCCTGTTCAAATCTGCTGCTGAACCTCCCTAGTGAATTTTTCATTATCAGTTATTGTACTTTTCAACTTCAGAATTTCTATTTGTTTCTTTTAAAAAATAATTTCTATTTCTTTATGGATATCTGCTATTTATTAAGACATCATTCTCATACTTTAGTTCTTTAGACATGGTTTCTTTTAGCTCTTTGAACATATTTAAAATAGCTGATTTAAATCTTTATCTAAAAGTCCAATATCTGGGCTTCCTCAGGGACAGTTATTATTGGTTGTTTTGTTTTTTCATGGGTATGGGCTACTTCTCTGCAGGTCTCATAACTTTTTGTTGAAAATGGGACGTTTTGAATATTATAATGTGTTCAATCTGGAAATCAGATCCTTCCTCCTCCCCAGGGTTTTTTGTTGCTGCTTGTTGTAGTTGTTGTTTGTTAAGTGACTTTTTCTATCTGAACTTCCACGAGAGCTGGTTGGTCCTATCTCATAGTTACACTTTACAAGGTATAACTCCCCCTACTGTTTGCTTTGGTGGCCCCGCAGCTCTTTTGATGATATTTGAGGCTAGTCATTGGGAGAAGCTAGTTATAAATATTAAACTTGTCTTATGCTTCTTAGATCTCTGCTGAGCAGCTTCTATTCAAGGAACCTTGTAAGTCAGAAGGCCAGTCAACCTTCATTATCTGCCTTCATGTGAGAAAGAGAAAAAAAATAATGAGAGATTTATATGGCACAAGAGAAGAGCCCATTCCACTCTTCTAAGAGGCCTGAAAAGACTCCCCTAAAGAGAATAAGCCACACTCCAGAAAGAGAGTGGAAATCCATGTCATCCAGGATAGATGCCCCTAGCCCTTTCCTTCCATTCCCCATCTTCCCTACTTTTGAGGGGAGGGAAGTACACCCTTGCAAAGTGGAGTTGGCTGAATCCTGCAGTGTTGCCAGAGACAGGGGTGCCTATGTGAGGTTCTCCCTACAGAAGAAGGGGCAGCTTTAATGGTGAACTAGAGTCAATCAGAGACTGGGGCAGAAGGACTGGAAAGAAAGCCTGAGGAGCACAGGTAGAGTGTCTCCAGCACTGGATTGGGAGTGGACGAGGGAAGGAAAGGGGAAAGGGAGACAGGCAATGGCAGAAAGAACAGTCAATAAATTCTGTGCCATTGGGGCAGGCTTAGAGCAAGAGGCAGTTTGCTTTTTCCTTTTTAAAGTAATTTTTATTGCAGTATAGTTGCTTTATTTATTTATTTATTTATTTATTTATTTGTGGTACGCAGGCCTCTCACTGCTATGGCCTCTCCTGTTGTGGAGCACAGGCTCCGGACGCGCAGGCCCAGCGACCATGGCTCATCAGCCCAGCCGCTCCGCGGCATGTGGGATCCTCCCGGACCGGGGCACGAACCAGTGTCCCCTGCATCGGCAGGCGGACTCCCAACCACTGCGCCACCGGGAAGCCCACAGTATAGTTGCTTTAAAATGTTGTGTTGGGCTTCCCTGGTGGCGCAGTGGTTGGGAATCTGCCTGCCGATGCAGGGGACATGGGTTCGAGCCCTGGTCTGGGAAGATCCTACATGCTGCAGAGCAACTAAGCCCATGAGCCACAACTACTGAGCCTGCGTGTCTGGAGCCTGTGCTCCGCAACGGGAGAGGCTGCGACAGTGAGAGGCCCATGCACCACGATGAAGAGTGGCCCCTGCTCGCTGCAACTGGAGAAAGCCCTTGCACAAAAATGAAGACCCAACACAGCCAAAAATAAATAAGTAAATAAATAAATTTATATATACCAAAAAAAGCTAACTAGGCTGTACATAGGATTTAAAAAAAATGTTGTGTTAGTTTCTGCTGTACAGCAAAGTGAATCAGCCACTCGTATACCTATATCCCCTCTTTTTTAGATTTCCTTCCCATTTAGGTCACCACAGAGCACCGAGTAGAGTTCCCTGTGCTCTACAGTAGGTTCTCATTAGTTATCTATTTTATACGTAGTACTATATATATATGTCAATCCCAATCCCCCTATTCATCCCACATACCTTCCCCTCTTCGTATCCTTAAGTTTGTTCTCTGCATCTGTGTCTCTATTTCTGCTTTGCAAATAAGTTCATCTGTATCATTTTTCTAGATTCCACGTATAAGTGATATTATACAATAATCGTTTTTCTCTTTCTGACTTACTCACTTTGTATGACAGTCTCTAGGTCCATCCACACCTCTGCACATGGCACAATTTCATTCCTTTTTATGGCTGAGTAATATTGCATAATTCAAAAAGATACATGCACCCCAATGTTCATTGCAGCGCTATTTACAATAGCCAGGACATGGAAGCAACCTAAGTGTCCATCGACAGAGGAATGGATAAAGAAGATGTGGTGCAGTTTGCTTTTTCTGATTCCATATTTTCACCAAGCAGTTTTTAATAGTTATTTGGGTTCTTGAGATGTTCGTCAGCCATCCACCTTATACCTTCATTCAACAAACATTTACCAGGTGTCAGGCACTGGGCATAAGGATATGAATAAAACAGGTCTCTCATGGTTATAGGAGAAAACAATGTATGGAATATAACGGCATAATGAAAGAAGGGCTATAACTGAGGGAAGGCCAGAGACCTGGAAGCTGCAAGGAAGCCTCTCACTCCAGCTTGGAGTGGGGGGTAGGACGTAGGAATCTGTAAGTCCTCTATAAGGAGGTCGTGCTTGAGCTGAATCTCTAATCTTGACGCACAAGAAGTTTGTCAAGTGTTGGTGGGAGGACTGTGTGGGGATGCAGGCATCCTAGGGAGAAGGAACGGCAAATGCAGACAGAAGCCAGAGAGAGCTTGTGGCACATTTGGAATGAAAAAATAGCTTTGGAGGGTGGACATGGGGTTTATGAAGGGTACCAGAAGGAGGTGAGATTAGAAAGCTAAACAAGGCCAGACCATGAAGTGCCCTGCGTGTTTCAAGGAGGCACGTGTGCTTTATCTTAAAGGTTGTGGGGCAGTCAGTGAAGGCTTTCACAGGAGAGTGACCTGGGTGGTGTAGTAAGATGGTTCAGAGTGTAAGATCTGTACACTATTGATGTTCAGAGTGTGGTCCCTCTACCAGCAGCATCAGCATCACCTGGGAACTTGTTACAAATGCAAATTCTTTGGGGGTCTTTTTTGGTTAAATTTATTTGTTTGTTTCTTTTTGGCTGTGTTGGGTCTTTGTTGCTGCACGTGGGCTTTCTCTAGTTGCGGCGAGCGGGGGCTACCCTTTGTTGCGATGCGCAGGCTTCTCATTTTGCTGGCTTCTCTTGTTGCGGAGCACGGGCTCTAGGCACATGGGCTTCAGTAGTTGTGGCGTGTGGGCTCAGTAGTTGTGGCTCGTGGGCTCTAGAGCACAGGCTCAGTATTTGTGGTGCGTGGGCTTAGTTGCTCCGCACCATGTGGGATCTTCCCGGACAAGGGATCGAACCTGTGTCCCCTGCACTGGCAGGCGGATTCTTAACCACTGTGCCGCCAGGGAAGTCCCACAGATGCAAATTCTTGGGCTCAATCCCAGACCTACTGAATCAGAAACTCTGGAGGTGGGGCCAGTCATCTGTGTTTTCACAAGCTCTCAGGTGATTCTGATGCATGCTTAAGTTGGAGAACCACTGCCCTAGGCAGACCACCTAGGTTGGAATCCCAGTTCTCCCCCTGTGTAACTTTGGGCAAGTTTGAAATCTTTCGGAGCCCCAGTTTCCTCAGCTATAAAATGTGGATTATAAAGTTGTCGTGAGGATGAACTACGTTAATATATAAAAAGCACTTAGAGTAATACCCTGTCCATATAGTATATGAGCCATTATTAAGAATGTTATTGTCACCCAAATTCCTTCTGGATGGCTGGACATTTTTATCTGACCTGGAGGCCTTAGTTAGTGTCATGGCTTTTCCCTTCCCTTCCCTGCCCTGCTCTGCCCTTCCCTTTCCTCATATGTAGAAAAGTATCTATCAAACGTCTATCACAAGCAAAGTGGTGTTTAAAGGGAATTCACTTGGAGATAGTGGTAACACCCTAATGGTAATCCAGGTCTGCTAACTGTATAGAAGAGATGGAACTCAGGGGTGGCCTTGGACATGCCCCCTTCCCCAGATCTTGTCCTCAGTATGCTCATTTGTGGGGCGAGGGGGTTGGAACAGATGATTTTGGAGGACTCTGACAAAAAGGTAATTTTGCTTACCTTTATTTATTTTTTTAAATTAATTTATTTTGTATTTATTTTATTTTTGGCTGCGTTGGGTTTTCATTGCTGTGCGAGGGCTTTTTCTAGTTGTGGTGAGCAGGGGCTACTCTTCGTTGCGGTGTGCGTGGGCTTCTCACTGCGGTGGCTTCTCTTGTTGTGGAGCACGGACTCTAGGCACGTGGGCTTCAGTAGTTGTGGCACATGGGCTCAGTAGTCGTCGCTCACAGGCTCTAGAGCGCAGGCTCAGTAGTTGTGGCACACGGGCTTAGTTGCTCTGCAGCATGTGGGATCTTCCCGGACCAGGGCTCGAACCCGTGTCCCCTGGATTGGCAGGCAGATTCTTAACCACTGTGCCACCAGGGAAGCCCCTTTGCTTACCTTTAAATGAGTCAAATTTAGCACACGTTTACTGAGTACTATTCTAGTAACTTTCACAAAATTTCACAAGCCTGTGAGATACGTATTATTATTATCCCCCCCAATTAAAAATGAGAACATGGAGGCCAAGAGAAGATCAGCTGTCCCCAAACTGCATGGAACCCAAGGGGCAGAGCTGAGATTTGAGTCAGGTCTGCCTGATTCTAGGGCTTGTCTCTTCTACATGGTGATACTGCCTCCTGTGGCTCACTGTGACTTCCTTCAGAGAGATAAATTGGCTTGGCCAAGGTCACACAACTAAGCAAGGAGCAGAGGAAGGACTAAAACCCATGTGTTCTGACTCCAGGGCCAGTGTTTGGTCTACAAATCACAGTGGCCTGTAACAATGAAAGCTAACAGCATGCTAAGTGCTGGACTGATTAATGACCCGCCTCTTGCCTACCAGCTCCAACAATCTAAAGTCAATAGACAACACATCAGCCATGTAACCAAGAGCCATGTGGCACCAAGATCAGCAGACCTCTGCAGGAGTCAATCTGAAATGCCTGGAGGGGTCCAAGAGGGTTTGAGATGGACTTCCTGACTGCAGACTCTGTCAGAAGCTATTTGAAGGTGTTATGAAAAGTGACTTGCTGCCTCTCTTTCCAAAGAAATGGATTAAGTTGAAGATCTCCCCGTTCACTGATCTCCAAAGTAGGGTATGCACATTGAGGTGTGGGAAGAAAATGTTAGAACTTCTAATTCCATTGTCTGTTTTTCAATCACTTTTAAATTTCTATTTTCTTTTTTTTTCTCTTTTTTCGGCCGCACCAGCCTGTGGGGTCTTAGTGCAGCATGTGGGATCTTAGTTCCCCAACCAGGGATCGAACTCACACCCGCTGCATTGGAAGCATGAAGTTTAACCACTGGACCGCCAGGAAATTCCCTAAATTTCTATTTTCTATGTATGCTTTATGATGTAGAACATACACACTAAGCTTAGTTTATAATTTACAAATTATTAATATACCCATAATTTATAAGTAATTTTCTATTTTTGTATAGGTTATAGAATGTCCTCAATTATTATATTAGTTTATAGTACATTAATATAATTTGTAAACTAGAAATATATTTACAAAGTATAAATGCATTGATAAAATATATAATGCATTGATAAATATATATAAATGCATTATATTATATATAAATGCATTGATAAAATATATAAATAAATATATTAAAATTATACATATTTTACACATATTATACATGGTATTTGGAGATATATTTGAAAACTTTTTTCTAAACAGAAGTGCAAGGAGATAATACACAGCCCACCACTATCCACTAGAAACAGCAATATTCTGGGGCCTGCTTATGTTTTGGTAAAGCAGAAACCCCATCTTCTTTTGCATTTAATAGCCATAAATCATGTGTTGGTCCACCTGTCCTGGTCTAAGTGTCTACCCCGAGTGCAGAGACTCTGTCAGGGACAGAGTCCCTACCTTTGTATGGTTGACAAGCACATGGTCCAGTAATGGGGGGCCAGTAACATCAATTTTGAACCATCCACACAACAGAATTTTATCTCATGATTTTAAATGATGTTGGAGACAACATATATAAACAGTTGATACAACTCAACATCAAAAAATAACCCAATTAAAAAATGGGCAGAAGAACTGAATAGACATTTACATTTTTCCAGGAAATGCAGATGGCCAACAGGCACATAAAAAGATGCTCAACATCGCTAATCATCAGGGAAATGCAAATTAAAAACACAATGAGATATCACCTCACACCTGTCAGAATGGCTGTCATCAAAAAGACCACAAATAACAAATGTTGGCGAGGATGTGGAGAAAAGGGAACCCCCATATATTGTTGGTGGGAATGTAAATTGGTGCAGCCACTGTGGAAAATAGTGTGGAGGTTTCTCAAATACTGAAAATAGAACTACCATATGACCCAGCAATTCAACTCCTGGGTATATATCTGAAAAAAACAAAAACACTACTTGGAAGAGGTACACGCATCTGAGTGTTCATAGCAGCATTATTTACAATTGCCAAGATATGGAAGCAACCTAAGCGTCCATCAACAGGTGAATCGATAAAAAAGATGTGGTATACACACACACACACACACACACACACACACACACACACACAATGGAATACTACTCAGCCATAAAAAAGAATGAAATAATGCCATTTGCAGCAATGTGGATGATCTTGGAGGGCATGATGCTAAGTGAAATGTCAGACAGAGAAAGACAAATACTGTATGATATAACTTATATATGGACTCTAAAATATAAAACAAAGGAATGTATATAACAAAACAGAAACAGACTCATAGAGAACAAACTAGTGGTTACCAGTGGGGAGAGGGAAGGGGGACAGAGCAATATAGGGGTAGAGGATTAAGAGGTACACACTATTATGTATAAAATAAGCTACAAGGATATATTGTACAACATGGGAAATATAGCAAATATTTCATGATAACTCTAAGTGGTGTATAACCTTTAATACATACATACATACACACATAAATAAATAATGTTAGAAAAAAATATGTCATGATTTGGAGAGATGGTCTTATATTGTAATCATAAACAAGAGTAGGTTACAATAACAACAGGATGATCAGTATTTTAATTTTTTAAAGAAAACAACAGATTGTGTATACACGCATGGAAAAAGACAAGGAGGAAATAGCCCAACATACGCATCATGGTGCGCAATTGTAGGCATTTTAATTTTCTTCTTTGTAGTTATCTTTGCTTTGTAAAATTTCTATTAGAAGTTTATATTGCTTTTGTAATCAGGAAAAACACTTTTCTGAAAAGAAAATAAATTGAGCACATGCACTTGAGAAGGATGTACGTATCCTTTCAGTACACAATGCAGTCCTACAGAAAGAAAAATGAGCCTGACTTGTCACAGTTTCCTGCAAGAGGATGCTGAGGACCTTATCATATCAGTGCGTGGTGAGGGCACTGGGGGAGAAGTTTCTCTCAGGTCTTAGAACCAGGAAAAGCTACACTGGTTTGCTTTTATCTTATGGACACTGTGACTCATGTAACTCAATAATCTTCAAACGCTTTTGCCTGAGAATCCCCTGAGATTTTTAAATTTTTATTTTGAAGTAATTTTAGATTTACATGAAAGTTGACCAAAAAAATAGTACAGAGAGTTCCCGTGTACCCTTCATCCAGTTTTCCTTAATGTCAACTGACTTAACCATAATACAGTGATCAAAACCAGGAAATTAACTTTGGTACAATAATACTAACTAAATGTTTCAGTCCACTCAGGTTGCTGTAATAAAGTACTGTTGACTGGGTGGCTTATAAACAACAGAAATTTATTTTTCACAGTTCTGGAGGCTGGAGGCCTGATAAGTGGGTGCCCACATGGTTGGGTTCTGGTGAGTCCTCCTCTGGGTTGCAAACTGCCATCCTCTCTGTGTCCTCCCATGGTGGAAGGGGCAAGGGAGCTCTCTGGGGACTCTTTTATAAGGGCACTAATCCCATTCACGAGGGCTCCACCCCCATGACCTAATCACCTCCCAAAGGCCCCACCTCCAAATACCATCATATTGAGGATTAGGATTTCAACATATGAATTTGGGGGAGGGGGGCCACAGACATTCAGTCCATTACACTAAACATCAGAGTTTGTTCTGATTTCCCCAGTCTTTCCACTGATTTTTTTTCTGTTTCAGGATCCCACATAGCATTCAGATGTCATGTCTCCTTAGTCTCCTCCAATCTGTAACAGTTCTGTCTTTCATGACCTTGATGCTTTTTAAGATACTGGCCAGCTACTTTGTAGAACACCCCTCAATTTGGGGTTGTCTGATTTTTTTCTCATGATTAGATCAAGGTTATATATTTTCGACAAGAATACCACATAAATGATTTGTGCCGTTCTCAGTGTTTCCTGACCTTTAATAACAGTGTCCCCTTGCACATTTTTATCACACAATTTTAAAATCATAAGTGTAAATAATTGCAAACATGTTATTTCCAATCTATTATAAATATCAGCATTTTAAATAATACTGTTACTTCACTCTTTTAAATGTATTCTAAATACCAAATACCGAAGTGATTTTTACCCACCATCATTTTATTTTAAAACATATAAACATTTTAAACATTTAACATTTTATTCCTTGAATCTGTATTTTTAGTTCATTTCCCTCAGAGAATTTTATCTTAAGGTAATACATTTTTATATGTGAAATATAATGCTTCCACATCAGACTTCTCTGTAACAAAAATATACTTATAAAGTGAAATTAATTTTTACTTCTTGTATCCATAAAACACTACTAAAATTATTATAACTACTGTACATAAATGATCAAAACAAAATAAATGTATTAAAAGGTTTTGAAAATAATTAACAGTTACAAAAAGCATTTTTAAAAATTTTTTATTTTTGTATACACTGAGTCTTTGTTGCTGTGCACGGGCTTTCTCTAGTTACGGTGAGCGGGGGCTAATCTTTGTTGCAGTGTACAGGCTTCTCATTGTGGTGGCTTCTCTTGCTGCGGAGCACAGGCTCTAGG
This sequence comes from Neophocaena asiaeorientalis asiaeorientalis, assembly GCF_003031525.2. Classification (NCBI taxonomy): domain Eukaryota; kingdom Metazoa; phylum Chordata; class Mammalia; order Artiodactyla; family Phocoenidae; genus Neophocaena; species Neophocaena asiaeorientalis. The sequence continues at coordinate 227,010 of NW_020173382.1, forward strand.
CTCGTGGGCGGAGTAGTTGTGGCTCATGGGCTCTAGAGTGCAGGCTCAGTAGTTGTAGCGCACGGGCTTAGTTGCTCCGCAGCATGTGGAATCCTCCCAGACCAGGGCTTGAACCCGTGTCCTCTGCATTGGCAGGTGGATTCTTAACCACTGCGCCAGCAGGGAAGCCCAAAAAGCATATTTTTATTTAAATGCATCTCAGTGAAATGGAAGGGACTTTTTTTCAGGTATCCGTGGACAAATATTACTATATTGCTAGAAAGAGACAGTTATTCAGCATCAATTCTATTTCTAATTTTCTTTATATACATAAGGACTGAGAAATCTTGTTCATATAAATAAGGAGATGAGACTTGAAAATTTTTATTATAACACTGTCGTATAATTCTATGAGTTCCTTTGAGTTCCATACCAAATATCAGAGTGATCTCCCAGCAAAAACAACTTTTTTCCATTTTTTATTGCAATATAATTCATGTACCATAAAATGCACCCTTTAAAACTATAAAATTCAGTGGTTTTAGTATATTTTAAACATGGCACAACCATTACCACTATCCAATTCCAGAAGAGTTTCATCACACCAAAAAGAAATTCCTTACACATTAGCAGTCACTTCCCATTTTCCCTTCCCCCCAGCCCTTGGCAACCACTAATCTTTCTGTTTCTATGGATTTTCCTATTCTGGGCATTTCATATAAATGCAACAGTGTAATATGTGGCCTTTTGGGGGGGGTCTTCTTTTTCGCTTTTTCTCAGTGTTTTCAAGGTTCATTGTTTTTATGGCTGAATACTATTCCATAGTATGGACGTACCTCATTTTCTTTATCCATTCATCAGTTGATGAACATTTGAGTTGTTTCCACTTTTGGTCATTGTGAATAGTGCTGTTATGAACATTTGTATGCAAGTTTTTGGGTGGACATATGTTTTCATTTCTCTTGGGTATATATATCTAGGAGTGGAATTTTCGGGTCTTATGATAACTCTATGTTTAACCTTTTAAGGAAGTGCCAGACTGTTTTCCAAAGTGGCTGCACCATTTTCCATTCCCACCAGTAGCATATGAGCGTTCCAATTTCTCCACATCCTTGCCAATACTTGTTGGCAAAATCTGTCTTTTTGATTATAGCCATCCTAGTGGGTGTAAAGTGGTATCTCTTCATGGTTTTGATTTGGATTTCCTTGATGGCTAAATGATTTTGAGCATTTTTCATGTACTTATTGGCCATTTGTATATCCTCTTTAGAGAAATATGTCTATTCAGATCTCTGCCCACTTTTAATTGGATTATATGTCCTTTTATTATTAAGTTGTAAGAGGTCTATATATATTCTAGATACAAGTCCCTTATCAAATATATGATTTGCAAATATTTTCTCCCATTCTGCATGTTGTCTTTTCACTTTCTGAATGGTATAATTTGCAGTACGAAAGTTTTAAATTTTCGTGTAGTCCACGAAAATTTTGTGTATCTCTTTTTTTTTTTCTTTTGTCACTTGTGCTTTTGGTGTCCTATTTAGAGATCCATTACCTAATTCAAGGTCATGAAGGTTTATAACTATGTTTTCTTCTAAGAGTTTGTTTTAGTTTTTATAGTTTTAGCTCTGGGTCTCTTGCCATTTCCATATGAATTTTAGGATCATCATGTCAATTTCTGCAAGAAAAGCCAGCTGGGATTTTTTTAGGGATTTCACTGAATCTGTAGATTGTTTTGGGGAGTATTGCCATTGTAACAGTATTATGTCTTCTAATCCATGAACAAGGAATGTCTTTTCATTTATTTATTGCTTCTTTTATTTCATTCAGTGATGTTTTATAGTTTTCAGTACACAACTCTTACACTTCCTTTGTTAAATTTATTCCTAATTATTTTTTTATTGCAAATGGAATTGTTGTTTGATTTTCAATTTGTCTATTATTAGTGTATAGTAGTAAAATTGATTTTTGTATATTGATCTTGTATCCTGCAACCTTGTTGAACATGTTACTAGCTCTAATATGGTTTTTTTTGTAGATTCTTTAGGATTTTCTGCGTACAAAATTATATTATCTGTGAATAGGGATATTTTTACTTCTTCCTTTCCAATATGTATGCCGTTTATTTCTTTCTCTTGCCTAACTGGCCTGACTAGAATCTCTAGTACAATGTTGAATAGAAGTGGTAAGAGTAGATATCCTTGTCTTGTTCCTGATCTTAGGGAGAAGGCTTTCAGTTTTACACCATTAAATCTGATGTTAGCTGTGGGTTTTTCACAGATGTCCTTTGTCAGATTGAGGAAATTACTTTCTATTTCTAGTTTTTTGAATGTTTTTATCATGAAAGGACATTGGATTGTGTGAAATGCTTGTCCTGCATCTACTGAGATGAATATGTGGGTTTTGTCCTTTGTTCTATTAATATGGTGTATCACATTGATTGATTTTCATATTTTGAACTGACCTTGAATTCATGGGAAAAATCCCACATGGACATTGTATGTAATCCTTTTTATATGTTGTCGAATTCATGTAATTCATATACCAATAATTGCTGGTATTTTGTTAAGGATTTTTTAGTATTGCGGTAAAATACACCTATACATAAAATTCACCATTTCAGCCATTTCAAAGTGTCCAACTCACTGGCATTTAGTACATTCACAGTATTGTGCAATCATCATCACTATTTAGTTTCAGAGCATTTTCATCACCTCAGAAGGAAACCCCATACACATCAAGCAGTCACTCCTCATTCTCCCCTCTCCCTAGCCCTTGTCAACCACTTATGTAATTTCTGCCTCTATGGATTTACCTGTTCTGAATTTTGTTGAGGGTTTTTTTTAATCTATATTCATAAGGGATATTGTCTGCAGTTTTTGCCCAGGTGTGAAGTGCAAATAACTTGGGTGAAATCCTTTCTATTTAGAGAATGACTAATTCAAATTCTTTATAAGTAAAAAAGGGGGCCTAGCCTTTCTGTAAAACACAATTATTCACAGGCCCCTTTGTACCCCTTTCATTTGGCAAGAGAGGGAGGTGGGCAGAGGAAAGGAAGAGAGCAGTTTTTCAGCTTTGTCTCTCTTCTGTCTGATAGAGAAGGAGGACTTTGGAAGGAAGCCTTCCCATTTATCTTCCTTGCCCTCTAGTCTCCCCTTTCTGTTGCTGTGCTCAGCCCCAAGTTGCCTCAAGTAGCCAGATCCCAGGACAATATCTCTGAGGTCTCTTCTCCTCAGCTGGGGCCTTCGCCCTCAGACTACTCTCAAAACTGCTTCCCTTTTGGGTGTCCCTTGCCTATAACCCTTGCTAACTGGCCAGATGGCATCCATTTGCTTGAATCACATGTTCTTGTTTGCTAAGGTCTCCCTAAAGTCTGTCCAAATTCCCCGAGCATGAGGAATGTCAAGCCCCAAAGTTGTAAAAAAGGGGACTTGCTGGAGGCCAACAAGGAGGTATTTCTGGAGATCACGGTGCTGTTTATGTAATTTTCAAGTAATGCACACAGGCAAGTTCATCATTTGGTGAAGCGGGCTCAGGGAGTGGGAGTAAAAGTTTACTCCCACCCTTACAGTGCCCCTCATAGCCCAGCCCACCCTACAGCTTTGTTGAGAGCTAAAAGTCCCTGGAGAGACTTGGAGGTGGGGAAGATTTTTTTTTTCCAGGGAGGCTTCCTGGCTTACACTTCTCCAGACCCCAAGGATACTCCCAGACTCAGGGTGATGTCATTTGAGTGTTTTCAGATAGAGAATTTAAGACTTACTCTGACCTCATGTGCTTTGTGTTTCCAGCTGAACTCAAACTTTCCAAAACTTGGGTTCATTTACCTTTAGTCAAAAATTCCCTTTCTTGGCTCCATTTCTAATTACACGTGGGCCTCTAAGTCTTCTTGGCCATCAGGTACCAGTTGATCAAAAGTACCACACATTTAGGTGGGGCCAATGAGGCTGACATCTCCTTTGAAGTTCAAATAGAGTTGGAAATGAGTGCAATATTGCTCACATGATGTCAACTCACATGTTTGAAATATAGCGTGTGACATTTGACAAACTCAGGCACATGGTAAGGCAGCCATTCTGCTTATAGAGCCAAAGATTCCACTCAGGAATAGGGAAATGACTTCCCATTGAGGGTCTGCTTCTCTGTTGATGGCGGACTCAGAATAGGGAGCTCTTTGATGAGGAGTCTGAATGCTACTTCCAACTCTTGGGCCAGTAATGAGCTATTTGAATGATTTCAGAATTTTAGTAGGCAGACCTACCCTCATCCCTTGCCCTCACTCTAGGGGAGAGCCCCCACTGAAGGCATAAATGTTTTTCCTGCATGGTTCATAAAAGCTACCTGTCGTATGTATGTAATATACTTCTCCCTGAAGACTACTCCAGATAGCTGGGGCTTGGCCAGCCAAACCAGAGAAGGCAAATTTCCTGCAAGTAAGCTCCCACTTCCCTCATCTTCACCATAGCAGACTTTAGAGCACTCTCTTCTATCGAGTCAGGATGAGACCACAGAACCTTCAATTCAGCACCCCTGGTAATCTGGCCCAGTTGCCTACAGTTGTTATACAAAATCATAATAGTAGTGAATAGTCTTGTTACAATACTGTTATCATTATCTTACAGACAAGGAAACCAAGGCCAAGGGAGGGTACGTTATCTTTCCCAAGATCAAACTGGCAGAACCTGGGCTGGAATTCTGGTCTGTCCGACTCCAGAGACTACCTCTTAACCATTACGCTATGTCAATTCAGTCATTCACTCAACAAGTATTTAATCAGCACCAATTATGTGTTAGCACTCTCTTAGGCACTAGAGATACAGCAGTCAGAAGGTCATCCAGCGGATCATGACACTGTGGGCCTCCAGAAGGAAGAAGTCTTCTGGGGATCAGTGACACACAATGGAGGGTATATCTATTTGCTAGCAGGATGAGGGATCTCAAAAAGGTGAGAGCTCCAAACTCGAGCACGGGCAGCGTCTAAAAACCTCAAGCTGTGAGGCAAAGGAAGGTAGAGTTTGAGCTCAGCTCTGGTCCTTAGCAGCATCCTATGGGCTTAGTGTAGGCAGGCTGTGGCCCACGTGCCAGTGCTTGAAGTGGAGAACATGCCCCATTAGTCTCCATAACTCTGTGAAGGTCAACCACCCAGGGCCCCCTAACCGTAGGCCAACCTTATGTTTCCATGTCTGCTCACCCTTTTTTGCTATTAGCAGCTGAATGTGTGATGCTTGTGGCTCCTTGCAAGGAACTCTGGCAGCGGGTCACAGGTGGAGCTGAGCTCACCCCTCCTATAGATACATTTCTCCCTTGTAAAGAAGGGAAAGAAGATAGATCAAAGGACACCAGGGCCCATGTGCTTCATATGGAGACCCGGGTGAGCTGAAAAGGAAGGGGGAGGAGGGGACTAGGGTAGGCTACAGCCGAGCCATGATTTATTGGCTTGTTTTGCTCCTGCACTTCTGTTTACCCAGCTGGGCCTGCTGCTGCCCAGGGTCCCGGCATGTGCACAGCCACTCTGGCCAGTCCTTGCGGTAGTGTCAGAGAGAGCGTGGACTGTGTCAGCTCCTGGCAAAAGTGAGGCAGTGGAGTTCGTGTTCGATGGTTGCAACACTCCTACCCCACTGGGCCTTGTCTCACCCCCATGGGGTACCCCCTCCCCACACACGTATCCCAGTCTCAGCCACAAAATCCCCGGGGCCTTTTTCTCCTTAGTGGAGCCTGGTGTCACTCAGGTATCTAAGACATACCTACACTAACAGGTAAGCATCTGCCAACAGCCTCAAGCCTAATTCTTCTAGCATTTAAAAATGCTGGGCACCTCTTTACTTAATCCATTCAAGGTAGATAAGAACAGAGCGCCTCAGGAGAAGAAATGAAACAAATAGCTTGTGGAAGAGTTGTAGATCCAAGAACATGAATCGAGTCCCTAGTCTTCTAGGCCAGTCTTCGAAATCCTGGCATCTCCATAAAGCTCACTGACTGCTTTAAACAGCAATAGAGAAGTCTCGGCAGCCCCACATTTGAATGATTTCAGAACGGTGTGCGTGCACGTGCCGAGACAGACAGAGAGACAGATAGGGTGGTAGCGGTGGTGGTCAGGACTTGAGGACTCAAAAGGCCCTTCCAGGTACATGTGGTCAATGGTCTGTTAGTGCGTAGAATCAGCTCTACTTCTCTCAAAAATCAACACAATACATTAGGAGTCTGGGATTAGCGGATACAAACTACCATATATAAAACAGGCAAACAACAAGGTCCTACTGGATAGCGCAGGGAACTATATTCAATAATCCTTTAATAGACCGTGATGGAAAAGAATATGAGAAAGAAAATATACGTACACACACACACACACATATGTGTATAACGCTGCTGTACACCAGAAACTAACAAAACATTGTAAATCAACTATACTTCAATTTAAAAAAAAAGAAAGAAAAACTCTCTGGGGAAAAAAAAAAAACCAACAAACCAACACGACCCCAAACCAAACAGAAGGGGGTAGCAACTGGTGGCAGAGGGCCCCTGGGCCTTGAGTAAGCACCAGAGGGGGCGGTTCTGAGTGGGGCTTTCAGATCCTAGCTCTGCTACTTATTAACTCTTTGACCTGAGCCAAGTTGCTAGCTTAGCTTAGCTTAGCTTCTCTTAGTCTCAGAATCACCCTCTAAAATGGGAGCAACACCTGCCTCACTTCATCGTTGTGGACATTGAACATGATAAAGTCTGTCAGGCACTTAGCAATCCATCTGCATGATCAATAGGAGAGGGCTGTGATGATCAAGATGAGGATTCCGGAGAACAGAGGATGGGACATCTGAAAGCTTCAGCACTTTCGATGTTCATTCCTAGTGTTTCCACAGTTCAGAGGAACGTCTGGAAGGGTGGAAACAACCCAAGTGTCCATTGACGGATGAGTGGATAAACAAAATGTATCAGTAGTATACACATACAATAGAGCACTACTTAGCCTTAAAAAGGAAGGAAATTCTGACACACGCTAGAACATGGATGGACCTTGAAAACATTATGCTAAGTGAAATGAGCCAGTCACAAAAAGACAAATACTGTATGATTCCACTTACAGGAGGGACCTGCAGTCATCAAATTCACTGAAACAGAAAGTAGGATGGTAGCTGCTAGGGACTTGAGGTAGGGGGAGAAGGGAAATTGTTTGATGTGTACAGAGTTTCAGTCTGGAAGATGAAAAGGGTTCTGGAGATGGATGGTCGCACAACAATGTGAATGTACGTGATGCCACTCAACTGTACACTTAAAATGGTTACAATGGTGACCTTTACGTTAGGGTTCTGTTACCACAATTTGTTTTGAAATTAACGTTTGAGAATTGATGGGGTTAGGGGTGTATGCGTGAGGAATGAGAGTGGGGAAGAGCCCTGGTAAATAGATGAGTGCTCCAGTGAAAGCCTTGCTGGGATTCTACTATGTTCTACCCTACTATGAGAGGGCGGCTGATTTCCATAAAGGGGCAGAGACAGAGAAAACAGAAGTAGGAGAGGACGATGGCCTGGGGCTGTCAGTGTAAAACAAAAGATACAAGAGAATAGAGGTTTCTGAGCCCTGAAGATGCAGCGAGCTAGGAAAGAAGGCTCCATCCCAAGGCTATGGTCCCCTATGGTGAGCACCAAAGCCCATTTGGACCACAGCTGCAGCCAGAGGGGAGACCTTAGAAGGGAAGGAGGAGGTGCCTTGGGCTGGCCTGAGGTAAAAATGGCAGAGATTCACGAATGCAATCAGCTCAACTGCCCATCATTTCCAATGCAGAGTGGCTGGGACCAGCCTCTCCTCTTCCTGCAATCCCGCTCCCTCCGGCTCCACAGGGCACCGTAAGGATGCCCATCTCCTTCAGTTGGGCTGCCTGGTTTCCCTGGAGGGGAGGATCTGGAGGCAGGCCTTCCAGTCCTCACATCCCTAGCAGACCTACCTCCTGGCTGGACCATACCGGCCCCTGCGCCCATGGCCCGTGTCCATGTGGACACACCTAAGTCCAGGACCGGCACAAGCTGAAGAGATCCCAGCCCAGGCACGGAGGGAATTAGGCACGTCTTCTCTGCTCCTGAAGTAATGTTTGTCTTTCGAATTCTGCCAACCAAAATGGCTTGGGCTGTGATTCACCATCACACCGTTATGTCATACTTCCTTACTGCTTTTATGACCAAGGAAGACTCCAGGCACAGTAGCCATATTATGTCCCAGCAAACTCCTGCCCAAATTAAGTCACTATTTCTGGTCCCTGTCGCTGTTCAGAAATGACATCCAAGGATAATTGCTGTTTTAGGGGCACATTTTAAGGCAAATGCAAGAAATAATGAATGTACCTATTTTCTGACTGAAATTTGCATCCGTCTTTTTACCCTCTCCTGGCAAACATGTTTTGTTTATTTAAACAGCCCTTAATAAAAATGTACAGCTGCAAAGCATCTTACTACTCAATGCTTTCTGGTTAAGAAAATTGCCCATAATCACAGTTGACTTTCCTATTTGTAACAGAATATTATTTTTCATTGATGCATGGCTGCGGCCCAACGTGTGAACATTATAAACGCAGTGGGAGGCTTATCTGAGGTTGCAAGCACTTCATTCATTCATTCCTTCAGTCAATCAACAAACTTGTTTTGTGGATTTACCATGTGGGGTTTAGGACCTTTTACAGCAGAGGGAAAAGCATCCTCAGAGACATGAGAGAGCATGGCAGTCACCGATATGATAAGGGTAGCCACTGTCAACCACAGTTGATGTGTCATGATTGGCTGTAAGGTGTGACATCAATAACTTGTTACTGATAATCGTGAACGTACCAAAATTTACTTTAGTTATAAGTTGGAATGGATTCAAGGTTCTCCTTATAATAGCAGCGTCACTCTCGCTTGCATTTCAGTATGTTTTAAAATGAGAGGTAGAGAAAAGGGTCTAATTACCAGCCAGCATGCCGAGAATCGTATATTCCCCGAGTTCACCCACGGGAGTGTGTCACGCTTATGAACATCATCTGTCAGTTGTATCACAGTTTAGAATTGTTGGAGTGGCCCACAAGGTGTGTGTTACGTGGGGGAGTAGAGGGAGATGAACCTGGGGAGGTCCGATGGGTAGGCGCAGCTTTTCAGAGCTTGAATAAACACATTTTCGACTGGATTGCTCCCAAATTTTGCAGAGCTAATTGTCGTTGACATCACAGAGCTACTGCTCATTTATCAAGTTCCAGGCTTTCCCCAGATACAGAGAGGGGATCTTAGTTAACGTAGGGACTGTCAGCCCATACTTGTGACTTTAGCCCGTCTTGGAGAAGCCATAATTATACTTCTCACAATCAACTGCTCCTAATACTGGCTGCATTGCTTGTTGAGCGCCTTAGAAATGAGAATGTGACCCAAGAGGCAGTTTCCAGGCTAGGTTTCATGGAGTGATTGTACTGTGCACCTCATATATCTGTCTTGGAAAACAGATGGAAATTCTCAGTAAAGAGTCAAACTAGAAAAGGAACTTACTAATAATGAACTTGATATGCTATCTCTACTGGGCGTGTGGCAGGCTGCTGGGGGTACAGAAAAGGGATGCCTGTGTTGCCTTACCTTTCCAATATAAACTGGATTTCTGGAATTAACCAAAAGATAGATGGAATAATACCTCACATGCAAATAGAATAAGTGATTGGCTTGGTGTTCTGATTTGAAGGGTACCCAAAATGTTTCCCTGCCCCTGAAACTACTCTCCCACTGGTGCTTGATTTTCTAATATTAGAAATTGTGGTGGAATCACTTTATTTGTTTAAAATCTATGCTTTGTTCTTTTAACTGTTTTTCTTTTTCTTTTCTTTTTTTCAAATGTATGCTTTAGGAAAGGAGGATGCTTTAAAAAAATAAGAAGCACATTCAGGAATGAACTGGAAGCCTGCTAGAATTGTTAAGAAGACCAGTTGTGTGGAGATGCAACCTCAGTAATTAATCAGTGAGCAGCTAGCAGCCAAATATCTGATAAGAGGGAGGAGGCCCTCTCCTTTGAGGGGGAAAATGACTCCCTTCTGATTGAAAAAGCACCATCCCAGACCTTCTTGCTGCTGACATGCAGATGTACATCTGGCTGTAATCTCTCACTCCCTGCTAGCCTTTGCCAAGCTGTGTGGAACAGAAATCCCCGTTTCTCCCCCATGTAAGGACACAGAGAGAAATTGAATAGTTACATAGTTAAAATTCTGAGCACTGGTGAGGAGAAGGAACATGCCCAAAGCAATAAAAAGACTCTCACTTCAAAACTGTGGCTGAAGAAAGATTCGAGCAGTTTAAACAACTGGTTGAGTTGATTGGGGTGAAGGGAGTAGGCGTCTCAGAGCCACGGACAGGTCTTGATACTCTGCAGACAAGCCAAGAAATCTTTAAATTGTGTTCAGTCCACTCAAGGTTAGTGAACAAGACAGAACAAATGCTTAATAAAAGTTGACGGGATTTATTTGCACCTAGGTGTCTGTGTTTCAATAAATCCTGCTCTAAATTTTATTTTCTGTGGAGTTGTTTTAAATGCAGGTTTATTGATAAAGAGTGAAAGCATAATTAAGTGGGGAGATGTGCTCTGTTCCCTCTCTCTGAGCTGTCCAACTTAAGGGAAACCTATCATTCTGTCAAAGTGGTGGCGACGCATCCAAATTGCCGGACTAGCACATAGGAGGAAAATCATACCCTTTGAAGTTTTGCCTGCAAAACTCAGTAACCCACAATTCAGAAGTGACAGCAAACACCACAGTGCCTCTGCCTTTGGATTAAACACTGCAGCCTTCTTTAAAAGTGAAAATGTCCCTGGGAAGGTTAACGTATAAAGTTACTAGGTCCTTAATAGGGTGGTTCCTCAAACTGAGTATTTATCAGAACCATCTGACACCACATCTTTCATTTATCTTGAGAACTTTAAAAATGCAGGACAGTATAGAGAGGAATATAGCAAACACTTGTGTACTTGCCACGCAGAGTGGAAATACAGTACTATATTTACTTTGTCTTCCATTAAAAAAAATAGAATAGTTTAATAGAACAGATTTTTAAAATAGCTTATTTTTTAAAATAAACTACAGGAGAAGTTGAAGTTCCCTTAATCTCCCACTTCTAGTCCATCCATTTTCCTTAATTTGATACATTTTCTTCCAGGCTGTAAATAATACACTATATGGTTTTGTATGTACTTTGAAAATTCAGTATTATGTTCTTGAGATCAATCCACGTGGGTGCGTAATGATCTAGTTTGTTTTCACTGCTGAACCGTAACCTATAGTACAACCATGACACATTTCATTTATTCATTCCCCAATTGATGGATATTTATGTTGTTTCCTTTTTTTTTTTTTTAACTATTAAAAACAACTTGCAGTGAACACAGGTGTCCATGTGTCTTTGTACACTAGGTGGCAAATTCTCCAGAGTATGTACCTTTTAGATAGTAGAGTGGGATTGCCGAGGTAAAGAGTACACACACTTTTAGTTTTTCTGGGTCTTGGCAGATTACTTTCCAAAGTGTCTGTACCAAATAACAGACACTAGTCTATGTGGTCCCACGACACCATACCATTGACAATTCTTGAGTTTTAATTTTTGCCAATCCGACAAGTAAAAATCATGTCTCCTTTTTCTTAATTTCCATGAATACTAGTGAGGTTGAGCATCTTTTCATATATTTATAGATCACTCTAGTTTCTTGGGTCTATTGCCTGTTTGTAATCTTTGCCCGTTTTTCTTTTGGGCTGGTTGCCTTTTAAAAATTGATTTGTTTTATGTCTTTTAGATGCTGTTTCTTTTTCAATTTTTGCATGCCAAATATCTCCTCCCACTATATGGCTTGTTTTCACTTTATAGTGTTGTTTTTTTCTATAGACATTTTCATATTTAACGCAGCCTCATTTATCCATCTTTTCTTTTAAACTTTTTGAGGTTTTTGGGTGTGATTAATGATTCTTCCTTACTCTTAGACCATAAAGATATTCTATATTTGCATCAAAATGTTATGAAATTCTGCTTTTAACATTTAGATCTTTAACTCATTTTGAACTGATTCTCAGGTAGGATTTGAAGAAAGTTAATCTAATTTTTATCTTTTCTCACATGGATCATTTTAATACCATTTATTGAATAGTCTATGTCATATCCTCCATGATTTATAATCAACCTCTGTCATATATCCAGTTCTCATAGATTTATATGAGTTGTTTTTAGGCTCTTTTAGATTCCACTGGTCTATTTGTTTATCCATCTGCCAATCCCACAGCACTCTTTTAATTGCTATAACATAATAAGTGTTGAGAATCTGCCCTCCATTGATCTTCTTCAAAATTGTTTTGTCTATTCTTGGTGCATGACTCTTCTATATAAATTTTAGGATCAGCTTGTCAGGATCCATTAAAAATCCTGTTGTGATTTTGATTGAACTTGAATTAAGTTTATAGATCAATTTGAAGAGAATTGCCATTTGATGTTGAGTCTTCTCATACATCATCATGGTATATCTCTCTTTTTGAGGTTACCCTTTTCTAAACTTAATTTTTTAAAATATTTGCCTAATTAGATTTTTTAACAATTTATTACAGATTTTGGAATATTTACTGTGGTTATTTATTTATTTTTGGCCGCGTTGGGTCTTCATTGCTGCACGTGGGGCTTTCTCTAGTTGCGTCGAGCTGGGGCTACTCTTCGTTGCAGTGCACAGGCTTCTCATTGCGGTGGCTTCTCTTTTCCTTTCTTTTTTTTTTTTTTTTTTTTTTTTTTTTTTTTTTTCTTTTCTCCTGTTTTTTTCTTTTTTTTCTTTTTTATGTCCCCTGCATTGGCAGGCAGATTCTTAACCACTGTGCCACCAGGGAAGAACCTAAACTTTTAATTTTTATATAATTATGGATTCATAGGATGATGGAAATGTAGTATAGAGACGTCTCCTGTACTGTTCACCCGTTTTCTCACAGTGGTTACATCTTGGTTTTTCAAACAGCTTTATGAGGTACAACTGATATAAAAAACCCTGGACATATTTAATGTGTATAATTTAATTGGATAATTTGATGAGTCTGAAGATATGCATATAGCCATGAAACCATCACCACAATCAGGTAATAAGCTATACAACACCTCTAAAAGTTTCCTCCTGCCCCTGTTTTTGGTTGTTGTTGTTGTTCTTTTGTCATGAGAAACTTAACGTGAGATCTACCCTCTTAACAAGCTTTTAAGTGTACAATGCTGAATTGTTGACTATAAGCACGATGTTGTACAGCAGATCTCTAGAACTTATTCATCTTACGTAACTGAAACTTTATGCCAGCGATTACACTTTACATAACTAGAGTACAGTTCCAAACCCAGGGATTCAACGTTGCTTCCATGTTCGTGTATACTTCTAAGCCATTTTACCCTGTGTAGATTTGTATAACCTCCACTGCAATCAAGATACAGAACTATTCCATCACCACAAAGATAGCCCTCATGCTACCCTTTTATAGTTACATCCACCCCATTTCTGACTCTCAGAAACCACTAATCTGTTCATCTCTACAGTTTTGTCATTTCAAGAATGTTATATAAATGGAATCATACACTATGTGACCTTTTGAGATTGTCTTTTTTATTCAGCATAATTCCTTAGATATTCATCCAAGTTGTTGTGTGTATCAATGGTTTTCTCCTTTTTATTGCTGAGTAATAGTCCATGGTATGGATGTACTACACTTTGTTGAACCATTCACCTATTGAGGGACATTTTAGTTGTCTCTGTTTTGGGCGTTTTCTGTTTGTTCTGTCTTTTGTCTTCATTTTCTTGTTTTCCTGTGGGTTACTTAAACATTTTTTAGAATTTCATTTTGATTTATCTACAGATGTTTTAGTGTATCTCTTCATATAGCTATATACGTAACTTATCACAGTCCACTGGTGTCACTTACCTATTAGAGCAAAGTATAACATTTTTGCTTCACTTTATGTCCCTTTACCTCCCGCCACACACACAGTTTATAATTAATTGTCTTAAGTATTTCCTTTACATACATTGAGAAACATATTAGACAGTGTTTTACTTTTTGCTTCAATCATCAAACATAATTTAGAAAACTCAAGAGAAGGAAAGCCTATTGTATTTACCCATTTTTTTGTTCTTTCTTTGTTCTCCCTTCCTTCCTGATGTTCTATGATCCCTTCTTTTATTATTTCTTTCTGTCTGAAGAACTTCTGTTAGCCATTCTTTAAGGGTTGGCTTACTAGTGACAAATTCTTTTAATTTTCCTTCATCTGAGAATGTCTTGATTTCCCCTTCATTCCTGAAGGATACTTTTGCTGGATGTAGAATTCCGTGTTAGCAGTTCTTTTCTTTCAGCACTTGAAAAACATTGTGCCACTTCCTTGTGACCTCCATAGGTTCTGAAGAGAAATCCACTAACATTGGAATTGTTTTTTCCTTCTACTTAAGGTACCATTTCTCTCTGGCTGCTTTCAAGATTTTTACTTTTTATTTATTTATTTCAGAAGTTTGACTATGTATCTCTGCCTGGATTTCTTCGGGTTTATCCTTTTGGGGATGAGTTTTTATTTGATCTTGAGTTTGATTTGAAACCAGTAGAGGGTTTTGAGCATGGAGGCAACAAGATCTCTTTTTATCTTTAAAAGATAACTTTGGCTACTGTGTAAAGAAAGGATGGTAGAGGGGCAACAGGGGAAACAGAAAGACCAGTTAGGAGGCTAATGCAGTAGCCTGGATGGCAGGCTATAGTGGCTTGGATTAAGATGGTAGCAAGTGAATGTAGCAGTAAATAGGGGCAGATTTTTTTTTAACATAACAAAGTGATATACACTTCATTCAATAGAGTTGATACATATGTGTTGATTTTTTTTTGTATTTAAAAGCATCATTGATGTGGACAAACTGAAAACACAAGATAGTACTTTAACAATTTGCTAAATATAAAGAGGATTTATGGAGAAAAGGGATTAGGCAAACCACTTGCTTGTGGAATATCCCTATTCTTTAAGAGAGACCAGACAAGAATACAGATAGACTGGGTCTAGGACTGACTACACCAGTGGGTGGGTCTTTGGATTAGCAATATCAGTATCACTTGAGAACTTGTTGGAAATACATTATTAGACCTCCACCTAAATTTACTGAATCAGAAACTCTGACCCAGAAGACAGCTTTAACAAGACCTGCAGGGGATTACCATGCACACTGAAGGTTGAAGACAAAGGTTTGAATCCTGCCTCTGTCATCATCAAGCCGAGTAACTGATACACATCCCAAATTTATGGAATTTCAAGCCCATCATCTCTAAAAGGAAAGAAACATCATCCACATTGCAGGCAGGCCTGTCAAGAGAATTCACAGAGATGTTGAACATGAAAACACTTTGTAAACCTAAAAAACTGTAGAAACATGAGCAACCTATCATGTGGGAAAATTTTAAAAGCTTTTGAAACTCATAATGAGATTCATTCAATATATGATAAAGCATGCATGTCTGTTCTTTTTTTTTAACATCAGAAAGGGGCAGATTTGAACTCTGTTTTGGAGAGAGACTTGAAAAGACTTGAAAGATTCATTATATGGGGGCTGAGAGTAAAGAGAAAAGGAGAAATTAGGATGACGCCTTGTTTGAGGCTGGAGTTAACTATGTGGATGGTGATGCCATTTTCTAAAGTATGGAAGGCCAAGGTAGGAGTATATTTTGGGGTAAAATTAAGAGTTCTCTTTTGGTCACATTACATTTAAGATTCTGTGACAGATAAACTGGATATTACAAGAAAGCAGATGGATATATGAGTCTAGAGCTCAAGAGGAGATGTCAAGATTGTAGAGATAAATTTGGAAGTCATCAGCGTATAGATACTGTTTAAAGTCATGGGAATGTATGAGATAATCTAGGCCATAGTGAAACTAGAAAAGAGGGCTAAGGCTTTAGCCTTGGGATACTTTAACATTTAGAGGTGAAACAGATGGGAAAGACAGCAAAAAAGACTGAGAAGAAACAGCAAGTAAGCAGGAGTAAAACCAGGAATTTATCCTAATAAGATGATTGGACAAGCACGCAGAGATATACATGTACAAGTATGCTCATCACAGAATTTTTATAATAGCAGAAATTGGAAATAAATTTCTTTAGGGAGATGATTAAATAAGTCATGGTGCATATATACTATAGAATATGCCGGGCAGACATTAAAAGGATGGCATAAATCAACACTTACTGACATATAAAGAGGGCCACAACACATTCTTACACGAAAGAGCAGATTACAAAATTGCATATACAGTATGATGTAAAATTATATGTAAATTTAATGTAAAATTATATGTATTTATGTGTATGTATGTAAATGCTGTCCTGAAGGTAGGAGTTTTGTTTTTCTACTTTGTTTATTGATGTATCCCTTGAATCTAAAGCAGTGTTTAGCACTTAGTAGGCACTAATAAATTTTTTTGAAGGAATGAATGAATAAATGAATGAATGTTGAAAAAGGCTCACTGAAATGTTCAGAGTGGTTATCTCTGGGTCTTGTGATTAAGTATTAATTTTCCTTTCTTTTATATATGTTTTGAATTTGTAAACAATGAGCATACCTTCTTTTTATCAGGAAGAAAATTCTTTTAATTTTCGAAACCACCATCACCATATCAGTTACCTATGACCTCCAAGTACCCCTGTTTGGCTGAATCCTGTGCAAAACAGTTGCTTTGCCATTGTAAATCCATATTTGGGCAGGAAGATCAGAATGATAGCAAAGAGATATGTTGGCTCTTGGAGAGCTGCAGGCAGGAAAAATGAACTAGGAGGTAAAGACTGATAGGAGCTGCAAGGAAGAAAGACCCATGCCTTTGGGGAAAGAAAGGAGTTGAGCTGGGTTTTTCGAAACAGGGCAACATAGCATAAGCTGAGAGCCCCTTGCAAAACCTGACCTGCAGGGAGAGGAGCCTGTGGAATCCAGAGAGCACAGTGATTTCTGCAATCTAAATTCTTGACTCACGATTGTGGATGGATAGAGGAGTTAATAAAAGAGTCAAGCTGTGGTTCCAAAGATTGTGCTCTTTGGTACAGAAATGCCTCATTCCCTTTGGTGGTGGCAGTAGAAAATGACGGAAGCCTCTGTTTGAAGAAGTCCTTGGTTCTCTTTTTTTTTTTTTTCCAGTGGCTATGTAAAAAGCAAGTCGGATTATGATCTTTGAATAACTGATTGAACACCCTTTGGGGTTTCATGTATGTGTTTGCCAATCACTCTCTGGCCTCCCCTCCACTCTCCCACGTTAGCCTCCTACTCCCCTCACCAGAAGGTACCTACGTTGCTCCAATGTGGAAGGTTAATCTCCTGCTCGCGTTCCTCCTGTACTGTATTATGCTAAATGAGCGCTCATTTTCTTCCTGGCCTTGACTTACAAGATACTCTCTTCTGTTGCCCAAGTCGTGGAAAGCACGGGCTCCAGGAAAAGCGTGGTGGTATAGATGGGGTTGCCAGATAAAATACAGGATGCCCAGTTGTATCTGAATTTCAGATAACCAATGACCTTTTAGTATAAGTATATCCCAAATATTGCATGAGACATACTTATGCCAAAAAAGTCATTGTTTATCTGAAATTCAAATTTAACTAGGCATCTTTTTTTTTCCCCTCTAAATCTGGAAACCCTAGGTGGAGAAAAAAAAGCCATCTTGTGACACAAGAATTTTCTCAGTGTTTTTCATCCAAAACTTACCAGATGTTTCTTAGATGGACTTTCAATTTACAAAAGGGGAACATAACTAACTGATTAAGTCAAGATTAGACTGCAAATCAGTACTAGGGTTGGAAATGTAAGTTTTCAAGTTCTCCAACACATGATCTAAGTCAGTGGTCTCTTTATCAGTAATATATTGACTAGAAGGAAGCAGGATTAGAATTATCACAAAGGCACATATCCCCATGAAAAGTAAAATTTAAAAGGAATCTAAAGGCAATGACTCTTAAGGTTTTAATTTTATTTAGACTATGAGCATGACTGTGTTTAGTCTCTAAAATAGTATTTCTCAAAGTGGGGTCCCTGGACTACCTGCATCGGAATCATCTGGAAAGCATTCTGTAACAAACACAGACAGTGAAGATAATAGATCCTTTCAAGGATTGGGCCCGTGGTCTTCGTCTCACCGGCACCACAGTCACTTCCTCCTTCATCTCCAGAGCCTTTAGTTCCACTAATAGCTTTTATCCAAAGGATCTCGATGACAGAGGGTTTGTTGGTTCTTTTTCGGTTTTGTGTTTGCCATTACACATTACAAAAACAAAATTGTTAAAAGGTATTGATAACATTGTTAAAAGGCAAAATTGAAGAGGAATTTGACACTTCCCCCAACACACGCAAATACAAGAATCCGAAATAACTGTTAAATGTAAGAGAATAGATGATTGATCTGGCCAATTTAAATTTAATTTGATCTTGGAAGCTGAAGAAGTCTCCATCACCTTCATCTTGCCTTGGTGCCTAGCCATTCCATAAAAGTTCCTCTCTACTTTTCCTTTCACTCTCTACTCTTCCTCCAAGAGAACTAATCATATCTTAATAATTTGGTTCAGAGCCACAGTATAATTTCTCCAGGTCAATACTGTACCTTATCAGATTGGAGAGCGGAAGTTATTATCAAAAATTAAAAAGAATGAGGTCAAGAGGTACAACTTGACTTTCAAAGTATCCCTAGGACATGTGTATAACCAGAATGGCTTTTTAAATTGAGGGACTATGATTGCTGTCTATTAGAGCAAAGCAAATATGTTCAGTCAATCTGTCATTTCACATTTATAGCAAACGGTCTCACATTTGGTCAATTCCTTAATCACACGCTAATAAAAATAACATAAATAGTTTGGTAACTCACCCCATGCTACTAAAATGCAAGTAACCCAAGATGGCCTGGCTGTGTTGTTCTCATCTCGTTTTATCACCGGGGACTCGAGTCTTCTTAGTTAGCTTTATGGGCTGCCAGTTGATACTTGCCTAAATATTTCCTTCATACTCAGAACATTATAGTTACTTTTTCAGGCTTCAAATATTTCCAACTAATTCTAGAAATACGTGAGGTACGCCTGAAACGCCGACAGCTGTAGCCTAGACCCAAAATAGTCAGGCCTGCTCTAGGAGACGCATTGAGCAAACAGAACCAGGAGTTTGAAGGTGACAGCTGAACAGGCATCAATAGGAAACTGCCAGGTGCTCAGTTGATCCGGCTAAGGATGGGAACAGACGGATTCCATTTCTAGAAATAGCACAGAGGATGCCAACAAGTTGTGGGATATATGTGATAACGTGAATCTTCCCTTCCGTTTTCTGGGGAGCTTGGAGGGGTCTCATGAACCTTAAACTTTAAAATGTGTCTAATGAATAACCTTCGACATTGACTAGTTCAGCTCCTATTATTTTCAAGGCACTTTGCTAGGCACTTTGGGGGAATACCAAGAAGAAGTTTATGATACAGGCTCTACTCACACAGAGTTTTCACACCAGTTGAAGAAACAACACAAGTATGGAGAAGTCCTATCTTATGAGGGGTTAGGATCCTGGTGAGCAGTAATAATAATAATTTATAGACAAAATGCCCCTCGGAAATTTCTCTGAAAGGTGCTATATTGGAGACAGACATACTATTTTCCAGTAAGTCAAACACGGGCTTGTTTTCATTTTTCCCTCTAACTTTGTACCAGATCACTCTTTCTTTAGTCAAGAACTAAGCTAATTAGCTTGCATTTAGGGGCCATGTTAAATTTATAAAGCATATATATTTAAACATGAGAATCACGCAGTGAGCGGCCCACAGGAACCAACACCATCTGAGGGATTCACATTTTCCAGTCCACATTGACTCCAGGGCAAAGCTTATTGAGCAGGATGGTGAATAGAATGGCCCGCTTGATGTAAATTATTCTCTCTCTCACTCTCTCTCTATTTCTCTTTTTGTACATTGACAAATTCGTATGTTTGCTTATGATGTACCTCTCCATACCCATGTACCAAGATAGGTGAGGCCACGAGAAGGCAAGCTTCATTACTTACTGACTGTATGACCTTGGCCAAGTGAACCCCACCGAGCGTCCATTCCATCATCTGTAAAACGAGGATAATAATTGCACCTTCCTGACAGGATTGTTCTGCAGATCAAATGCAATGATGCTTACAAAAATGCTTAGCCTAGTGCTTAGTAACATAAAAGCCTCAATAATGGTGAACTA
>NW_020173382.1:247330-265155 GCF_003031525.2 Neophocaena asiaeorientalis asiaeorientalis
AGATGTAAAATTGTAAGAGATTTAAAGCATACATCATGGGGATTTGATATATGTATACATTGTGAAAGGATTCCCAGCCTCTAGTTAATTAACATATTCATCACCTCAGATATTTATTTTTTTTTTCTGGGGGTAGAACATTTAAGTTCTATTCTCTTAGCAAATTTCAATTATATAATGCAGTGTTATCAACCAAAGTCACTGTGTTTTACCTTAGATGCTCAGACTTTATTTATCTTATAATTGAACGTTGGTACCGTTTTACCAACCTCTCTCTATTTCCTCCGCTTCTCAGCCTCAGGCAACCACTTTTCTACTCTCTGTCTCTAAGAGTCTGACCTTTTTCTTTGGATCCCACATGTAAGTGATACCATGCAGTATTTGTCTTTCTCTACTGGCTTATTTCACTTGGCATAATGGCCTCAAGGTCCATCCGTGTTGTCACAACGGCAGGATTTCCTTCTTTCTCATGACTGAATAGTATTCCATTGTGTATATATGTCACAGTTTCTTTATCCACTCAACCATCAATGGACAATTAGGTTATTTCCATGTCTTGGCTATTGTGAATAATACTGCAGTGAACATGGGTGTGCATATATCTCTTTGATATCCTGTTTTCATTTCTTTTGGATATATACCCAGAAGTGGAATTGCTGGATCATATGGTAATTCCATTTATACCTTTTTGAGGAAGCTCCATACTGTTTTTCATAGTGGCTGCACCAATTTACATTCCCAGCCTCAGTGCACAAGGGTTTCCTTTTCTCCACATCCTCTCCAGTACTTGTTGTCTCTTGTCTTCTTGATGACAGCTTTTCTAAGAGGTGTGAGGTGATACCTCATGTTGGTTTTGATTTGCATTTCCATGATGCTTGGTGATGTCGAGCACTTTTTCATATACCTGTTGGCCACCTGTATGTCTTCTTTGGAAAAATGTCTATTCAGTTCCTCTGCCCATTTTTTAAATCAGTTTTTTGTTTGGTTTTTTGTTTTTTGCTATAGAGTTGTAGGAGTTTAAATATTTTGGCTATTGACCCTCTATGAGATATATGATTTGCAAATACTTTTACCATTCCGTAGGTTGCCTTTTATTTTGTTGATGGTTTCCTTTGCTGTGCAGAAGCTTTTTAGTTTGATGCAGGCCTGCTTGATTGTTTTTGCTTTTCTTGCCTGTGCTTTTGGTGTCATATCCAAAACATTATTGCCAAGATAAATGTCAAGGAACTTTTTCTATGTTTTCTTCTAGGAGTTTTAGGGTTTCAAGTCTTACATTCAAGTCTTTAATCCATTTTGAGCTGATTTTTGTGTGTGGTGTAAGATAGGGGTCCAGCGTCATTCTTTTGCATGTGGCCATCCAGTTTGAAAAACACCACTTATTGAAGAGACTATCCATTCCTTATTGTGTGTTCTTGGCTCCTTTGTCATGAATTAATGGACCGTATATGCGTGGGTTTACTTCTGAGTTCTCTATTCTGTTTCATTGATCTATGTGTCTGTTTTTAGGCTAATACCATACTGTTTTTATTACTATAACATTATAATATATATCGTTTGAAATCAGGAAGTATGATGCCTCCAGCTTTATTCTTCTTTTCTCACTCTTGCTTTGGCTATTTAGGGTCTTTTGTGGCTTCACACAAATTTTAGGATTGTCTTTTCTATTTTTGTGAAATATGCCGTTAGAATTTTGATAGCGATTGCATTGAATCTGTGGATTGCTTTAGGTAGTATGGAATTCTAGCAATATTAGTTCTTCCAATATATGAGCATGGGATATCTTTCCAGGTTTTTCACCTCTTTGATTAAATTTATTCCTAGGTATTTTATTCTTTTTCATGCAATTGTAAATTGGATTGTTTTCTCAATTTCTCTTTCTTGTAGTTCATTATTAGTGATAGACATGCAACTGATTTTTGTATATTGATTTCGTATCCTACAAATTTACTTAATTTGTTTATTCTAACAATTTCTTGATGGAGTCTATGAGGTTTTCTATGTATAATATCATGTCATCTGCAAATAGACAATTTTACTTCCTCTTTCCTGATGTGGTTGCCTTTTATTTCTTTTTCTTGCTTAATTACTCTGGCTAGGACTTCCAGTATTATGTTGAATAAAAGTGGACTCCGCACTATCATTGCCAAGGGTGCAGGTTCGATCCCTGGTCGGGGAACTAAGACTCTGCAAGCCACATGGCAGAGCCAAAAAAAAAAAAAAAAAGAAAGTGGCGAGAGTGGGCATCCTTATGGTGTTCCTGATCTTAAAGAAAAAGCTTTCAGCTTTTCACCATTGAGTATGATGTTAGCTGTGGGCTTGTCATATATGGCCTTTATTATGTTGTAGTACATTCCCTCTACACCCAGTGATTTGAAAGTTTTTATCATGAAAGGATGTTGAATTTTGTCAAATACTTTTTCTGCATCTATTGAGATGATCATGTGATTTTTATCCTTCATTTTGTTAATGTGGTGTATCACATTGATTGACTTGCAGAAGTTGAACTAGCCTTGCATCCCTGGGATAAACCTCACTTGATCATAGTGTATGATCCTTTTAATGTTGTTGAATTCAGTTTGGTAATATTTTGTTGAGAATTTTTGCATCTATGTTCATTAGGGATGTTGACCTATGTTTTTCTTCTCTTGTAGTGTCTTTGGTTTTGGTATCAAAGTAATGTTGGCCTCATAAAATGAGTTTAGAAGTGTTCCCTTCTCTTCTGTTTTTTGGAAGAGTTTGAGAAGAATTGGTATTAATTCTTTTTTAAATGTTTGGTAGAATTCACCTGTGATACCATCTGGTTCCAGACTTTATTGGGAGGTTTTTGATTATTGATTCAATGTCCTTACTAGTAATTGGTCTGTTCAGATTTTCTATTTCTTCATGATTCAGTCTTGGTAAGTGTAGCTAAAGATTCTGTTGCTTTGTTTATGTTTTCAAAAAACCAACTTTTAGTTTCATAGATCCTTCCTATTGTCCTTTTAGTCTCCATTTTATTTATTTCTGCTCTTTGTTATTTCCTTTCTTCTACTAACTTTGCACGTAGTTTGTTCTTTTCCTAGTTCCTTGAGGTGAGGTGTAAAGTTAGTTGTTTATTTGAGCTTTTTCTTTTTTCTTAATTTAGGCATTTATTGTCATGACCTTCCCTGTTAGAACTGCTTTTGTTGCATTCCGTAACAGCCCATCGCTAACTATTGTAGCAAGTGATTTATATGTGGTGTATCAAATGAGAGAGACATGCCTTATCTGTTGAAGAAGTGCAGAGGAAGGAGAAATAACTGGATGTGGGGAGGGGTCAAGGGTGAAGTGATCTTGAACTTGGTGAGGAATGGATAACAGTGGAGAATTGGAGGGGTAGAAAGGAGGGAAGGAGGAGCATAAAGAAAGCCAAGGCATGGATGAGAAGGGATGCTCTAGAGACCAGAAGTAAATGGGGGTGGGTGAGGAAACCTATGTGGCAGAACTTTAGGAATTACTGTTGCAGGGGAAAGGTGGAGCCGTATGATTGAAGACCTTAAATGCCAGGCTATGATTCTGAAGGAACTGTTTGAGATTTTTCACTCAAGGGTGATAGGATGATGAAATTTATCTAAATGTACTTTCCAAATGCAGATCTTCTGTCATAGTCCAGCTCAGAGCCACTTTCTACTGGAAGCCTTGCTGGACCATTTCCCACTCCTGGATCTCACTCTTCCTTTTCCAAATTGTGCTGATACTAATTGCTCCTCCCCCACAGTAATTTTGACCTTAAGCTTCTACCACCTCATCTTGGGAACTCAATGTTCTCTCTTTGTGTGTGGGGTTATGGGGGGTGGGTGGAGAGAGATCTTTTCTCCAAAGATACAATCCCACATTCTACTTCTTGTCTGCCATACAAAACTTAGCACAATGTGGGTTCTGAAGGAATAATCTGTGAATTAACTCAGTGATTGATTATGGACATGCCTAATTAGAGCAGGAAAAACAAATTGTCCCATAGACAGGGTGAGTGCTGGCTCTGTGAGGAAAGCAGTAAAATAAAAGTGGACAGGCTTCCCTGTCATAGGCTCATTCCTGAAGGTCTAGAGTCAAGGTTTTTGAACATTTTCCTAAATATCTTTGCCTAAGTGAGCCGGGGACCTGCCAAGCCAAACAAAGGCTAGCTGGCTGGCTCGGCCAACTGGTGTAATGGCTGCAGGGAATGGGGGGCTGGCCAGGAAGAGATGCCCCAAGTGTGGCCCAGACCAGCTTCCTCAGAGCCCAGAGGAGGAAGAGAAACAACCTCTATCTTTAATCATGGCTCTTCAAAAAACGAGCTCTGCTGAGAGCAGCAGACTCTGGGGAAAAAAAAATTGCCTTTGCAAAGGAAACTTTTGTCTAACCTGAGGTCAAGCCCAGGAGTCAAACTGTAAAGGGACTGGAAGGGAGAACCTGGGTATGAAGTGAAAGAAGAGAGCCCGTTACACCCCTGGTTCCAAAGGACCACATTTCCATGCCTGTCACTGTCCATCTCCCCAAATACTCATCAAATGAAATAACCCATCTGTGACAAATCTTCATTTGCCCAATGTGGAAGTTCAGTGCTTTTCTAATATAAATCTGCAAGTTATCCCGGTTTGCAAAAGCCTCCAAGCACATCAAGAGAAGAAGCCATCTGAAACAGATTCTGGTTGGAGCTTGTCCCCTTCCTCATGTTCAAGATGATATCATCGCTGACAATTCAGAGCCCTGATACCTGCCGCCCTCCCCGGGTCCCCACACTGCTTTCTGGATTCCCAGCTGAAACTGTTTCTGGGACCCCAAACTGACCCTTTCTTGGGCCTCCACCAATCAGAATCCCATCCATCAGCCTACCCATCTCATCCAGATGTCGGGGAGAAAGCATTCTGATTTAACTAATGTACACTAAGGTGTAAGTGAGATCATACAGAAACTAGCCCAGGTGTGTTTGCATTTCCAGAAGGGCCATTCTAAGGAACAGAATTCTAAACAGTCAAATTTCCAGAGTTATTTTGGCGCGTTGTGTGATGAGACAAGCCTTATTGGGCCAACTCAAATATACCGCGTGGATAACCGCCTTAGCCACGTCTGATGCCGTTCCCTTCACTTGGAATGTTCTGACCTCTCCTGTCTCTCTCTCACTAAGTCCTATTTTTCCTTCAGGGCTCAGCTCGAGTCTTACCCATGAAGCCTGCCCAGAGTGCACCTGGCTTGAATTTCTTGGAAGTCATTGCTCCTCACTTGTTCCATCTGGTTTCCTTGAGCAGATCCTGAGCTCTGTGAGAAAAGGAATAATGTTTTAAACTTCTTGTCTATCTTCCACAGCTCTTGGCATGATGCTGGGCTCATAGGAAGTGAGAGAGGCATGGACATATATACACTACCAAACGTAAGGTAGGTAGCTAGTGGGAAGCAGCCGCATAGCACAGGGAGATCAGCTCCGTGCTTTGTGACCACCTAGAGGGGTGGGATAGGGAGGGTGGGACGGAGGGAGACGCAAGAGGGAAGAGATATGAGAACATATGTATATGTATAACTGATTCACTTTGTTATAAAGCAGAAACTAATACACCATTGTAAAGCAATTATACTCCAATGAAGATGTTAATAAATAAATAATAAAATAAAATCCCTTCTATTTATGGAATTCTCAGTTATTCAGTCAATATGTTACTTTTGACTTTGACCTCCATGACCAGCACTGTGCTATCGGAAATGTAAAGGAGGCCTAGATCTGGAGCCCTGCCCTCAAGTTATTCATGGAGGAGTGGCTCCAAACCTGGTTGATCATCATGAACACTTCAGGAACTTAACAAGCCGTCTCCAGAGATTCTAATTCAGTAGGTCTGTGACAGGGTCCAGGCCTTTCCTCAAAGCCACTTGAGGAATTCTGGCAGTCAGCCATGTTTGAAAACCACTGCTCCAGCAATCCATATATTTTTAGGACTCGATGGGCCTATGGAGATGATCAAGTCAAAGGTTTCCTGAAGAGTAAGGGGCATACCACAGATGGGACTGAGGCACACAAACTTTATTTTTAACTGTTATATATTTATCTCAATGTATATTAGAAAAAATATAGCTGTTCCATAAAACTATTATTTCACAGATATGATAATTTCATTTTATTAAAAATGTATTTAATTCTGGCATGTGCTGTGGCATAGAGGAACCTTGACGACATCATGCTAAGTGAAATAAGCCAGACACAAAAGAACAAATACTGTATGACTCCATTTAAATGAGGTACCTAGAATAAATTCAGAGAGACAGAAAGTAGAAGCGTGGGTGGTTGCCAGGGACTGGGAAGAGGGGGAACTCGGGAGTTAGTGTTTGAGAGATGTGGGCTTCCAGTTTTGCAACAAGTAAAGCATTCTGGAAGTGACTGATGGTGATGATTGCTCAACATTGCGAATGTACTTAATGTCATTGAACTGTACACTTTAAAATGTTTAAAATGGCAAATTTTATGTTATGTGTGTTTTGCCACAGTAAAAAAAATGTATTTAGGTTAAAAAACAAGATAGAAAATTTTTAAGTAAGTGAAAATAGAGACAATTTGCAAATACAGCAAACATGAAGGTGCTGTGCAAATGATTGGTGTTTAAGAAACATTGTTGTCATTTCACTTTCTAATCTTACTTAGGAGGAAAGCAAGGCCCAGAGAAGGAGAGGGACTTGCCCAATGTCGCATATTGAGTCAGAGGCAAGGCCAGGACTAGCACCCAGGTCTCCCGACTCTGTCAGTATTTTCTCATTCGTATCATCTGACTAGTTGCTAAAATATCATGGTGTAGGCAACAGACACGGAAGGTACACCATGTCTGCCAGAGAAGTCAGGAAGAGCTTGATAGAGGAAGTGGAACTTGACATAGGGCCTAAAATTGGAAGGATTTGTAAATCAGAGGAGATGGAAGGGGGCATGAACACAAACAAAGACCCAGAAGCAAGAATGTGGGTGGTTTGTGGTTTATACTGACACAGTGAAGCCGGAACCCTGGCTGGAGCAGTGGGTTTATACTCTGAAATAATAGAAGGCTCTTGAACGATAGGTTAATTTAGACTTGATACAATAAGCAAAAGGCAACTCTTGTAGAATTTTGAGCAGAGGTGTGACATGCTGAAAGCAGGCTTATAGGAAGATTCATCTGGCGGTAGCCAACAGGATGAATAGAGTGAAATCAGACCACTGAGTGGGTTCTTCTAGGAATCCAGCCATGATGTGATAAAAACCAGAAATGAGATGGTGGCATTGGGAATACAGAGGCAGAGCAAATCAAAGGCTAATTCAAAGGCAAAACAGTCAGAACTTAGTCATCTATGAAAGGGCAGATGAAGGAAAGAAAGGAATCTAGGATGACTCCAAGGTTTCTAGGCCTGGATGATGGGGTTGTGGTTGGAAGCAGAGGTGAAACATTTGGTTTTGGACATAGGGCGTTTGAGATGATGGTGGAACAGCCAGGTAGAGATGGTCTCCAAGCAGGTTGAAATATGAGATTGGAGCTTGGATTAGAGGTTAGAGGTCATTGAACTCATTTTAATTCTGGATACTTTGCACAAGGATGGTCTTCCAGTGACATATTCATTTTTATTTAGCGTTAATTTAAAAGACATATTGTTTTCATAAAGAAATTGTGGTGTAAGACTTTGAACACAAGGGAGCAAGCAAGCACTTAAGAGCCTTCAAAGCCAGAAAACATCAAGGAAAGGGTGGGAATGGCCCATGTGAGTAATTATAAATTTTCTCTCCTGGAAAGAAAAGAGAGAAAAACCATGGTGTAATTTCCAGTTGTCCTTTCTTGGAGCTCTAACGCATAGAAGGATTTAGTGTCCTTGTCACCCAATGCAACCTTTCAAAGAACTGCTGGATGAGTATTTAGCAATGAACCGTTGGGAACACCTTGTATGGAATCCAGCTCCTCTGCAATTAATGCAGTATAGCAGCTGCCTGAATGATTCACATCAGGGCATCTCATAACACCATGTAATGTGACAAAATGAGAAAGGAGGGATTGACGATATTTGCGGTGTTTTCTGTTACATACTTGCTCAGTGTATGAAAGGCTATACCCCCTGAAGCATGACTGACAAAGCTCTTGGACTTGCTAACCCCCCAAAATGTCAGCTTTGATTTCTATGAGTCAAACTAATGGAAAATGGCTGAGTTGGGGAAAACAGCAGGTTTGGCAGATGTTCCGGTGTGCTCTGAGAGCGAGAGGGAAGATGGTTTGCTCTGGACACATTTACAGAGAGGACTATGGGAGCCTTTTCTTCTAAACCTGTTTCCTGGGCTCAGGGCTGGTCATCGGGGGAACGTGAAGTTTCTCTTTGGCCCTTTCACCTCTCTTCCTGTCTTTCGTTTCTCTCCACACAGCTAGTTTCAATAGTCTTACCTCCCAATGCCCAGTGCTATCACACAGCCCCCGGCCCCTGCTGCAAGGCCTCACTACCACTAATAATAACTACTGTGTATTGAGAATTGACAGTATGCCAGACATTGTGCTAGGTGCTTTATATATGCATTATCTCATTTCGTCCTCAAACAAACTTATGAGGTAAGTACTGTTATT
The DNA here is from genome assembly GCF_003031525.2 of Neophocaena asiaeorientalis asiaeorientalis. Classification (NCBI taxonomy): domain Eukaryota; kingdom Metazoa; phylum Chordata; class Mammalia; order Artiodactyla; family Phocoenidae; genus Neophocaena; species Neophocaena asiaeorientalis. Next base: position 255,880 of record NW_020173382.1, read on the forward strand.
CCCTTCATTGCACAGATTAAGGAAAGTGAAGCTTAAAGAGGTCAAGTAGATTTCACTAAAGCACAAACCCAAATCCGGCACTCTTTCCACCCCATCACTCTTTGTCACAGAGTGATAAGAAAGAGAGTAGAACCTAGCCAGCCTAAGCAGCCAGTTCAACGCCAGCAACTAGGAGACCCTCTCATCATATTTTTGAGCAATGAACTTCCCAGAAGCCCTTAAATCTAACCCCTAAGACAGACTCCACTTACAATCTACAGGAACTAGAAAGACGTTTTATACACTTGACATGGGTAAGGGGAGAGTTTGGGTCTGGCAAAAAGTTTACAGTCACTCTTTAGATGCTTTCAGATGAGAAAACTATAGTACATATTTTCTTTGGGCTTTTCAAAGGATTTTGAATTTGCACTTTCTATCTAGCCCCTCCCATGGCTGATCTGTGACAGAGCCTTAGTGCCAACATCCCTTTCTTTTTGTTTTTTTAATTTTTATTGGAGTATAGTTGCTTTAAAATGTTGTGTTAGTTTCTGCTATACAGCAAAGTGAATCAGCTATACGTACACATATATCCCCTATTTTTTGGATTTCCTTCCCATTTAGGTCACCACAGAGCACTGAGTAGAGTTCCCTGTGCTATACAGTAGGTTCTCATTAGTTATCTATTTTATACGTAGTAGCGTATACATGTCAATCCCAATCTCCCAATTCATCCCACCCCACCTTCCACCCTTGGCATCCATAAGTTTGTTCTCTACATCTGTGTCTCTATTTCTGCTTTGCAAATAAGTTCACCTGTACCATTTTTCTAGATTCCACCTATAAGGGATATTATGTGATATTTGTTTTTCTCTTTCTGACTTACTTCACTCTGTATGACAGACTCTAGGTCCATCCACCTCACTACAGATAACTCAATTTTGTTTCTTTTTATAGCTGAGTAATATTCCATTGTATGCATATACTTCATCTTCTTTATCCATTCATCTGTTGATGGACATTTAGTTTGTTTCTATGTCCTGACTATTGTAAATAGAGCTGCAATAAACATTGTGGTACATGTCTCTTTTTGAATTATGGTTTTCTCTGGGTATATGCCCAGAAGTGGGATTTCTGGGTCACATGGTAGTTCTATTTTTAGTTTTTTAAGGAACCTCCATACTGTTCTCCATAGTGGCTGTATCAATTTACATTCCCACCAACAGTGCAAGAGGGTTCCCTTTCTCCACACCCTCTCCAGCATGCATTGTTTGTAGACTTTCTGATGATGGCCATTCTGACCGGTGTGAGGTGATACCTCATTGTGGTCTTGATTTGCATTTCTCTAATGATTAGTGATGTTGAGCATCTTTTCATGTGTTGCCAACATCCTTTTCTTAATCTCTTTCTACTAATACATCAGTCTTAAGAGTGGCACATGATTTGAGCGGCACTGGGAAAGCTTTATAATTTGCACTTATTCCCTGTGAAACTATACGTCCTCCGAAAGGGTAGGCTATCATCCCTTCTTGAATTATCACCTAATTCCTTATTGGGATTAGTTCATCTCATTGTTTTCCAAGATGAAGGCTAAGAACCATGATTCTTGGTCGTGTTGGAAGAAGAAAAGGGGCAAGGGCCAAGCTGCAGTTGGGGCTCTGGAAGTGGGCAACCAAGAGAAACCTAAGCTCCTTCCTGAATTCATCAAGGGTCAGCACTGGCCCTGAGCACATTGATCTCTGTGTAGCTGACCACTGCAGAGCTCAGACTAAGACCTATTGTCTTCTGCCTATGATTCACAGGAGGTTGAAAGAGGATCTTAACAAAATTATTATAATAATGCAAGTGCTGTCCTACCTTGAGGAAGCTGACCACTGCTGACCCACACTGAATAGGGCTGGGTTTCAAAGCATTTGTCCAGCAGTATTCAGGGCTCATACGAAGTGCTTCACCCTCTCACCTAGTCCTCCTGTGCCAAACAAGATGGCTGGCTGGGATGAAGGGAGAGGTCTAGCCAGAGAAAGGTATTTTTCTTTATTTACTTTTCAATAAAAACTAACCAGCCCACATAAAAGTCAAACCAGCAATTCTGACCGCCTCGTCATACCCTGGGTTTGGCACTTTACCCTGCAAGAGATACTCTCGGCCACCAACTTTCCCATCTTCAAACCATAGAATTACACAGCTGGACAGGAACTCCTAACTCATCTAGTTCCACCCTTAGTTGCACAGATTGGAGACAGAGAGGCTCAGAGAGGGAGATGGATTTGATCAAGGTCATGCAGTGAGTTCGTTGTGGGCTGTAACCCAGAGGTCCTGATTCCCAGATGAGCCCTCTTCCACTTCACCACATTGTAACCTCATCAACAGCAGACCTCCGATTAAGGGCCCCTTGGCTTACACCCATTTCAGGTTCCAAAGCATTCTCCGAGCTGGCTTCTGGGACTCGTTTGGTAATCCAAGGCCGTTTGGACAGTGCCTAAGTGTCATCCTGGATTGTTCTCCCCAGATCAACTGCAATCCGGGCCAGGATGGAACACTGCCACAAAGTCAGTCCTCCCTGGCCTCTGCACTATGAGTAAGGGAAAATGAATGTCTCTGTCTTCTGTCTGGGGCTCTCAGATTGCTGAACAGATGTCTGTCTCAAAATGACTCCTTAGATACTGGGCAGGGGAGAATATCGGTTACCCGCCCTGATAAGGGAACACAACCTTTCAGAGTGCAAGAGAGCTGCCGTTGCCTGCCTTGCTCTCCCCAACAGGGCCGAATAGACAAAATATTGAATTTTCCTTGTCAAAGAAGATGTGTACAGAGTCTCCTGACTTGAAGCATCCCAGTGAGCCCTGTGTTTTTGGAAAATTGGCTCTTAAGCCCAATCTTGAGCTCCTCTCAGAAGACCTTACCTGTTCTTTCACAAGGTACTAGACTCCACAGTTTTTTCCATTCACATGAAATATCCAATATATTCCCATTCATGACCCCTAAAAAGAAAAGATGCCATTTAATCCAGGCTGCTGTATTCCATCTATTTGCACGTTTCACTTCCTGTGCCCACCAGCCGGTGGCCCAGCATGGGCATGGTTTTTGGAGCTCATCTAAGCAAAAGGACAGTGGCACCTGAGTGAGGAGTTGGAGAAGGGATACCTATGTTTCTGGTGCTGGGCTCAGCTCTTGTTTCACTCTGAGCCTCAGACCGGTCAGAGTAACGATCTGGTGTTGCCACTTAATGCTGCACATGCTTAGTTCCTGCTGGGTCTACATTCAACAGTTCAAATATAGCAGAGGATGCAAGTCGGTGCATGTTCCTCAGGAAGGACACATGACACATGGCCACCCACTCAGCAGGTCCAAAGCTACTCCTCTGTAGAGGCCGACAGCTGCTCTGCTGAGGCCCTCTGGAGGGGCCAGGCAGCCTTCCAAGATGGGAAAAGCCATTTATTCTCCACCATCCCCTTCTGCTATCAATGGAGAAGCTTGGGCAAGGCGGGCCTACATAGTCCAGGCCAGGGATGGCCCTGTATATACGCTACGGAATTTGAGGGCTTTGCCTAGGGCCAGCTTTAGGCAAAGCTGAAATAGATGACCATCTACACATTCCGATGTAAGGGCTGTCCGGTAGGCCTCTAATTATCTCTCCTCTGTAGCCATTACGCTGTCATAAATCTTAGACCAGACACGTAAGTTATGGCGTCTGCCATCTCCACCACTGCCTTCTAAGGGAAACTACGCAGCCCAGAGTCCCTTGCTGAAGAAAATGGCCCTAGACTATTCCTTGAAAATAGAATGGTGACTTCTTAGGTCATGGATGGGCAGCTGACCCAAGAATAGTCAGTCTATTAGCTGGTGGCTGACCTTTTTTTTTATTTTTTGTTCTAATTCTTTGAAAAATGCCGTTGGTAGTTTGATAGGGATTGCATTGAATCTGTAGGTTGCTTTGGGTAGTATAGTCATTTTCACAATGTTGATTTTTCCAATCCAAGAGCATGGTATATCTCTCCATCTGTTTGTATCACCTTTAATTTCTTTCATCAGTGTCTTATAGTTTTCTACATACAGGTTTTTGTCTCCTTAGGTAGGTTTATTCCTAGGTATTTTATTCTTTCTGTTGCAGTGGTAAATGGGAGTGTTTCTTTAATTTCTCTTTCAGATTTTTCATCATTAGTGTATAGGAATGCCAGAGATTTCTGTGCATTAATGTTGTATACTGCTACTTTACCAAATTCATTGATTAGCTCTAGTAGTTTTCTGGTAGTGTCTTTAGGATTCTCTATGTGCAGTGTCATGTCATGGTGGATGACCTTTGTATGACGTGGCCTAGCAAGAAAAAGTTGTACTCAGGAGGGCAATGGGAAGTAGCTAAGACACACAACTTGTCTCCCTAGAATGTAAATGGGAAACTTACGAGATTTTCAGTTTGTTGGTGGCAGAAGCATAAGTAAGAAAACACTAGATCAAAGCAGAGATGAACTGCAGTGCGGGTTTTTTTTGTTGTTTTTTTAAATTTTTTTTTTACAGGGTTTTTTTTTTTTAATGGCGGAGTATTTGATAAGATTCTGGCTATTGAGGAGATAATGAGATTCAATCCCTAAAACTCTCTTACTGCCTGAATGATGCCAAATCCTGAGCTTCCATCAGAAGTTTTATTTATTTTTTTAATATTTATTTATTTATTTGGTGGTGCCAGGTCTTAGTCGCAGCAGGTGGGCTCCTTAGTTGTGGCATGTGAACTGTTAGTTGTGGCATGCATGTGGTATCTAGTTCCCTGGCTAGGGATTGAACCTGGGCCCTCTGCATTGGGAGCACAGGGTCTTAACCACTGCACCACCAGGGAAGTCCCTCCATCAGAAGTTTTAGAGGGACATTCATTTGCCTTCATGTAGTTGGGGGTCAGGATGAGCTATGCAAAAAGGGATACTCCTGTTGAGGGTGATGGGGGGAAATTCTTAGCACCAGGTGTGCTCCATTCCCTTGGAACTCAGTTTAGACTACTGATTATCCTACCAACCTCTTACACATTGTGTACAAGTCCCATCCTCGGTCCTTTTCTCCCACTCCACCCCTCAGCCTAATTCCAATCTAAGGTTGATCATCAGTTAATGTGGCCAGCTTTCGACCCCATCTCTTTTTGTCTGGGCATTCCAACCCAGGTCAGTCCAACCATGCAGTGTACAAGAGGCTTCTGCCAGCTTGCCTACAGTGGGCATGCCCACTTAGCTCTTTCCTAAAGATCTGGGCCAACCTGATCGCAGACGCCCAACTCAATATTCAGGCCTTACACATGGTACCCACACAGACTGATGTTGCCACCAACAGGGTTTGGGCACAAAGCCAGTGTTGACTTTGTGGCAGCTCCAGAAGAAGGCCTTCCATGGGAGAATAAGTATCCTTCCAAACCCCTTGCCACAATAGCTAGTGTGGATGGTTTTGCAATATTTTTCAAGTCACATAGGCACTCCATGTTTGGGCTCAGTGTTATGGACAGGACTCTGGAAGAGTCTTATCCCCGACTTTATCCAAAGCCAGCCCTATCATGTTTTCAGTCTCGGCTGAATTAGTCTGTGATGGGAAGCAGAGAAAGATAAATGATACAAGCCCACTGTTTGCAAGCCTCCAGCAATCCATGGTGGAAAAGATTTGTAACACTCAGATCTTTGTGCCATCATGTGGTGAAAGCTGACCAGAGTCTCTTCTAGTAAGGGGACCTAGATTCTAGACTCTTGAGTAGGCCCATCTGAACCAGCTTGTGAAATTCATGTCTCCATTTTTGCTGTTTACAGTGGAGGGTAAGTAGGCCCACAATGACACAGAAAGGATGCTGTAGATGACATCTCTCAGATCCCTGCACATGGTGGGAGAAATAGCCATGGAATTTCTGGGATGGTCCCAGGGCCCACTGGACTAAGCCGTATCCCATTTCACTGTTGAAACTATACCCCAAAAATTAATTTTTAGCTTCGATCACAGGAAAAAGGAAAATTTCGTACTTATGTACCCCTTGATTTTCCTTAGTGTACTGGGACTTCATGAAAAATTGTGGAGATGGAGGAAGGGAAAAAGAAGACATTGAAACAAATAATACTGCACATATTTCCCAGCTTATCTCTACCACTTATGAGCTGGACTGGGATGAAGACGACATCTTGGTTTCCCAGTTGAAGAGTTCATATGTTCCTTTACTTTATCTCCATTTACTGTCTGAGTTTGGCTTTAAAGGAATTTATATGACACTTCTCCTAGGCCATTTGATCTTCTTACATCTTAGTTAAGAGCAGGTAGGGAGGCACCTAGGGCAAGGCTAGGCTTCAGTAACCTTGATCAGTAACCCTGATCAAGACAGGAGGAGCCATTTGGCCAAAGGGTTTGTCCTTGCGCCTTGAGCTTCTCAGAACCCATATGAGCTTGTTTGCCTCCCTGACTGGCCCAACGGCCTGGGCTCCATGTCTCATCCAACTTCCCCGTGAGGAATTTCATTTGTCATTGGCGCTACTCTCTAAAGTGCCTGCTACCAGATAATCTAAACCAAGTTTAACTATAGAAGCACAGAATTTCTGAGTCAGAAAGGGCCTTAAAAATCACCTTCCCCAGAAGAATTCCAGCAAATAAATATAGAAGAAATCATAGAATTAGCAGATCACCGTTTTGCAACCATCATCTTAATAGTGGATTCAAGTAATGATAATCAATATATGCTGAAACTCTGGGCCACAAGGCTATGTTAGTTTAATTTCTTGTTTATGGTGGTGTCTGCTCAGTTGCTCCATTGTAAAAGTATTTTTCACCTTTGAATTTACAAACCTAACATCACCAACAATGGAGCAAACTTACATAATGTGCCTCCTGTTGTAATGCAATGATAAGGGCGCAATGTCGTTTATGGAGTATTTTTAAAATAAAAAGCTGAGGAAAAAGCACCTTGTTGCACAAATTGGAAACTGATACCCAAACAGGAGAAAAAACTGAGTCAAAAAAGGGGATTAGAATCTTTTCACTGTGGCCTCTTGGTACGCCATCTAGTTCCAACCGTGATGATGTTGTTTCTGATCATGATGACAAATTCTTTTCTTTTCCAATAAATATTTTTTGAGTTCCAGCCATGTCCCAGGGACTGTGCTTGGCACTCTGGAGTCAACAGTGAATAAAAACAAAAGTTCTGTGCCTTCGTAGGGCTTACATTCTTCTTCATATTTTTTCATCCTTGCCTGCTTTATGTCCATCCTTATTATTGCCATTTTATTGTATTCACCTTATTTTAAATTTGTGGTCCTTTGCAGAGAGACTCCTAAATCGATAATATCTCCAGGACCTGGTACAGAGTAGGTACTTAATAAGTAGTTGCTGGCACTTCCCTGGAGGTCCAGTGGTTAAGACTCCGTGCTTCCAGTGCAGGGGGCGTGGGTTCGATCTCTGGTTGGGGAACTAAGCTCCAGCAAGTGGCATAGCCAAAAAAGAAAAAAAAAAGGCATAATAAGTAGTCGTTGAATTAATGAATGTGTCTGTGCACGTGTGTGTGCGTGTGTTGAGACTGTGTGTATATTACAGCTCCATGTCTGCACTTAGCCTCAGTCTATCCCCTCTGCTAGAAACAGTATCTCCACTTCTCTCTTATTATCCTTTAAGGCAGCCTCATTTTCTCAGTGACATCTTCCTAAGAGGATCTCCTCCTCAACAACCAAAGTGTTCACCACTCATGTGATTCTCATACCACATAGTACTGTGACCGTAGTTTGGTTATTTAACTCTGTTAATGGCCACTGATGAATTTGGGTAGGTTCCTCCAAGGTAAAGTAATTCCTAGTTTCCCAGGGAGGCTGTGGAAACAACAATGATACCCTAACAAAAGAGCAGCAAATACAATTTTAGGTCCAGAGAAGAAGGAACGATCCTCTGCCCCTTCTCTGATGAGAACCCCTTGAAATGCAGAATTTTCCTGGCCTGGTCACATAAATCTGATCACAATTTTCCCCCTAACCTGCTTGTGTGATTCTGGGCAAGTCTTAGGCCCTTGAAATTCCATATATGCTCACCTGTACAATGAAGGGGTTGACCTCTAGATACTGGAATCTTTTACAGTTTCCTATTAGGTTTGATTCCTCCTGACTTCAGGAAGGGAGGAAAGAACCAGGGCTAAAGGTCCAGTATCTTCCCAAATGGCCCTCTGCACCACCACATATGCCCTGTTCTAAATCAAAGTGCAGTGCATAAACATTTGGATATTGGCGTTCATTAAGGCAGCCAAATGAAAAGTCTAGAATTACAGCCACTGTCCCGCATATAGAACAGATTTTCCAAGCCCTGAACTGGGTAATTTTCCCGAGAGGCCACACACAAGAGACGTAGGGATAGGGGAAGATGTTTTCCTTTTTCAGAATACTTGTCCATACAGAAGCCCTTCCAAAGACAAAGAAATAATGAACATTTGAGGCAGGACCTGTTTCTCTTCTTCTCTTCCCTTACGGCTCCAGGGCACATTGGGACGCGGTGTGGAAATTCAGGTGATGGGGTCACTAAGATGGTGCAATTAGCAGCAGGCAGACCTGGGTCTTCATCTCAGCTCTGTCATTTGCTGGCTGTGAGACCCTAATCAAGTTTACTTAACCTCTGATCCCTAGTTTCCTCATCTGTAAAAGGGAATAATAATGGTATTACCTTGCAGGGTCTTTGTGAGGATTAAATGAACACAGAAGTATCCATGTCCTTCTGGGAATTCAGGGTGATAGAATGTTTGAAATTGGGGCTGTCCTAGAAAATGTAGTCTCTGTGCCCAGGAGGTAGTTTGCATTCTGCTCTTTGCCAGCTAGTCCTGAAAACTCTGCCCAATAGCTTGACCAAGTGGGAATTTACTGTCTTTAGGGGGAAAGAATATGCAGATTCTAGGTCCTGGCAGGAAGCTCGGCAAGCAGCTAATGCAACCAGCCTCCTCTCCACCTTCACCCATCCCCACCCAGAGGACCCAGAAGCTGAGGAAAAAAAGAAGTGATTTGCTCGAGATCACACAATAAACCAGTCATGGAGAGTTGGTTGCCACCTCTTGATCTTTTCCCTGAATTTTTTCTAAATAAAAGTTTAGGAAGAAAAATGTGCGTGGCACAAGACAGGTTAAAAAACACAAATCCAGGAGACTTAAGCTAATCCCTCCCTGTGTACCCACGTTTCTCAACTTCTGCACTACTGAGAGTTTGGGGGCCCGAAAATTCTTCCATGCGTCGTAGGAGGTTTAGCAGTGTCCCTGGCCTCCACCTACTAGATGACAATAGCATCCCCTCCCCCAGGCTGTGGCAACCAAAAATACCTCTGGACATT
>NW_020173382.1:265197-273735 GCF_003031525.2 Neophocaena asiaeorientalis asiaeorientalis
GAAGCACCGCTGAATAGGAACAGCGCTGTAAACACAGCTGTCTCCTCAGCCCTTTTCTCAACTCTCAACCACACCGTCGCCAGTGGTGATACCACCTAACCCCGGGGTTGATGGCTCCCGAGTGGAAGTCTCTAGCTGTGCCCTCTCCCGCCCACTCCTGTCTCATATATCCACTGCCATCTCTCTTCCACGGGTGACAGGCATCTCAGACAACATGTCCAACAGCGAACTCCTGATTCTCGACCTTGCCCTTTTCCCATCCTGTTCTTGCCCTTATATATTCATTCTTACCTTATACAATATTGCACACCTACTGTATTAGACTCATATGGCTGCTGTAACAAATTATCACAAACTTGGTAAGGCTTCCAACAACAGAAACATGTTGTTTCTTACAGTTCTGGAGGCCGGAAGTCCCAAATCAAGGTGTCAGCAGAAAACCATGCTCTCTCCAAAGGCACTAGGAGAGACTCCTTCCTGGCCTCTTCCAACTTCTGGTAGTCCCAGGCAGTCCTTGGCTTGTGGCTGCATGGCTCTAGCCTCTGCCTCTGTCTTCACGTGGCTTTCTCCTGTCTATCTCTCTGTGTGTCTCTCATGAGGACATGTTGTCGTTGGACTTAAGGCCCATCCCCATAATCCACGTGATCTCATCTCAAGACCCTTATCTCAATAACATCAACAAACACCCCTTTTCCAAATAAGGTCACACTCACAGGTTCTCAGTGTTAGGACACGGACATATGTTTTTAGGGGCCATCATTCAACCCACTGCACCTACAATGCACCAGGGATAGTATAGACACTGGAGATACAGTGGAGAACAAAGCAAAGTCCCTGACCTCATGGAAATTATACTAGACCTTAGGGAGAAGGCTAATAAATGGATAACTATATAGTATATAATATATGGGAAGGTCTGGGGGAAGGTGCTAGAGGCAGAGGGAACAGCAAATGCAAAGGCCTTTATTTTATTTTATTTTTTTTTAAACATCTTTATTGGGGTATAATTGCTTTACAATGGTGTGTTAGTTTCTGCTTTAGCAAAGGCCTTTAGAAAGGCTCCTCCTTCGCATGTTCGCTCCTCCTTCGCACATTCGAGAAAAAACAAGGAGTCAGGCTGACTGTTGCATAGAGACTGACCAGAAATGATTTGGGGGCCGTTAGCAGGAACCAGAGCACGTAGGGAATTGTGGGTCATGGAAAGAACTTTGGTTTTATACTAAGTGGGATGGGAAACCATTAGACTGAGGCTGGAGCCCGGGGGCAGTGATATGGCCTGATGTGCATTTTGAGAAGTTCAGCCTGGCTGCTCTGTGGAGAATGCAGGGCCAGCAGGGAGGCAAGCGAATAGGGTACAGGTAGAGGTTCTAGCCGGTGGAAAAGGGACGGCTGGTATCCCCATCCGTCCAGCTGCTCAGACCAAAAACCTGAGACTCATTCCGGATTTCTGTCTTTCCCTATCGCCCACATCTAATCCATTGAAAAGTCCTGTTGGTTTCATATTTAAGATATATCCAGAGTCTGACCATGTCTCACCACCTTCACCACTGCTATCCTTGTCCAAGCCACTGTCATCTCTTGCCTGACTCATGATAACGGCCTCCCAACTGGTCCCCCTGCTTCAACCCTTGCCTCACACAGCAGGCAAATCAATCTCTGAAAAGTATAAATCAGAACATATCACACACACCCCCACTGGCTTAAAACCCTTAATGGTTTTCTAGTACACTTAGAATCCAAACACTCTACCACGGTCCCCATTATCTGGCTCCCACCTACCTCACCAACCCCACTTCCTGCCATTCTCACCGTCACTTTCCGTAGTCCAGTCACTCTGGTCTTGTTTTCGTTCCTTGGATCCTTTCAGCTTCTTCCTCAAGATCTCAGGGTCTTTGCACTAGCTGTTCCCATAGATAGTATAGTATAAGTGTTGTCAGCTGCTATCACTTCCTTTAAGAGGCCTCCCTGGTGACCCTCATGAAAGTAGGACCCTGACAGTCACCTTGTTTTGTTTCCTCCAGAGCACTTATTACTCTCTGAAATTATTTTATATCAGGCATTTGTTTAGTTTATTACGGCTTTATCTAGTTCCTCCTTTAATATTTGTCTCTCTCCACTAGAAGGTAAGCTTCTTGAGGCAGAGTTCATGCCTGACTTGTTCGCTGCTGTATCCCCAGTACCAAGCACAGTGCCTAGCACACAGTAGTCCCTCAGTGAATATTTGTTGAGTGAATGCACCTCTCTCATGGTGCACAGCTAGATGGGAGCTTAAGGACCATCTAGTGCCTGGGCATCGGAATCACCCAGAGGGCTTTTAAAAAATCCATATTGCTGGGGCTTCCCTGGTGGCGCAGTGGTTGGGAGTCTGCCTGCCGATGCAGGGGATGCGGGTTCGTGCCCCGGTCCGGGAAGATCCCACATGCCGCGGAGCGGCTGGGCCTGTGAGCCATGGCCGCTGGGCCTACGCGTCCGGAGCCTGTGCTCCGCAGCGGGAGAGGCCACAACAGTGAGAGGCCCGCGTACTGCAAAAAAGAAAAAAAAAAAATCCATATTGCCAAGGCCCATTCCAGACCCACTAAGTCAAAATCTCCCAGGGCAAGGTCTAGAACCCTGCATTTGGAACAGGTTTACTTATGTGACAAAGACTTACTATATCGCCCTTACTTCTACTGTTCTAAGTTCTTCATAAATATTGACTCATTTAATCCTCATAGTAATAATTTTAATATTGCCATTCCTCAGTGAGGAAGCTGAGGCACAGGGAGGTTTAGTAATTTGCCCAAAGTCATTCAAGTAGGACGTGGTAGGGTTACAATTCAAACCCACACAGTCCATACTCTTTTTTTCCCTTCCAGTTTTATTGAGATCTAATTGGCGTACAGCACTGTATAAGTTTAAGGTGTGCAGCGTAAAGATGTGACTTCCGTACGTCATGAAATGGTGACCACGGTAAGTTTAGTGAACATCCATCGTCTCATAGAGATACAACATTAAAGCAATAGAAAAACAATGTTTTTCCTTGTGATGAGAACCCTTAGCATTTACTTTCCTAACAGCTTTTGTGTATAATGTACAGTCGTGTTAATTACATTTATCATGTACATTACAGGCGGTTAATTACATTTATCATGTACATTACAGGCGGTTCATACTCTTGACCGCTATCTTATGCTGCACAGCAGAGTCTGTGATGAATCTATCGTTTGGGACCCACAGATAACTTTTCCCTGAGGAGGAGAGTGAAGCCCATACAAGAGAAGGGACCTCTTGAAAGCCAGTCAGATATGAGACAGATTTTCTCTCTCCCCATCTAGTGAGCGTGCCATTCCGTCCAGTCATTCTGTGTTCTGCGAGGGCCCGGGATCACGTTGCCCACAGAAAAAGCCAGACACAAGAGGTTATCTAGAAATGTTTGTGCTATCAGTGCTGGTTGTCAGGGAATGCAGGAACACTCCCTGGCATTGGGTTCTCTAACCATCTCTCCGGAAATACAAGCTTAGAGTCAGAGATCCTTTGCCCTCCGAATGACGTTAACAAAGCCAGAGGCATGGAAGCCTGGGTCTGTGGGGCGGGCGCTAGTTGAGGATGGTATGCAGGAACAGCCCCCATCAAGTCTGCGGAGGGAGCATGTGCGCTAGAGCTTATCTGCTCCAGTCACAGAGAGTGCACCAGGCCTAGGCAGCCTCCACTCCCCCACCCCCGCAGCCCTCACGGAGGGAACCATGGGATGGCCTGGCCAGATGACACGCATCAATTACTCTCCAAGGAGGCCCTGGGCCAAACAGGCTTTTCAATTTCCAGATGCTTTTTAATTAAAATAAAGGCCACTCTGTAACCTGACTTTGAATGGACAAAGTTTCCTTAGTAGAGTAACTATACAAGTTCACCCTTTTTCCACTACTTTTCATTGAGCAACTGAAACGTTTGTAACCAATAAATTATGACTTGAGTCACATGGCGGCAAGGGGCATGGAAGGGTTAAGTGACTTATGGAAGGTCACTGTGCTGAAGAAAGCCTCCTTTGTTCCCGAGTCCCCTTTTGCTCCGGCCTCTGCTGGTGCGCATCCTACCTTTGGGAGAGATGGAAAGAGGCTAGGCTGCCTCGCTCAGAGCAACAGAGGGTTGATGTGGTGGCTCTGTCCATCTGGGAATTCAGGCTCTCCATCTCCGCCCCAAAAGGAATCTTGCGAGCTTAGATTTTCTGTACTGGTTGTCCACACTGAGTTCCAGCTGTGCTGCATCCTCTCGGGACAGAGGCAGCAGGAGGAAAAAGGCCACTTTTCTTTCTAACCAGGACACAGTTAGAGGAAAGGTTTGGGGAGGCTTATGGGGAGACAAGCAAACCTCACCAACTCATCCTGGACTTGCCTTTCCTCAGATTCCAGCGTAGTAAAGAGAAAGGGGCCAGATAGCAGCTGTGGGCTGTGCCGAGATGTGATAGCTTACTTTTTCTTCTGGATCATAAACCAGTTCAGCCATTAACAGAGTTCAGAGACAATGGCTGTCTGTGGGCCCAGAACAAACCCTGCTGATCCTAGGTCGCAGAGTTGGATGTGATCTCAAGTGATGACCAATTCAACTCCCCTACCTTGGACGAATCAATGTTATTGTTCTCTACATGCTATGAATCAGGCAACTGAGATCCGAGTGGTTACATGATTTGTCCAAAGACCCTCTGCTAAGAATTGAGGAGAGTAAACAGTAGGTGTTTCCTTGATCATTTTTTTTCTCTTACCAAACACCCACCCCCTCCCAACTCCTATCCTGTGGATCTCTTTCCGGGAGCAGAGCTTCTCCCAAGTTCTCTTTTCCCCATCTGCTGAAAGATTGGGTCGAGTCTATATTGCCAACTATAGAGACGGGAAAAGGAAAGAATGAGAAACAAATGAGGGAACCCACTTTCAAGTTTTCCTCGAATGTGCCAGAATACTTTCGTCCGCAACCTGGAAGTCACACAGCATTTAGCAGGGTCTATCTTGGGCCATGTGTATGTGAAACCAGCATAGCTGGTAGGAAAGGGAAGAACCCAGTTAAACCCTGTTTGAGAGGCTGTTGATGTTTGTTTTTTACAACTGCAAATTACCCATTTCAGTGCACCACAGAAACTTGGGGGTCACAGTACGTGCAACTGAGGTTGTGGAAAGAATGCTGTAGGAACCAAGTTGATGTTTGTCTTGGGCCTTTTCTCACTTTGGCCTTCTTTCATCGGATGCTTGAGCTTCCCTTGTTTGGATCTACTGAGGACACAGAAACTCCCCTGCCTTCTACCCCAGCCCTCCCATTTCTTTCCTGAATGGCCTTTGGGATGGAGGCTCTCTTGCTTTGCGAAGACTGAAGGTGTCTCCATGGCTTCCCAAGAAACTTCAAGGCGTGAGGCTGAGAACATGAGTTTTAGGATTTAGTGCTTAGAATATTTTTCCACATGTCATCCTGAAGCTAAAATTTCTGAGAAAGATTCATGATATCAGGTCCTTTGAACAACCTTGGTGTTTCCCCATATCCATTAAACTTGTGAAATATCACAAAAAGGCCGTATCCTAAATGGCTCCCAAGTGAGCTGTTGAACCGAGATTTTGGTGTCCAAGGCAAGCGTCTTGTGTTTCAGCCCCGTAGGGATTGTTGTAATCATATCTAACAGATGTGTAGCTTCAAAAAAAAGCAAAGGATGGTAGCCTTTAGAAATATCCATCTGTTGAACATTTTCCCTTTCATCTCCAGAATAGATAGAGACTGTGTGAACAGAGCTGCCTGGTCCTGCACTAGATTACAGGCACATTTTTTCTCATTAACAGAAGAGTAAAGACAAATGAGGAACATTTGGGGATCAGCCAGCAGTACCTAGGTCACATTGTTCGAAGCTCTTTGGGCCCTCATTCTGGAATTAAGTTATGTAAGAGAACAAGGCAAGCCTCATTCTTCCCTCTACAGATGGAGATCAAAAGACTGTATCAGCCTAACCATCCACAAATCTCTCCAGCGTTTGACACTCGCTATCAATAAACACCGTCTCTCTGCTAGCAAGGTGGCAATCTGGAGCAGCCTCCTTCAGCCAGAAGGCTTGGGGACCGGGGGGGGGTCTGCATCCTATACCATCTCTCATTTGGGATCATTTGGTACACTAAATCTCTCTGTTTATAGAATTTAATTTTCAGGACTGTGATGAGGTTTTCACATGATAGAGTTTCTAGGCTGAAAGAAAATGGCCATGGAATAATGGGCCGTTCCCTTTCTCACATCCTGTCACAAATCCACTCAACTTTCCTTCCTTCCTCTCCCTCCCTCCTTCAATCCCTTCCTTCCTTCCTTCCTCCCTCCCTCCCTTCCTTCCTTCCTCCCTTTCTATTTCCCTCTTTCTCTTTTTCTTTCTTTCCTTTTTCCTTTCTTTTTTTAGAAAACAAACCTGCAGATGCTCACCCAGTGTAATTTCAGCAACTTCACAAGCCTGAGATGTTTCTCTCTCTCTCTCACCTTTCCCCCTGTCAGCACTGACTGGATTCTCATTTCAGCTTAAACACATACAGAGGGGAAAAATCCATCTTCTCATGACTTACACAGGGAGTTTGAGCCTCCCCACAGCCCCCAGTAAGTCACGAGTTTGCCTTTAATAGTATGGCCAAAGGAGCCTCTGAAATGACAAGATTTATGGACATGCCTTGCAGCGCATTCAATAAAGAGGAAAAACTCACCAGATCCAGTCTCTGAAATCCCGAGCCTGACCTCTCTCCTCACCCACCAGCCGGTCACCTATTAAAGGGCATTGTTAGTGCAACAACTTCTGCACAGTAAGTAATGACTCCCTCATTGTTCACTTGTATATCGTGAACTGGGGTTTCTTCAACTGAAGGTCCCCTTTGGGGTAGCACTCATGACTTCTGAAAGAGTTTCTTACTCTGTTTCGTCACGGAGTGACGCACATAAATAAAACTACCATGTGATCCAGCAATTCCATTTCTGGGTATTTATCCGAAAAAACCCACTAATTCAAAAAGATATATGCACCCCCATGTTCGTTGCAGCATTATTTACAACAGCCAAGATATGGAAACAACCTAAGTGTTCATCGATGGACGAATGGATAAAGAACATATGGTACATATATACAATGGAATATTATTCAGTCATAAAAGAGTGAAACCATGTCATTTTTGACAACATGGATGGACCTCGAAGGCATCGTGCTAAGTGAAATAAGTCAGACAGAGAAAGGCAAATACCGATGATCTCTCTTATATGTGCAATCTAAAGGGGAAAAAAACAGGCTCATAGATATAGAGAAGAGATTGGTGGTTGCCAGAGGTGGGAGATGAGATGGGGTGGGAGACATGGGTGAAGGGGGTCAAAAGGTACAAACTTCCAGTTATGAAATAATTAAGTCCTGGGGGCATAATGTACAGCGCGGCGACTATAGTTAACAATACTGTATTGCATGTTTGAAAGTTGCTAAGAGAGTAGATCTTAAAGTTCTCATCACAAGAAAAAAAATTCATAACTATGTGTGGTGGTGGATGTTAACTAGACTTATTACGGTGATCATTTCACAACATATACAAATATTGAATCATTATGTTGTATATCCGAAACTAATATAATGTCATATGTCAATTATACCTCAATAAAAATTATAGAAGGGAAGAGAGAGCAAGAAAGAGTAAGGAAGTACACGAGGGAACTCACGTGTCACGTGCCTCTGAGCACACAGCCAGCCTAGGGTACTGGGACCACCCAGAGACACCATGTCAGCCTCTGCATTTCCCACCATGGATGTTATTCTAAGCCTTGTGGGGAGGGGTGCTTCCAGGTCAGCCAATGATCCCTGAACCCCCTCTACAGTGCCCACACCACATGGCACTCCAGCCTCTCCCTGAACTCCTCCAGTGGCAGGGATCTCACCTGGGTCGGGGAGGGGGGTGGTACTCTTGAACAGTTCGGACTGAAAAAGATTTTCCTTTCGTCTACTCAGTCTCTCAGTTCTATTAACTGAGCACAGAAAGTTCTATGTGACAGGCCCTGTTCGACATACTGGGGATAGAGCAGTGGCTGAAACAAGTGTGATCCCTGCCCTCATGGAGTTTACAGTCTAGTAGGGAGACAGGTAATAAAAGAAGTCCCCCCACCCAGCTTGTCACTCTCCATCCCCTGACACCCCCAGGTTTGTGGTGGCCAAAATGTAACCCAAGGACTCAGGAAGAGTTTGCTTAATCAATGGGGCCAGAGCAGAGCTCCTTTGTTCTGAAGACTAGACTTTTATGAATACAGTGTAAAGTCACCTTTTCTTTTCGGTTTACTGGCCACATCACACATTGACTTACAGTGGGCTGACTGTCACCAGAAACCCATAAGCCTCCTCCCTTTTTTACAAAAAACGTATTACTCCATAAAGCCAGTTTTCTCCTATCCTATATTTGTGAAATTGATTAGGGGGGGACCACATTACTGGACTTTTCATTGATTTCTGTTAAATTTTCTTTTCCTAAAATATCCGGTCATTCCTGTCTATTGGGCTAGTTTGGGATTCAGCAGGATAGGAAGTCCTTTGCA
>NW_020173382.1:273745-301702 GCF_003031525.2 Neophocaena asiaeorientalis asiaeorientalis
GCTTACAATACTGGATTATCACAGGGAGAAACTGGGTCTTAACCAAAAGTTGGAGGCTTGACAAAAACCGATACCAGTGTGTCGCAGGAGTTTCACCCATGGGGTTAAACTTTTTTTTTAAAACCCAGAAGCAAAGCAATCACACTCTGCTTTGGTTCCATAAAATAGTGCGGGAAACCCCAGAGCATAGCCTAGATCACAGTCTTCTCAGAAAGATCCCCAACTGCTTACTATGTGGTTGATAACCAACTGGGTCTGTGAACCCCAAATCCAAAATTGTCTTTGTTTGGTGACAATGGGGAAGGGGGATTTTCAGATGCCAGATCTTCAAGGTGATGGGCCATTCTTGGAGAAAGTGCCCGTGAACCCTAGCTCTTGGTATGAGCTGCATGAGAGAGGGCATCTCCTTGTCTTGCTTGCATGGAAGGGCTGGAGGCTACACTGACTTGGTGTTCTGTGGGTCAACAGAGAGACTAGCCAATGACCCCGTGTTCCGTGGCGGCCAGGCAGAGCAGGTTCTTTGGGCGGTGTGCTTGCACGGATAGGTGTATGCTCGGAGACTGGGATCCAGGGGCTCGCAAACTCAGCCAGCTAGGCAGGCTGGCAGGCCCCATTTAGGCAAACACCCCTAACCTCCGCCCACCTCCTCTGCCCCCAGCTCCACATTCTTGAGGTTTTCGTTCCCCAGACCTGAGTGAAAGACTGGCAGCCTGACTGCTAATTATTCCTGGAAGTGGCATGCTATGAGGTCTGCAAACATTTTCTGCAAACATTGGCCCACAAGAGGCGAGCTGTTGAGTTCTGGAAGCCAGGAGGCTGGAGGTGGGAGGGAGCCCGGGAGGCATTCCTCAAGCATGAGGCAGTAGGGTCCCTCTGCCTGCTGGATCTCTACTGTAAGGTCAGCGGGAAACAGATGCACTGAGGACAGTCCCCAAGGTGGGACGGGACCACCCAGGGGCGTGGGGCTTTTCAGACTTGTGTTTCAGGTGAAGGTATGAGGCGGGGCTGGGAGCTCTTATGTAGCTGGACTGTTGATGCCTTTCCGTTGTCAAAAAAGTCTCATCTGCCACCCAGCCAAACTCTGCTTGCACACATGTTTTCCAGAGACAGAGACAAAAATGTTTCGGGGGGGAGGGGCCGAGGAGGGGGGAGACTGGAGTGACAGTTACATTAGCCGTATGCAGGGCCATCCTCATCACCTCGGCATTTCCTGGGGATGGTTACAGCCTCCTGTGAACCCCAGCCAAGGTTCTTTCGAGATCCAGGGCAAGTCCCACGGCCAAGAGCAAGGCTGGCCTTGCTCAGAGGGAGGAAAAAGGAGACTTCAGCAGCCTCTTCGGCCTCAGCTACCATGGCTCCAGTAACTCCAGGCTGTAGCCCTAGTACCCTGCTCGTGCCGGGCAGTCTCCAGCCTCTCTGCTGCCGTTCACACTCTTCCATCTGTCCACCATGTTCTACCCCGCTGCTTGTCTGTCCTAACTCCCACTCGACTTTCCAGACTCACTTGCAGTGTCACCTCCCTTGGAAAGCCTTCCCCGATTCCCTCTGTGCTTCCACAGAACACTGTGCATTCTCGCACTGGATAATGGCAGTAGCTCACACCTACCTCAGACTTGGACTGAGCAACTCACTGTTCTACATCCTTCACGTGTATTAACCTTTAGTCCTCACAACTCTACCTTGCTATGGGTGTCCTCACTCTGTGGATGAGGAAACTGGGAAAGCGAGAGGTTAATGAAGTTGCCCAGCGTCACATAGGTAGGGAGTGGTGAGGCTGTCTGGCTCTGGAATCTGCCCCACTGGAAAGTGAACTCTTTGAGGACAGATGAGTCAAATCATGTCTGAGTTCTCAGAGTAGACCCTCCAGAGAGTTTGGATGAACTTAATTGAACCACATCTGACCATTACGCCTATGGAGAAGATCTTGGAAAGATGGGAAGAAGAGACGGGCCCTCGAGACACACGTCTCCCGCCTGCCCCTGTGCACAGATGTCCAAGCCTAGCAGACCCCTCCTCCCAGCCCAGAGTACAAAGGCCAGAACCTTGGGAGATAGTCTCTGGGAGGCCATTTCCCAAAGCCAGATCCATTTGCACTGGGCCTGCCCGCCTCGTTGCCACCAGCGTAACCGTGACTTCTCATGTGGTTTTGGTTAAAGACAACAGCGTACTTGCTCACTGGGAGAGTGGGTGGAGTGGGAGAGGGCTTTGCTTGGAGGATTCACACTAAGCCCATCCTGCCCCGATCCCAGGGAGATTTGGAGCAGCCAGGAGGAAATCTTTCCGAGTTCTAGAACTTTCTGTCATCAGCCTTGAAGGCTTTGTGTAAAACCTTCACCTATGTGGAATTCTCATAGACAAGTGCAAGCTGGCCATTATGACTGGGTTTAGACCTACCACCAGTCCTTTCCAGGACTCTCAGAGGCCCTTTTGAGGAAAGAAAAAGATATCCCTGTAAAAAAAAAATTTTTTTTTTTAAATAGAGCAGGATGCCCAGGATCCAGAGCACTGGGTTATGAGTCTGGGCAGAGCGGCTATGGCTGTGGGTGCTGGAGTAGGGCTGCCTGGACTGGCATCTTGGCCCTACCACCTGATAGCTATGTGGCCCTAGGTGCCTCATCTGTGAAATGGGCATAACGACACCCACTCACCTCATAGGGTTATCGCCAGCATTAAATAACTTTACTGAAAACAGCTCCTGGCACGTAACAAGTGTTCAAAGATGGCAAACTTATTATCAGTCTTGGTTCTTACACCAATTAGCTCGTGGCCTTGGACAAATCTTTAGTTTCTTCAGTTCCCTCATCTATAAAGGAAGGAGCTGGGCCTAATCCCTAGGGCCCCTTCCAGCTCTCACTTTCTATAACAACGTATTTTTCTACCTTAGTTTATATTTTCTTTTTCTTTAATTGAGATGCAATTTACACTCAGTGAAGTGTCCAAACGTCATGGTACGGCTCCATGAATTGTTATACCCATGTCTACCTGTGTATGCCTCTGTATACACCACTCAGATCAAGATCTGGAAGGATTTCAGCAAATCACAGGCTCCCTCGTGTCCCTTCCAGTCAACACCCTCCCCCAAAGGTAACCGGTATTCTGACCTTCATCACCATAGATTACTTCTGCCTTTCCTTGTACTCTATATAAATGGAACCATAGAACAATGCTTGGTGTCTGGTTTCTTTTACTCAATATTTCTGAGATGCATCTGTATTATTATGTGTAGCAGTAGGTGTTTTTTTTTTTTAAGTGCCGAGCAGTATTCCATTGCATGGATATATCACAATTTATCCTTCATCCGGACGATGGACGTTTGAGTTGTTTCTAGTTTGAGGTTATTATGAACAGGGATAGTGTATCTATTCCTGTACTTCTCTTTTGGTGAATGTACTTACGCATTTCTGTTAGGTGTATACACAGGAGAGGAACTGATGGGTCATAGGGCATACACCTATTTAGCTTTAGTAGGTATTGCCAAACCGTTACAAAAGTGGTTTTACTAATTTACAGTTCGACCGGCAATGTGTGAGAGTTCCATTTGCTCTAAATCCTTGCCAACGCTAAGTATTGTCAGCCATTTTATCTTCCCCATTTTGGTGTGTGAGTTCCTGACTGCAGCTTTATCTATGTTGCTGATACATGGTAACAAGTGAGCAGCATTACAGTGTGGCTTTGACTGGCCACATGTGGCTCTTCAAGAAGGAAGCCGTCCCTAGCACAGCCTCTGAAGTAGGCACTGCATTCAGGGTAAAAGATATCCAAGGGACATTTTGGCCTTCTGACAGTGGCTGCTTCAGAAGAAAGGCTGCGCTGTGCTAACATCATTTAGAAAAATGTTACTTGGGAGCAAAAGACAAAAGCAGCTCCAACCTTAATTCCTAACTTTTGGCTGTTTGTACAGGCCCAGGAATTTAGAACTGAATAAAACTGACCACCCATCCAGGACAGCTCAGAGGAATCCAAGGGTATGAGTGCCAGGTGATTAGGGATCCACGGCATTTTTTATAGCAGCTTTATGGAGCTATAATTCACCGACCATTGTATATTCACAGAGCTGTGCAACCATCATCACTATTCTAGAATACTGTCATCACTCCAAAAAGAAACCCCGTAGTCCTTAGTAGTCACTCTGGTTCTTTCCTCCCTTTCAGATCCCGGAAACCCCTTTCTTTTTATTGTACTTTCTGTCTCTCTGGATTTATATATAAATGGAATCATACAATATGTGGTCCTTTGTGACTGGCTTCTTTCACTTAGCATAATGTTTATAAGGTTCATCATGTCGTAGAATGTGTCAGTACCTCATTCCTTTTTATAAGCAGAATAACATTCCATTGTATGGCTGTATCATATTTCAGATGGACATTTGAGTTTCCACTTTTGGGCTACTGTGAATAATGCTGCTATGAACATCCATGTACAAATTTTTGTGTACACGTATGTTTTCGGTTCTCTTGGGTATACACCTAGGAATGGAACTGCTGGGTCATAGGGCAACTAACCCTATGTTTAACTTTTTGAGGAACTGCCAAACTATTTTTTCAAAGTGACTGCACGATGTTATAATCCCGCCAACAATGTCTGAGGGTTCTGACTTCTCCATACCCTCACTAACCCTTGTTATTTCCCATTTCATCTTTTATTATGGCCATCCTGGTGGGTATGAAATGGTATCTCCTTGTGGTTTTGATTTGCATTTCCCTAATAACTAGTGATGTTGGGCATCTTTTCATGTGCTTATTGGCCATTTGTATATCTTGTTTGGAGGCCTGTCTATTCAGATCCTTTGATCGTTTTTGAGTTATTTGTGTGTTTATGATGGAGTTGTAAGTGTTCCGTATATATTCTAGAGACAAGCCTTTTATCAGACATATAATTCACAAAATTTTTCTCCCATTCTGTGGGTGGTCTCTTCACTTTCTTGGTTGTGTGCTTTGAAGCACAAAAGCTCTTAATTTTGATGTAGTCCCATTTATCTATTTTTTTCCTTTGGTTGCTTTTGGTGTCATAGCTAAGAAACCATTGCCTAATTCGGGGTCAGAAAGATTTACACCTATGTTTGTTTCTAAGAGTTGTATAGTTTTAGCTCTTCTATTTAGACCTTTGATCTGTTTGGATTTAATTTTTGTATACGGTATATGGTATGAGTCCAACTCCATTCTTTTGCATGTGGATATCTACTTGTCACGAAACCATTTATTGAAAAGACTATTCCTTCCCCATCGAATTGTCTTGGCACCCCCGTTGAAAGTAAATTGACCATAAATGTGAGGGTTTGTTTCTGGTCCACAGCATTTTTAACGGACAGAAAAGGATGGTCCGATATGGGGGACTCACAATAGTCCCAGTGTTTTAGCCTAGCACACCCAGAGGCCTCTTATCCCTCCACTCGGCAGAGAAAGGGCACGGCCCAGGGAAATAGTCACCAAACTTACATCTAATGACTCAACCTGGAAGCAAATCATGTTGGAAAGTTACACGTGTTTCCACGGCCAACCTTCCTTTCTCCGGAAAGTTACGCTTCAGTGTAGACCCTATTTCTCTTCCTGAGCATGTTGCCCTGAGTTTAAGAAAACTCTTTCCTTCTGACTGGGGCCCTTTCCCCCTTAGCTGGGCACTTCGTCCAGGGTTAACCCTTTTAAGACTGCCCGCTCTGAGCTTAAGCTGTGGTTAGAGCCCAGACTTTCAGAAAGCAGAGGAGCTTGGCTTCATTTTTTACCCTCACACTTTGGGCAGCACCACAGCAAGTGGCAATGGGTTTATTCTGGACGTGAACTTCCCACTTTTGCTGACGGGACTCCAGCTGACAACGAGCACCTGAGAGTTGAAGCCGACTGCCGAGGGCAGAAAGGGAAACCAACCTCCCCCTAGCTTTGGCCCTGCCTAGCACCTGATGGCCCTGGCTCATGTCTTGAAGAGATTCTTTACCTCTTGACCAGAAGAGTTCCTTGACCGTGGGGAAGCAGTGTGCCAGAGGGGAAAGGGGGACAGACTTTGGGTTCAGATAACCCATGTATGAATCCCTGATTCTGCATGTACTTGCCGTGGCGGACACAGAGGTGCACTGCTCAGAACCCCTGTGGAGAGAGACCCCACTGCCCAGCTGTGAGAAGTGTGGCTAGTTGACAGCCTCCAGCTGTTAGCTCCCTCAGGGTCTGCCTCAGCTTTGGAGCCAGGATCATGCTGTTCTTGGGGTAGTCCCCAGCCAATGACTGATCAAGGACGTGATCCAAGGCCCATTTCCAGCACATGGAAGACCCCTCTGGAAGGCAGTCTTTGCTCCAAAGCTCCCCTTTGGGCTGGTAGACTTTGACAGGTGGGCACCATAGCCTGACAGACCCCTTGCCCAATCCTGCCCCCATTTCTTTTTTTCTTTTTTTTTTTTGCGGTACGCGGGCCTCTCACCGCCGTGTCCTTTCCCGTCCCGGAGCACAGGCTCCGGACGCGCAGGCCCAGCGGCCATGGCTCACAGGCCCAGCCGCTCCACGGCACGTGGGATCCTCCCAGACCGGGGCACGAACCCGCGTCCCCTGCATCGGCAGGCGGACTCCCAACCACTGCGCCACCAGGGAAGCCCCGTGCCCCCATTTCTTTGAAGTTCAAGACTGAAAGCATGACGGAGCCTTCTGGGAAGTTGGAAACGTTTTCAACCTTGATCTACATTCTGGTGACATGGGTACACACACACTCCCACAATCATGAAGCTTACGCTTAAGGTTAGTGGAATTTATGTATTTAACTATGTATGTTATGCCTCAATTTTTTTAAAGGGAAAAATAGTGAGGAGTTTTAAATTATCAATTAGCATATGTACATGTTAAGTTTTTTTAATTTATAAAATGCAGAGATGTAGAAAGAAAAAAATCACCTCTGGACCCACCCCCCCAAAGATAACCACTGGAGACATTTGAGATATTGCATTACACTCTCCACCTCTCTTATCACTCTGCCTCTCTACGCTGCCGCTTTGGCTCCTGGAGAAAGGAAGTTTCACCATCACTTCCACTTTCTTGGGAGTAGTGCTGGGGGGATCGTTTCCAGGCTGGCTTTCTAGCCCCTCTTTCACTCCTTCCCTCAGACAGAAGCTGAAGCTAAATAGTGCTAAAATGTCAATATCCTAACCTGCACATCACCCCTCACTGAAGCTGGGAGCCTCTGGGCCTCTGGATGTCTTGCTGGAACAGCACGGATCAGGGGCCCGGCTTCACTGGGTCTTTTGCCTTCACAGGAGTTGAAACACTAACTCAGGCCCCACAGTGCCTTCGGATGGAAATGAACCTGACTTTGTCCAAGGCTGAAATGGTTCTACTTCAGGGCAGCCAAGCTTTTTGCCTATTTTTTTGTGTGAACTGTGGGAGAAAGGCATTTTCCAGCTTGCTTAGATGAACACAAACTGCCGAGGTGACCCTGTAGGGAATATCTCAAGGTAGATTGCAATCAAAACCAGGCAGACTAGCAGGGTTGGCATCACCATCACCTGGGAACTCATTATATACGCAAATGTGCGGGGGCCCACCGTAGACCTGGTAATTCAGAAACTTTGAGGGTCATCTGTGTTTCACCAAGCCCTCCAGGTGATTCCGATGCACTCTCAAGTTTAAGAACCTCTGTTCTAGAGGTTTCTAAATTCCACTGCCAGAGAAAGCAAAAATGTGCTCACACGTGCTCTGTTCATAACCAGTGCACCGTGTCCTTAGCATGACTTAGGGGCACGTGCCAGGTCCATATAACTTCAAAGTTTCGTGTTCTTTATATCCTAAACCCAAGGAAATGCATTCCTTTTTTCTCTGTTAGTTGAACAAAGATGAAATATAGCCCAGTGTTCCCCCAACAAAAAGATTTATTAATTTGTACTAATGACTGTTTAGAGAAAAACATAAAAACCAACGTCCTTGTTGAGTGCTCCTTCTTGAAGGCAAAATGTGGATGTTATCTGTAAAATCAACAAATTTGTCACCAAAGTGAAATGTTATCTTTTCCTGAGGATTTTCCCAGGCATCTCAAGGCCTCAAGGACTAGACAGCCTCCTCCCTCCCCATGATCAGATGCAGAGGGTTAGAGCTTACAGCCATAACTCAAATGCTTTAAGACAGCTCAGATGTAAGTTTGTTTTCAGGTTAGTAGCTTTGCTCAGACACAGCTGAAGAAAGGAGACCATGAACTTATTCAAAGCCTCAAATAATCCCCACAGACATTGGCCTCCTTAAGGTATGACCAGTGCAATGGTCTCTTGGATAAGAATACCAACAGCGCAGGCAACAAAAGCAAAAATAGACAAGTGGGACTACATCGAACTAAAAGGCTTCTGTAAAGCAAAGGAAACAGTCAACAGAATGCGAAAGCAAAACCTACAGAATATGGGAGAAAATACTTGCAAATCATGTATCTGCTAGGGGATAATATCTAAAATGTATAAGGAACTCCCACAGCTCAATAGCAAAAAAACAAAACAAAACAGATAACCCAATGTAAAAAATGGACAAAGGACCTAAGTAGACGTTTTTCCAAGGAAAACATACAGATTGCCAACAGGCACATGAAAAGACATTCGACAGTACTAATAATCAGGGAAAGGCAAACAAAAACCACAATGAGATATCATCTCACACCTGTCAGAATGTCTATTATCAAAAAAATCAAAAGATAACAAGTGTTGGCGAGAACGTGGAGAAATTAGAACGCTTGTACATTGTTCGAAGGTGAAATGGTTTAGCCACTGTAGAAAACGGTATGGAAGTTCCTCAAAAAATTAAAACTAGAACTGCCAAATGATCCAGCAATCCCACTTCTGGATATTTATCCAAAAGAATTGAAATCAGGATCTCAAAGAGGTATCTGCACTCCCATGTTCATTGCAGCATTATTCACAATAGCCAAGATGTGGAGACACCCTAAATATCTATTGACAGATGACTAGGTAACGAAAATGTGGTATATACATACAATGGAATATTTTTCAGCCTTAAAAAGAAGGATATCCTGCCATTTCCAACATGGATGACCTGGAGGACATTATGCTAAGTGAAATAATCCTGACACAGAAGTACAAATACTATATGATTCCACTTATGTGAGATATCTAAAATAAACTCAAAGAAGCAGAGAATAGAATGGTGGTTGCCGGGGGCTTGGGGGAGGGGGAAATGAGGAGTTGCTAATCCGTAGGCGTAAAATTTCAGTTGTGCAAGATGAATAAGTTCTAGAAATCTACTGTACAGCATCGTGCCGACGGTTAACAATACTGCATTGTACACCTAAAACTTTGTTAGGAAGATAGATCTTGTGTTAAATGCTCTTATTTCATTAAAAAAAATTAACTAAATATGTTAACTATAAAATAAACTAGGGATCTGAAGAAAAACCCAAAAGTGTGACCAGTGATATGCTGTTAAATGCTTAATAACCTACTCTTTGAGAAAAAAAAAAACCCTATATATCTCGATTATAAATGTGCAGCACACAATTTATAAATAATAATAAAATATATACATTCTTTATTATAAATTTCATATAGACAAATAACTCTCACAGAATGCTTTAGTCAATGTTTTCCTAACTCTTGTGTCCATAGCCAACCTAAGGTGGCAATTAATAATTAAGTGTGTTTCCAACAGGATTATTGGTTGATATATTGACTACATGAATAAGACAAAACTGAAACAACAAGAATGTATGTCGAAATTTCACTAGTGTACATCAGTGACATAAGCGACTACTTTACTAAACCAGATAATAGTTTTTGAATACTGGAAGAATATTTCCTCAATTTTTCGCGCTATTTGAAATATAACAGTTACAGAGGTGACACAATTTTAAATTTAATCTGCACTATTAACATTTCTCCATCACTTTCTTTAGTCTAGACCAGGGGTTGTCAAAAATTTTCGGTAAAGAGCCAGATAATAAATATTTCAGGTTTTGTGGCTACGTAGGGTCTCTCTGTTGCATATGCTTTTTCATTCTTTTACAACCCTTTAAAAACATAAAAACCATTCTTAGCTTGTGAGCTGTACAAAAACAGGCTGTGGGCGGAAGTTCGCTGACCCCTGGTCAAGACAATCAACAGAACAATAGATTAAGCACTGATTTGTAGCAGTTGCTAATTTCCGTGATGTAAATACTCCTACCACGGCTGATTTCAAACTACCAACTTGACTTCACTGAACGCGGAGTTGCAAAGAGATGAGCAGATGCGAAACATTATATGGTATTTCCACTACACAGATACAAAAGACATAAATCACCTCAAGAGCATAGATAATAGTGACGTATAGGAAAATAATTAAGAAGTGATGAGTTTTGATTATTTATTACCTTTGTTTTTAATCTAATTTATTTAATCGTAAGTTTCTATAATTTGATTTTTAATAATGGCTGTATTTAACAACCAGTTCTCAACATTTCTTTTTATATATATATAAATTTATTTATTTATTTTTGGCTGCGTTGGGTCTTTGTTGCTGCATGCCGGCTTTCTCCAGTTGCGGCGAGCGGGGGCTACTCTTTGTTGCGGTGCACAGGCTTCTCACTGCGGTGGCTTCTCTTGTGGAGCACCGGCTCTAGGTGCGCGGGCTTCAGTAGTTGTGGCACTCAGGCTCAGTAGTTGTGGCTCGTGGGCTGTAGAGCACAGGCTCAGTAGTTGTGGCACACGGGCTTAGTTGCTCCGAGGCATGTGGGATCTTCCCGGACCAGGGCTCGAACCCACGTCCCCTGCATTGGCAGGCGGATTCCTAACCACTGCACCACCAAGGAAGCCCTCTCAACATTTCTGAAAATTTAATAATTGGCTCTCGCAAGCCAATATGAACAACCACTGTGACCACACCAAACTTCAACCTGTTTGTTTTGGTTCTGTTGGATAAAGAGACTCTTCACTCAATTTGGTCCGCTATTCCCTGTAACAAAAGGATTTACTACAGAGTTTCTTTGAAGCTGGTAGTTTCCTTGGCTCTTCTAAAATAGGAAATGATTTTAGACGTTATTTTTACATATTTTCAAAAAGAGATCTGTCTCTATTCTCAACAGCTTCCTGACTACCTTTCGCTTCCAAATAATGAGAACTATTTAAAGGAAAAAGGAACTACTGTAGTGTGGTTTTAAGAAAAGCACATACTTTGCTCTTTCAGAAGTAGTTACACAACAGTTCTGCTCATAAACTGGGGAAAGGTTAAAATAGCTTTCCAAGGTCCCTCCCAAGGCTGTGAGTTTCCTTTCATCTGCTCAGGTAATGCCACTTATGGTACTCATTCATTTATTCAGCTGTTTGAGCATCTACCACGTGGCAGCCACCGTGCTGAGCCCTAGAGACACAGCAGAACACAAGAGAGACGTGAACCCTGCTGAATCAATAATTACACAGATCATTATTCACTTATACTTTTCATAAGTGCCTTAAAGGGGATCATATAACAGAGGGGTCTGACCTATTCTGGGGGGTTGAGGATGTGACATTTAACCTGATACCTGATGAATGAGTAGAAAGTCAGGCAAAGGAAGAGGGAGACGAAAGCAGAATAGCCTTCATCTCGGGTGTGGGAACAGCCTATATCATGCTTGTATAAAGCACAGATATACATACAGGACACAAACAGATATATAGTATATCTTTGACATTAAAATTTTGTAGGGGGAAAATGATAAGGAAACAGTATCTAAAAAGGCTCCTGGGAGGAAGGAGGTGATAATGAAAAAAAAAAAAGTTGAGAAATATTGTTCTACATAAAGAAAGTGGCACTTTTGAGCTATTATAGTAGCAGTGGTAGAGCTAAGATGCTGACCTCTTCCCATAAGGACTGATGACCTACCTGCAGGTTCCTGAGCCTGATATTAAGACAGGAAGTTAGAGGACTCCTGGTCTTCAACAACTCTGGAAATTTTCCTCTAGTATCTTTCAAATACTGCCTCTTCCCCATTCACTCTATTCTCTTACTGGACACTCGTTAGAAATTGTCATTCTGTCCTCCATGTAGTGTAACATCTCTTTCATACTTTCCATCTCTTTGTTCCTCTGTTCTACATCCTGGATGATTTCCTCATATGTAGCTTCTAGTTCACTAATCCTCCTTTCAACTGCATCTCGTTTGCTGTTTAATCTATTAAGTGTTCTTTTTTCCATTTCAGTGTTCATATTTTTGTTCTTTTTCAAGTCCACCTGTATTTTTCAAACTATTCTGTTCTTCCCTTATAATTTCTGTTCCTTTTTTAAAAATATTTTTGAACATTCAAGCATACTTATTTTAAAGTCCCTTTCATATTTCTCCGTTTGCTATAATTCTTAATGTGTGAATTCTCCCATTTGTCATGCCAGTCTCACAGTGGTTTATATCCTCAGGAACTTAGCAAATTTTGGCTATGAGTTCATCTTCAGAATCATAGTGACAAACACAGCCTCATGTGCTATACTACCTGGATTTGAATTCTGGCTCTGCCACATAGTAGCTGTGTGACCTTAGGCAAGTTACTTAATCTCTTTGTCCTTTAGGTTCAATATCTTTAAAATAGGGTTGTTCTAAGAATGTGTTAATATAAGTAAAGCACTTAGGACAGTGGCCAGCACATAATTAAGCACTGGGTCAACATTATTACTGTTACTTGTCAGGAATTGTTTTACCTGGGAGGCCCGCTTGCATAACTCGGGTTAAGGTGACTGTCTCCCCACTCTCAGCTCAGAGTGGCCAGGACACTTCTGAATTGGTTTATTTTTTTTCTACCCCTGTCCACGTTTATGGGCCAGCCCTTCCAGCTGCTGGCTTTCTAGAGGAGCTCAGATCCCACTCCCACCCCCACCCTGCCATTAAAACCCTGCACCCGGGATGCATGTCCACTTTGGATTCTTCTGTAGACTGTGGAGTTGCAATTCCTGCTCACTGCTGTGGCTCTGAGCTACCTCTTCATTTCCGGTACTAGAATTTGTTTGTTTGTTTTTGCTTTTGATCTCTGCTGCATATTTTAAATTTTCTAAAAATAATGCGTTTGGAGTGGAGGAGGAGCTTCCTGCCACAGCTCAGGCAACCAAAATGACCAGAAATCCCTGCATGTTCTTTCTAAAGAGGCTCACCTCTCATTTGGCCATGGGATCCTTGAGAGAACCCAGGACACGAAGGGACATGTTTTATTTGCTTTTGTATCCCCCTAACCCTAGCACAGGGCCTGGTACATTTGACATACGCTTACTGAATTAAGAAATGAACACCACATTGGCAACACCAAGCGCTACAAGCAGCCAGCTCACTGCTTGGTTTCTCTAAGAGTTACTACCACCACTGCCATGGCGCGGCCCCCCATGCTCCTTGTTCCTGTGAATGCGCTCTGTCAAAGCGATATGGTTTCTAACAAATGAAGGGAGGTATAATGCATTCAGTCAGTGACTAGCTCAAGGGTAAGCACCAGATCTGGGTTTCTTTTACTCCCAAAGCAAAATAGCAAAGTGGAAACACTGCAGAGGCCACAGATTATTCTGATTTTCAGACTGTTTTCATAAAGCACCAAAATAAAACGTTAAACAGGTAGCTGATGCAATCTGGCAAAGTGAGTATATAGCTCTGTTTACAGAAAGACACACACATATATCAGGCCATCAGCAGTATTTGTACAAACAGTGACTCTCCTATGAAGGTAAAGGCCACCCCCTTCAGTCCCAGTGACTGAGATACATTTTTCCAATCCTGGGGGCAAATACGGACGCAGCAAGTTCCTTCTTCCCCTTGGAAATTTGGCAAGCATGCCAGTTCTGCCTCTGTTGCCACATTCCCTTGGGGTTTTACGACTCTGTGCATATGGCCTGTGTGAAGGCTTCACTTAGGTCACCTTACGCCTTTGGCGGCCAGCATGGTAGATGACGACTCAGGAAGACCCTGGTGTTTCCCAGATGGGTCCAGATCTGGCCATGCAATTACTGCCCTCCAGCTGGGAAATGTGACGCCAGGGTGATGAAGTAGCTGCTGAGAAGGAGGCAGTTTGACTCTGAATTTGGTCTGTTCTTTATTTAAATCCAAAGATTGAACCAATATACACACACATATGCACGCATACATACAAAATCAATATCATACACACACACACACACACACACACACACACACACACACACACAAACGCACCACCCCCCAACTACAGAGGGTGTTCTTTTGGATTTCCTGTTGGACTCCCCTGAACACATATTTCCTAAGTTCATCTCCTATGCTGTCCCCTGTTTACTTGTTGTCTCATCATTCTCTCTTCCTTCGCTGTAGACAAAATACACACACACATACACGCACACACACAAAAACAATATCACACACACACACACACACACACACACACACACACACACACACACACAAACGCACCACCCCCCAACTACAGAGGGTGTTCTTTTGGATTTCCTGTTGGACTCCCCTGAACACATATTTCCTAAGTTCATCTCCTATGCTGTCCCCTGTTTACTTGTTGTCTCATCATTCTCTCTTCCTTCGCTGTCCTACTTATTTCCTTATCACTGCTTTTAACCCTCTTGGAGTTCCCATGAACCCAGATAGTCAGTTTGGGGCCCTTTAAGACAGATACGGGGATACTAAATCCTTCTCCAGTGTGAGCTGCTTTGCTTCATTCTCTCCCATGGCCACAGAGAAGCCTGTCTCTGGTCTCATTTCTGAAGGAAGACAGCCTCCTCATGGAAACTGCCCCATCACTGGTAATACGACACTACCTTTGGGGTGGGCATTCTCATTTAGAAAGGAGAGCACTGGAATACATTTGGTCCTAATCACAGCATCTCTAGTAACTCATCCTTCCTTCCATCAACACACTGTTTGTTCACTGTTACTCCAGAGGCAGCAGGGAAAGAAGATGAACTCTGTACTTAGACAGACTTGGCTTCAAAATCCAAGCTCAGCTGTTAATAGCTGGGTGACTTTGGGCAAGTTACTTCCCCTCTGAGCCTCTGTTTCTTAATCTATAAAGTTGGAATCAAATAGAGTATATATTCAAAGTGCTGGACACACAATAGTCACTCTATAAACAGGAAAAATTACTATGATTATTTGGATGATGGTCGCAGCCCTTGGTCCTTCTTGTCTCACCTGAGGTGGAAATTCTCAGAGTCACACTTTCTCAGGGTTAAATGGAGGACTGTAAGGATCCACAAACATCTTCTCACATCCAGTCGTGTGATAAGCTCAGAGCTGCCTGACGCTCAGCACAGCACTGGTTCTCTAAACTCTAGGACAAACAACAGACAGATCTCCTGCCCTCAAGGGGCCCCAGCCATCCAAACTAGCAGATAAGAGGAAAACGTAAACATTGGGGATTACGTTTCAACATATGAATTTTGAAGGGACACAAACACTCAGTCCATAGCAACGCGCATCTGCTAAATTATTCCCTGTAGACCACAAGTGCTATGGAAATTCCCAGGGTGGCGGGGCGGCGCTGCTGTGGTTAGGAAGTCTTCCTGGAAGATGCCGGGCTTCAGCTGGGACTCAAAGAAAGGGTGAGATTTGTAGAGACCCTTAGAAGTAGGGGGAGCTCTACAGGCATGTGCTGGAAAAACTTGAGAGGCAGGCACAGTTATTATTTCCATTTTACAGATAAGAAAATGGAAGGCCAGAGAAGCCTAGTGACTTGTCCAAGGCCACTCAGCAAGTAATTGGAATTTAAGTGGAGATCTGTCTCTGATGCTGGAGGCTGTATTCAAAGCTGACTCCGACAGAAAAAAAAGATGGGCTTTTGCTAGAAAGTAGGAACTAGGGAGCCATTGACAGTTTTTCGGAGAGGAGTGACATGATGAAGGCGGTTTCTTTTATATGCTTGGGGCCCAGATGTTTAGGGGAAGATTCAAGCACCAGAGAGATCAGTTAGGAAGCAGTGGCAGTAGTTTAGGGGTGAGGATTAAAGTCCTGACCTGGGGGCAGGGGCATAGTGGGACCGGAGAAGGCATAAAAACATGAGGCATGTCAAAGGGCAAATTGACAGTCTTGGGAACTGACTGAATATGGAGAATGCAGGGGAAGCGGATTAAAGTATCAGCTCTGAGAACCAGAAGACTCATAATGCTGCTGCTGGAGATACTGGGAAAATGAGCTCATTTGAAGATTGCTGTTTATATAAAACAGGGCCTGATTTCCTTTATTACTATTGCTATTAAATCTTTTTATTGAAAAGAAAAGAATGTATACTATAAGGAAACCAAGTTCAGAATATGAGATATTCTACAACACAATTGACCTGAACACTTCAAAAAGTCAATGTCACACACACATACGCACAAATTAAGGGCGTGTACCATTGTAGAATCAATAACACTAAAAAGACATGAGTAAATGCAATGCACAAACCTTGATTTCGGATTTTTTTTTTGGATTTAAAAGGACTCTATAAGACATGTGTGGGATATTGGGACAATTTGAGTATGGATTGGAAATTAGATGATACTAGCTTATTCACTTTCTTAGGTGTGATAATGGTTTGTGGTGAGGAAGGAGACTTTCCTTATTCTTACGAGAGTCATTCTGAAGAATTCGGGGTAGTGTGTCACAATGCCTGTAACTTACAACCAAGTGGCTCAACAAAGAAAAAAGTATGTATATGTGTAAATAGACTGATCGATAGAAACAGAAATATACAGTAAATATGCTGAACGTTAATTGTGGAAACTTGATGGGTATATGTGTGTTCATTATAGTTCTTTTTCGATCCCTTTGTATGTTTGAAAATCTTCAAAATAAGAATTTGGGAAAAAATAGGGAATTCCCTGGCAGTCCAGTGGTTAAGACTCCACGCTTCCACTGCAGGGGGCGCGGGTTTGATCCCTGGTTGGAGAACTAAGATCCCACATGCTGCGTGGCATGGCCAAAAAAAAAGAATTAGGAAAAATTAATTCATGAATATAGTTAAAAGTTAAAAAGTTAACCCATACAAAGGGGTACATAGTGAAACTTTCTACCCCAGACACTAAGTACTTCCTTCCCAGAAGCAACTACTGTTCACATTTCTTGAAATTTTATCTGCATTTACAAGCCTATATATGTGTTTGTAGATCCTTTTCTTAAATAGATGAATTCATGCTAAAAATCTTTTTGTCAGCTGCAACAGACTCTCTTTTATCTATGCAACTGGGAGAGTAGCTGGTCAGTTAATTAAAAATCAGTTAAAGCAGAAGTGCCTGGATCTACTAGGGAGAGGTGCACCAGCGCATCCAGTGTCGGTGCGTTTTTATGGAGGAAATGGAGAGCATCCTTTGTGCTGAGAGTTGGCACCACAGAGGCCATGTAAGCGAGCTTCCACTGCAATGTTGGCAGCTTGCTTTTTTATAACTTCCCCAGCCTTCTTGGAGATTGTTCCATATGATAATGTATAGACCTGCCTCATTCTTTCAGGCCGGTTTTGAGGATGAGTAGCTTTTAGGATGAGTATGGTTTTAATCATATTGTACTTGGGGTGGAAATTGCCTGGGCTTCCTAAACTTACCTGATCTGAAGAATACTTGTATTTTTCGAGCAAGCTCCCATGCTTGGGGAATGCTACCATAAGCAGTTGGAGAAACAGGCCTGGGGCTCCAGTGACAGGACCGCTCTGAGGGATGGAAGTTCCACTAATGGTGCTAGTTAAAGGCAGGAGAATAGGCAGAGAAGGCAAGACACCAGAGAAATGCAGAGGTCCAAGGATAGAGCCCACAAACTCCCATAAGAGCTTCCACCCCCTGTTGCAGTCCTGGGGGTCACATTTCCAAAGCATGTGAAGCTTCACATATGAAAACCCTCCTTAAGTGCCAGCACCTGGGCAAATTCAGATCCT
Organism: Neophocaena asiaeorientalis asiaeorientalis; assembly: GCF_003031525.2. Lineage (NCBI taxonomy): Eukaryota > Metazoa > Chordata > Mammalia > Artiodactyla > Phocoenidae > Neophocaena > Neophocaena asiaeorientalis. Next base: position 291,521 of record NW_020173382.1, read on the forward strand.
ACACTCCGACCTCAGGCTCTCCCCTGCAAATGGGAAGGATTTGATTGGAAAAATGTGACTCTAGAAACCAGATCTGGGGTTGAACTGAAATTGCCTGAAAAATGAAAGCATTGGCACAATTAACAAAAAGGGACTGGATTCCTTTATTTTTTCTTTTTTTGCAGCTAAATCCTGAACAGCTTGCAAACCTTGGGAGGCAGCCATCCCATTATCATTCCTGATATGGACTAGAATTTCTAAGAAATGACTTTTCTTAAAAGATCTGTGGAATTGAACCCCTACTAACAGAAGTTTGAGGAGACTCAGTCACAGTGTTTCCAGAATAATCCTGAGAAAAAAGCCTGAGCTCTGTGGGACCTCGAGTGCCCACAGACACATAAAGCCAGGCCCTACCCCAAATAGGTCCCTTCAGGAGTCCTGCATCTAAGTCACCCTCTGAAGTGGGACTAGGTAGAGTAGGCAGCTAGGCTGCTACATCATGTGAGGAACCCAAAATGCCAAGAGGGGCCATTGGCTTGTCACGCTGCCCGAAAGGTTCACATTTCAGTGTGAAGCACTGAAGTCACCCTGTCTTCTCTAAATCCAAGTGTCTTGGAGGTAGAGACAGGATCCTCAATCTTTTAAGAAGATCAGCTTTTCACTTAAAGTGAAAAACCAAATGGGGAAGGGAGGGTAGAGCTGCATTTGGCCTTGAGTGGGAGCCTGGACGGTGGACAGGTCGTGGGGCGAGGAAAGGAAGCCTAGAGGTCCCAGGCCCTGCCCACCTGGCCCTGGAGTTACTGGTAGAACCTTTGGGAATGAGGGAGGTGAGATGTGGAGCCCAGGGAGAGGTAAAGTCAGGAAGTGCATGAGGGACCTGGGCCAAGACTCTCCTACATGGCCACACAGGCACACACTGGCCCGAGTGACTGTGACACTGGGAAACCATCACACAGTCCCCGATTCCCTAACTCTGTGGTTACTGTGACGGTGCCGAGTGTGTGCTTCCCGCATCTTCTGTGAGCCTGCTAATGCGAGACGCTTCCTCGTGCCCCATGGTTCGGTGGCACAGACGGGCCGCAGGGGGCAAAGTGTTAATAACATCTTTTATATCTAAATGTATTCTGCACGAGGAGTACACTGGTCCCAAGGTGTAAAGCTTTAAGAGTCATTTATATAAAATGTTTAATCTCTGCTGAAACTCAGTGCAAAAAAATGAAAAAAGAAAAAAAAAGGAAAAAAGGAAAAAAACATGTATATTTGTACAAAAAGTTTTTAAAGTTATACTAACTTATATTTTCTACTTATGTCGAGGTGTGGGCCGCTCTGCCATGCGCTAGCTCGGTTATTGGTTATGCCAAAGGCACCTCACTCGCATCTGGTTATCGACAAATGTAAACTTATTTTTTATAGCGGACTCTGGGGGAAGGGGGTCGCTCACAAGCTGTAGCTGCCGTACAAGCCCATCTAGCTTGCAGTCTCTTTGCACTTTCGCTGTCTCTTTTTACTATTATGATTATTTTTAATCATATAAACGGGCCTCATGGCTGAGGTATCAGGTCTCAAGGACCTTGCAATACAATTTATTCTAGCTCTGCTATGCCTCTTCAGAACACCACAATTTTGAATTTTTTCTTTTACTTTTAATTCTCCCCACACACACTTTTTAAGGTACATACTCTGTGCCAAGTGCTGAAGTAAGCATATTAGGTATATCATTTAGTTAATCCTCGCCACAACCCCATGAGGTGGGTGCTCCCATTGCCCTCATTTTACAGATGTGGAAACTGAGGCCCAGAGAGGTCAAGTAATTTGGCTAGCACTGCTCACCTATTCAATAGCGGAGCTTCTAGAAGTCCCTTATCCTGCTAGAATCCATCAGATTACTTTTCTTAACTCGAACTTACTTCTAAATTGTCTCTCCTGATCGATTCAACGCCTATGGTGAGAGCTTTGTCTGCAGAATGAGATTGCCTGTATAGCTCTGCTGAGAAGTCAGCCTGACCAGGACCAAGCCTCACCACTCACCTGGGGGCCACCACCTGCAGAACCAGAGAACGGAAATAACAAGCCTCACTAGGGCTGGTCACGAGCCTCCGAATCCTTTAGAAGGACCCCAAATGCCCCTGAAGACCCCTGAACTGACCACCACGGGAGAATGAAAGCGCCATCATAGCAACCGTCCATCCAATTAGGGCCATATGACTTGCCGATTTGGGTCTTTTCTGACAAAAGCCTTTGGTTCACCCAGCAGTTCCAGCTTGGTCTCCTTTTGGAGTCTGCCTAAGCTGGCTAGATGGTTGCAGCTGGGTCACTGTAACCCAAAAAGGCTTAATTAAAATCAGTAAATGCGCTCATCTCCAGCAATGCTATAAACTCTAGATGTGGCAAATTAGGTTGTGAGGGCGTAAAGGCATACAAGGTGTTTTGGGCACAGCAGAGGCATTTGGGGGACACACACCCACGTGCCAGTATAAATTGTGAAATGAGGAAAAGGAAGTATTTGGATCTAGATGAGTGAGTTTCCTTTTGTGAAGATGGTGGACAAAGGGACTTTTCTACTAAAGACGCTTTGGTTCTGGGGGGAGCCGTTTCCAGGCCGCAGGGCCTTGGGTGGGACTTTGCAGGGTGGGTGTTTGGGCGCTTGGGGAGGGGCAAGTGGGTGACAAATGGGGGCTGAGGGTATGAGGAGGACAGAGGTGCTGGAGTAGGGGCAGTAAGGAAGAAATCGTGGTGAAACAGGCGAGGGGCTGGCTTAAAAAAATTGGTTCATCCTTTCAATAAATAATTATTAAGGGCCTTCTATGCCCCAAGTATACTACACTAGGTACTGTGGACACTGGGAAACAACACAGACCTGGAGCTTCTTGGTGGATCTTGTTCAGCCTGTAATTTAGCTCCTTTTGAGGGGGTCATAAGGATAAACAGTACCGCTTCCTGAACTCTGCTGGGCTGTGAGGCAGTGAGGTCTTCGAGGGTCTTGGGATTAAGTTAGATTGTGTTTGCTCTTAGACTATAAGGCTCAAAATTGTGACACTGGGACCTCCCAGTGTCAGTTGTCAGTCCATGCCGTTGTCACCAGGTTGCTTGTCATCTGCCACATTATTTAACACATATTTGCATGGGCTGGGACTGTGTAGTGGCTTGCCTCTTCCACAGAGTGAAGGGTCTATGTTTTGTGATACCATCACTCGGCTGCATTTCCTCTTCTCCTCCTGAGTTCTAAGCCGTACTCTTCATGGTTGAGGTTGCTGGAAGGATAGCTTCTGGAGAAGTGAGGGCTTACAGTGTAGTCAGTGGTCCACTGGTAAACGTTTAACAATGGGCCCTCTCGGTTGGTGGGAGAGAAGGATGCTGATTTATAGCGTTTGCTGATTTCCATGGTGTAAACACTCCCATCGTGGCCAATTTCAAGCTCTCAACATGGTGTCACAGAACAAGGAGTTGGGAAGAGGGACCTCCCTGGGGGTCCAGTGGTTAAGACTCCGCACTTCCACTGCAGGGGGCATGGGCTCGATCCCTGGTCCGGGAACTAAGATCCCGCATGTCCCACAATGCAGCCAAAAAATTTTTTAATTGTTTTAATTTTTAAAAAGAAGTCAGGAAGGGGTGTCCATCAGTGCACTGCTGTAGGGTGTTTCCACCGCACAGACACAACAGATATAAATCAAGAGCATAGGTAATTAGTGAAGTGTAGCAAAATAATTTGGAAGTGACGAGTATTGAGTATTTGCTAGCTTTATCTTGAATATAACTTAATTGCCAATGTATATAATTTAATTTTTAATAATGACCATATTTAACAAGCCAACTCCCCAAATTTTTGTTGAACAATTGGTTCTCGCTATCCAGCGGGGTGTGGTGCTACCTCCCTATTCTTTTAGCTTCAGCAATAGAAAGAGAAGCCAAGTAAACAGAGCCCCAGGGACCTCAGCCCCGCTTTAACCAGAGCAGCCCCACTTGTGTTCATTTTTTGTTCTGTGTTTGAACAAAGGGTTCCAATGTTTTAAAAAAATTCTTTAAAGACACTGGTGTAGGTGGTCTACGAGGCTCTTTCCATCTAGGATATCCAGAGTTAGCCAAGCCCCATGTCCTCTTTCCTTTCCTGGTCCCTTCTTGTCACTCAGGCTTCCTCCTCCTGCTGTTCCCAGATATCCTTCTGTCCCATCCCAAGGGTCCCCAGCTCCACTGCAGAGAGAGCTGTTATCACCTGATCTGGTTTCAAGTGGGATCCCTCCCAGACATATTTTACTCTTCAACACATGACTCCAGAAGCTTCTAAAGGTCTTTCAAATACAAAGGGATGGATGTATAAAGGGCAGAATTCCAAGAAGGAGGCGTATCCTTAAATCGACCTATTTTATATTTTGCGTTCTCCTTCCAAAAGCTCTGCATTTCAGTGGACTGCTGGGTTACCAATTGCTACCCAATTGTGTATTTCCATTTGTCTTTATACAACACAGTTTTCTTTAAGTAAAAACTAAAAACTTTTCTTAGCAGATATTTTGGTTGCTCTTCCGCTGAAGGCAAGTTTTTCAGCCGTGGAAATGCATGCGGGGGCCACAGGGGTTACGGATGTGACACAATTCTTTTCTAAAGGCAAATTCACCCTCCTTAGCTTGCCAGAGAAATTATTTTTCCAGGAAAACTAAACAGTAAGCACATACTTGGATGTTCCTTGCAGGCAAGAGAGGAGCCCTTTCTATCCCATTAAGGTCAGGCAATTGCCCAAATGATTTGCTTCACTGCCTATCATAACGGGGAGTGTGGGACAGAATCAGCAGGAGCCTACTCTCATCTCTCTCCGTCCAGCAGTCACAGTCGAGCAAAGTTCACGGGCACAGGCACCCTCTGAAGCCTGCAGTCAGAGAGGCTGAGGCCGGGGCCACTCGGGAACCCCTCAACACACACACACCACACACACACACACATGCACGCACACGCACGCACGCACACACGGGCCCACAGTGTTCCCACAGCTCAGTGCAGCAGCTCGTCTCATTGGGATTCGTGTTCTAGAACCAAGGGGCGAGCAATGGTGCGTGGAAGCTGGGACCTGGGAGTCCACGAAATGGGGTACAGTGCCGACCTTCCTGGCAGCTGCCAAGTCTGCTGGGCACGCACTGTTCAAATCGGATAGGATAGCCAGTGGCCCAGGAGCTTGGGAGGGGCGTGAGGGCTGCTATTTCCTGCCTGCGAGGCTGCCTTCAGAGGCTTAGGGGTACTTCCATAGCTTGGCTTCTCAGGTTCTGTTCCCACTCCTGACAGCCTCCCCTTGTCCCCATTTCCCTGAGAGTGATGGCTCTCTATCTGAAGGCTCAGGTTGAAGGGAAGGATGAATGCATGCCCAACACATAAAACAGACTCAAAGCCAAGCTCTGTCCAGTCTAGGCCAACTTAGGTGATAAATCTTGTTCGATTCCCTGGTCAGAATACCTTTGGCTACATCTGCAAGACCGGTCTCTTCTCTGTCCAGAGCCCTTTGGCTACGGTCCCTGCACAGTCGGCACTTTCTCCTCTTCTCTGGCCAAGCTGAGCTCACTCACCCCTGGCTCCCCCCAGAGTCCTTCACTTTCAGAATCAGAATCTTTTGAACCCAAACTTTGTCTCTTACAAAAGTCTCTTCTTTTACCTCGAACTTTATTCCAACCTGGACTCCTAAATTCTCTTAAGGATTCCAACGCTTGAATTCCGGGGGAATTTGGTCTCTCCAGGGGAAGCAGAGAGGTGCTCCTTATTTATTTAGTAACATCCAATGGCTACTATCATGTATATCACTTGCTCTTGACCTTGGAGAGAGGTTTGAAAGCTAAATGTAAACCACCAGCAAAATGCTGTCTCTTCAATGCACCAAAAGGAGGGAAAGTTAGCTTATCTTTCAGAAGCCCCCAGAGTACTGCGGACTAGCTGAGTAAGTGTAATTACAAAAAGGAAAAGGGAAGTCAAGAATAAATTCTACATGTAACTGAAGGAGTCTCACGATAAAGTGAATTTTCCCAAGAATTGCTGGAAAGCAAGGCTTGCAACCTTTGGAAAATGGTGAGTCCAAGAATTTCTGAAGAGCCCCCAACCTTCACCTGGCCATGGCCTTAATATCACCAAAGGTGTCTGCTTGCTCTGCTCCAGGCTGAAGAAGAAAGCTGCTTTCGTTGCTAGTTTCCAAAGTGGGCTCATATCCATCATGACACTTGATTCTCACCAGGACCCTGTGAGGTAGGTAGGACAACTCTTAGTTTTCCCTGGGCTCACTTCTGGAAGATGCCCAGGAGTCAGATTTTGCACAATTGTAACTTGACAGACTTGGCTCCATTTTCCCATGCCAACAAAAGCTGGCCTGGTCTAATCCTTATGTAAAGGGAAGATTCATCCTGCAACATTGACCTAAGCTATGCAGAGAGAGGCTTGATCTTCAGGGGTGACAGGATGGAGTGGGGGCAATCTCAAAAGATTTAGTAATTCTATGCCTCCCCTCCCTTTCTGGAGTTAAAATACAGGGTTTTGAATGGGGCAGGCTTGTGTTATCCTCAGGCTACTCAAACATTTCTTGAAGACTGGACGCTAGCTGTATTTGATCAACTTTTACCAATTAATCAAATGCCGATTGTAGAGGCACAGAGAAGTATGAGATGTGGGCCCTGGCTTCCAGGAGTTTTGCTGGGAGCTAAACTTGTACGCACTAGACAACAGTGCATAGCAGGCAGAACAGTGAAGGTCAGGGAGGATTGATGCAGCCAGGGGAGGCATCCCAGAGTCAGAAAAGAGGAGGGTGATTAAAAGCATGAACTCTGGGGTCGGGCAATAAACATGGCTTCATTCCACATCCTCCATTACTAGCAATGGAAACTTTGAATAAATCACTATACCCTATCTATAAAATGGGACGAAATTAATAAATACCTATCACATTAGCTTGCTGAGATTAAATGAACACAGTACCTGGCACATAGTTAAGTGTTTAACAAATGGCATCATTAAGGCACTATTTAAACTGACCATTGAAGAAAGGGTGATTGGGAGGTACTCGTGGAGAGAGAGCAATACAAGGTACAGAATTAAACAAAGTCACTGAATTAAAAAGGAAAGGAGGTGTGTGAGGATGTTGAAGATAATGGTCTTACTAAAGCAGAGGGTACATATTAAAGGAGCGGGAAAAAATAAACTTTGTTAGGTTGGGTGCAGCTAGATGGTGAAAAGCCTTGACCACCAAGCAGAGGAGGTAGACTGGATATGATAGGAAGTGAGAAGCCGCCGGAGACTTTGAAGCAAGAATGATTTGAGGATAGTGGATAGAGTGACTTGGAGGGGGACTAAGGGATATCTACTATTTCAGGTATGAGTTTATATTGGCTTGGACTAGAGACATGAGAGTGAAAATACAAAACATTTGAAAACATTGGGAGAGGGTTAAGTGGATAGAGTAGGTAATTGAATATGGGAAATGAAAGAGAAGGAAGAGACCAAAAGGGTTCCAAAGTTTTGAGTCTAGATGACTTGGAAAGTGGTGGTGCCATTGACAGAAAAATGGGAGTCAAGAGGAAACGTAATGGATTCGATGTTCAATTTGAGATGATAGTGAGACATCCAAGTAGAAATGTCTAGAAGAAAATAGTGGTACCCAAATGTTTAGAGGGTATAATTATTTTTTTAACTTTTGACCCCTTCATCCACTTCTCCCACTTCCTTTCTTCTTTCACTTCCTCTTTGAACAGAGGCAGTCTTCATTCCTGGTTAGATTATTATCTGCAAATATTGAGAGTTTTTTCCTTCCTTTTTGGTTGTATTAATTAATTTTCTTGTTCTATTACATTGGCTTAGACATCAGTAAAATGTTGAATAGTAGAGTAACGATAGTACTAGATTTTCCTGTCTTGTTCCTGACTGTGAGAGAAAACATCTAACGTTTCAAAGTTTCTTAGCAAACACTTATGGAGTGCTTCTATGTGCCAAACACTATTATGAACACTTTACAAATTATTTAATCCTCCTACAAAGTTATGAGATAGATATTATTATTTCCATTTTACAGATGAGGAAACTGAAGCACAGAGAAGCTAAGTAACTTACCCCAGGTCACACAGTCAGCAAGTGGCAGAACAGAGATTCAAACCTCCATTCTCTAGCTTCAGAGACTGTGTTTTGAACAACTCTGCTATGTTCATTACCTCCCTAAGTATGGAGTTTTCTGTAGGTTTCTGAAAGATACTCTTCATCAAATTAAAGTTTTCTTTTATTTCTAGTTTTCCTAGAGCTTTCTAAGAGCCAATGGGTGCTGAGTTTGTCATATACTTTTGCTGTATCTATTGAAATGATCATATGTTTTTTCTTTAATATGCAAATATAATTAATTACATTGATTTCGTTTCTGTTGGTGAACCAGCCTTGCATTTCTGGGATTAAACCATACTTGCTTCTGTTATATTCTTCTTTTCCAAAAGTACAGGATTTGATTTACTAATAATTTATTTAGGGCTTTTTTACAGTGTTATTTTTCTGTCTTCATACAATTTGATATTGGTATAATGATAGTTTGGAAGCTTTTCCTCTTTTTCAATGCTCTGAAGCACTTTGTTTGATAAAAGGATGTCCCTTAAAGTTTTTGTACATTTTACCTTTAAAATCTTTGTGTGTGTGTCAAGAGGGCTGAGGTGTATGCATTTTTTACTCTATTTCGATTTCTTCTCTAGTTTATTGGTGTAGTCAGATTTTCACTTGTCAAGCCAAGTTTGGTCATTTATATGCCCCTAGAAAACTGTCCATTCATCTAGGTTCCAAATTTATTGGTATAAATAATAATACAAAATACCAATTATTTATAACTTTACACATCCACCAGGACTTACACAATTACTAAGAATATTTAAATTTTCCTACACTTTTTAATACATTCTAAATGTAGTTCTCTTTTATCTCTTTCTCTCTCCCTCTACCTCTTTTTACTCCTGAGTGGTTTATTATTATTTTTTTTTAGCAAACTTGCTAACTATGCCTATTTTAATGGTGTTTCCAAAGAGCCAGCTTTTGTTTGTATAGATCAGCTTTCCATTTTTTGTGATTGTGTATTTTATAAATTTTTGCTTTAATCTCTATTAGCAAGCCTTGTTTCTGCAAAGCCCATCTGTCTGGAATATCCTTTCCTCCTTCCCTTTCACTTGGCTAACTCCCACTCATTCTTCAATTTATGCATCATGTCTTTCAGGAAGCCTTCCCTGACCCTCCAGCATGATTTAAATGCTCATCCTCTGTCCTCCCCCAGAAACTTCCAGCACTCATCATTCTATGTTATAATTAGCCGTCTGCTTGTCTCTCTCCCCTATTAGACTGTAAATTCCTTGAGGGCAGGGACCGTGTCTGGTTCATAATTTTACCTCCAAGTGCCTAACGTAATACTTGGCCTTCCCGGTAGGAATTCAAATGGAAATTTTATTAGAGGTATCACCCCATGAGCCAGCAGGCAGATCTAACAGAGGGGCTCCCACCAGTCTGTTGCCTGAGGTTTGGGGTCTTTGTTTGTTTTGATTGAAATATAGTTGATGTACAATGTTATGTTAGTTTCAGACATACTGCATAGTGATTTGACATTTGCATACATTATGAAATGATCACCACGATAAGTCTAGTAGCCATCTGTCCCCATACAAAATTATTAAAACGTTATTGACCATATTCCTTATGCTATGTATTACCTCCCCATGGCCTATTTATTTTATAACTAGAGGTTTGTACCTTTTTATCCCCTTTACCTATTTCACCCACCCCTTTAGGTCTTAAAAAAAGGGAAAACAATTAACCTTAGTAGAACTTCCTTTCTTGATTTTTAAAAGAATCAAAACCCTTCAAATGTGTAATTCCAATGGTCATCCCCTGGGAAGGAGTCCTTCCCCTGTCCCCTTTCAGCCCTGCACTCTAGCATGGATATAGAAGTTTTAACCCCGAAGGAGACAAGGCCAAGAGTTAGCCATTAAAGGAGTTGAGGCTAACTGGAGTTAAAGGTCTACAGGCTGCCCCAGGGCTTTTCCATTTAAAAGCAGTTTTCCTGGGCTTCCCTGGTGGCGCAGTGGCTGGGAGTCCGCCTGCCGATGCAGGGGACACGGGGTCGTGCCCCGGTCCGGGAAGATCCCACATGCCGCGGAGCGGCTGGGCCCGTGAGCCATGGCCGCTGAGCCTGCGCATCCGGAGCCCGTGCTCCGCAACGGGAGAGGCCAC
>NW_020173382.1:301730-317122 GCF_003031525.2 Neophocaena asiaeorientalis asiaeorientalis
TTCCTGCACGGGGGCCCTTTCCTTCTCTGCAGTGAGGGTGGGGGAACCTCATCCCACACTTCCATTTCTCTTGCTTCCAATCTAGTCTGAGATACCTTTCCCTCTATTTTCATCTTTCCCCTCGATTCCCTCCTTTTAGTCACCATTGACCCCGCAGGTTTTTTTTTTTATTACTTGTGTCCAGGAGGTGTTTCAAGAATATGAACTGAAGTAATAGTTTATGAAACTGGCAACGTCTATGCATTGCTTCCCTAGGTTTTCTTCTGGAAACTTCTGTGGTTAGCACTTAGATCCAAGGAAAGCAGAACATAGGCCGAACTGAGAAAGAAGCGCACCGAAATCATGGAACACCATAAGAGTGAGGGCCAGCTCCTGCCCACCTCTCAGTCCCCACCTCCACCCTAAGCTACAGTCTGATAGAAGACAATTTCTAGAAACAAAAATCAAAGTGGTGACCGAGGGTGTTCCTGCTCACCATGAATTTACTCCCCGGGAAAGATGGTCTCACTTCCTCGCATAATCTGGGTTCCTCTTTGAAGAAGGGATCATGAAACTAAAAGTAGAAAAACACTTTTGAAAGAGAACTCATTCTGAAATTGAAGGGAAGTCAGAGACAGTAGGACACAAAGTACCCCCACTCTGTGCCACCTGCCTCAGACAGAACTCATGGAAGAGAGATGGCCCTTAGGGCACGACGTGGGCCCCAGGGGTGCTGGGAAAAGGCGATGGGCTGATGTTACCAGGCAGCCTACTTCAGACCTTTCTGAGGTTACTCTGCTGACAGCACGTGTGTTCCAGGCACTGTGCTAGGTTCTAGGGATAGAGCAAAGAACAGGACACAGCTACTGCCCTTGAGGAGCTTCTAGGCTGGTGTCTATGTGGGACACTGTGTCTGCATTTGGAACTCTCCTGGCTATGATATCTGGCACCTTGATTTGAACATGCCCCATCTCCTCAGAATTTTCAGTGGCTTCAAAGACAGGAACTGCATGTCATTCATCTCTGGACTCCCAACATCTTGCACACTATTTAAAAGATGGTAGGCACTCAAGTAATATTTGTTACATGAGTGAAGGGAGGAGAGAAGGGGAGAGGGAAAGCTGAAAGGAAAGAGGGTTAGGTGTCAACACTAGTGCCAGTGCTTCAGAATCCTGAGACAGCCCCCAGACTCACGGGCCAAAAACCCAGAAATACCTAGGTCAGCTTCACAGATGCTGGTGACTTTGAATTGGTCACTTTCATTGTTGTGTTTACTCATCCTTGAAGGTATTAAAATAATAGAGTAGGAAAACAGTTTGGTGGCTCCTCAAAAAGTTAAACATTACCTTTTTAGTAACAAAGTTACCATATGACCCCACAACTGCACTCCTAGGTATACACCGAAAAGGATTGGAAAATGGGATTCAAACTAGTACCTGTACACACATGTTCATAGCAGCCCTACTCATGATAGCCAAAAGGTGGAAAAAGCCCAAAGCCCATCGATGGATGAATGAGTTTTAAAAGTGTGGTGTATCCATACAATAGAATGTCATTCACCCATAAAAAGGGACGAAGCACTGATACATGCTACAACTTGGATGAACCTTGAAAACATTATGCTAACTGAAAGAAGCCAGACAAAATAGTCACATATTATATGATCCCATTCATATGAAATGTCCAGAATAGGTAAATGCATAGAGACAGGACACAGATTGGTGGTTGCCAGGGGCTACATGGAGGGAGGAAATGGGGAGAATCTGATTAATGGCTAAGGGGTTTTACCCTGGAGTGACGGAAATGCTTGGGAACTATACAGAGGTGAGGTTGCACAACACGTGAATGTACTAAATGCCACTGAAATGTCCAGGGTTTGTTTGTTTGTTTGTTTTTAACCTTTTGGCCACACCACACGGCATGCGGGATCTTAGTTCCCCAACCAGGGATCGAACCCGCACCCCCTGCATTGGAAGTGCAGAGTCTTAACCACTGGACCACCAGGGAAGTCCCTGTTCAGTTTTAAATGGCTAATGTTATGTGAATTTCACTTCAATGAATTATTTTTTTTAATAATAATATTAAGAAAAGTCAGGCTAGAAAAGTCACAATTCTGATTCCAGGCAGAGAGGGTAGTGGTGGGAAGTAGTAGACGAGGTGGGTATAGAGCGAGAACTATTTCCTTTCCCATCCCCCACTCCACCACGCTCCTATTCTTGTTCCTTTCCTACTCAGCTAGGTCAAGTGTTTATTCCTATCTCCATTCCTGTCCATATCCAAGAACTGTCTGGAATTCTTCTTAAGCAAGGAACTGTTCATAGAAAGGCAGTTCTTTGTTGGGAGCTCTTCCAAGGAACCCCAAATATCAACGGTTTTAGGAATACGAAAAGCCAGCATGAAGATATAGGTCAGTTTAAGAAGATGGCCTTTTGAAGAAAGCCTTAAGAAAATGTTGCTGTAGCCGAGGTGATGGGTGAGCACAGAGTATTGGGTAGCTGGGCAGCAGGGTGCTAGGAAATGCTTATTGATTGACTGATTGCTTGATTGAATAAATAAAGATATTTACATAAGGGATCTCACTTCAGCGAGGCCCTATCTTACTTTTGGTCTTTAGGCTACGTTTAGTGTCAGAGCTTTCATCCGTCCATTCTTTCACTCGACAAATATTTATTGAGCACTTCCTGTGTTCTAGGAAGCACAGTGCTAGGGATGCATCATCATATACATGGATAAGAGAAATTCACATACAATCGCAAACATTATTTTTAGACATAATTTCAACCTTTTATCATCTCCAAACTTTGAGCTTGACTAAACTGATAGGCAAGACCAGGGCCAGTTATGGCGACGACGATGGTGTTGCCGCAAACTGGAATATGTGGTGCAGGAAGTATGGTTAAGGGGCAACAGAGTGGAACACTTGAAAATGAGGCCAGCTAAGGAAATGACCCTGTGACAAGGGAGGTGGAAGAGCTTGAGGGAGAGCCTAATCAATGTCTTCTTCCCATCTGTCCTGTCCTCTCTGTCCCCCTCCCCATGCCTGGACCACCTGGAGACGGTGGATTGAAACAGCATTTGCCCAGACTGCTATGGCTACACGCACCGTGTGTGCAGCAAATGCTTTCTCTCACCCCCAGCATAAGTCATGAGAGGCTCTGTGTGAGCACTAGGTCACCCGAAATTGAGGGGAGGCTATCCAGGCAGAAGTAAGAGGGGTCTGCTTCTTGCTGCCTTTGCTACAGTTAATCCATTGCCATCTGTCTTTATTTTGCTGACTCACTGCTTTCATTTGGGTTGGCAGTTCTTCTGCTGTTGGCTGCAGTCTTTAACTGTTTACAGAGGGCTGAGATGGATGGAGAATTAGGGGCTTTGCATTCATTCCCTGGATGAAATCCTACCCAGGTACTGTGGGCCTCTTGTCGAGGGCTGAGGCCAAGGCCTCTGGATTTTGATGGATGGTGGAGATTAAGTGTAGGGTAACACATCATTTAGTCTGATTGCAAGGCCAGATTTCTCCCAAGTGCTGCCAGATGAGCTGGGAGGCCGTGTGAATTGTCTGCCCAAGCACGAGGGAGCACGGTGCCTTTTAATTAGAACAAGGATGAAAGCTATTCAGGACCTTGGTCTGTCAGGGAACCTGGAGCCCTCAAATCCTATACCAAGCTTCACCTCATCCATGGAAACGTCCGCCGTATTGACTTCCATCCCCACACTATATCCCACCCCTCCTCTAAAATGCACTTTCCTACACTTTGAATCTCACCAGCATTTGTTTTCCATTGCGTACAGTCTTTGCTCACTCTGTCATTTTGAAGCCAACCTTCAGCAAGTCTGAGACATCCTTTCTTTATCACAGTGAGATATAAGCTCATCAAGATGTGAAACTCTGTAGCCTTTATAGCTCTGAGTGTGATTCTGGGCAGTACATGTTTGCAGTCTAAAACTGAGGTGACATACATATTGTCCAAACTGGGACACTTTTGAGGGTGAAGCACAGCGCTATTAATAATACTGGGATAGCAGGTGTACACTGGGACCATCCTGGGCAAACCAGTACATATCTTCATCCCTTCATCCCCCTTAAAGCACTGGGTTCCTTTCTGACTTATTTTGTTCCTGCCCCAATTCCCAGGCAGGACAGGTTGACACTGAAACTCAGTAGGCAGATATACCAAAACTCCCTCAACTCCCTCTACCCCAGAAATGATCGAATGCTGACAGAAAGTAACTTTAAAAGGGTTAAAACTGATATAAGCCCACTACAAACCCATGGCATCTTATTACAAGTCATTCTCTCAGATATCTTGGAAATGTTTCCACTGAATTACTGTAGATTTCAAAGGCCAACAGTGGCTTTCCCCAAGTCATCTTCTCCCAGGATCCAACTGCCATATAACAAAATGGAGGTGACTTGCTTATAAAAATTGTCCCCTTGAGGGCTTCCCTGGTGGCGCAGTGGTTGAGAGTCCGCCTGCCGATGCAGGGGACACGGGTTCGTGCCCCGGTCTGGGAAGATGCCACATGCCGCGGAGCGGCTGTGCCCATGAGCCACGGCCACTGAGCCTGTGCGTCCGGAGCCTGTGCTCCACAACAGGAGAGGCCACAACAGTGAGAGGCCTGCGTACCACACACACACAAAAAGATTGTCCCCTTGAAAGCTTAACATTACATGGTCAAACTATTCCAGGGAGATGGCTTCTCCAAGCCATCAATCTTGGAAAGTATTCTCTACCAATGGGACAGGATTAACAAGTAGCCTCCAGAAATTGGAGCCCTCATACACTGCTGGTGGGATAGTAAAATGGTGCAGCCCCTTTGCACAATGGTCCGGGAGTTCTCAAGCCATTAAACACAGAGTTACCATATGACCCAACAGTTCTAATCCTAAGCACATACCCAAGAGAATTGAAAACAAATGTCCACACAAAAACTTGTGCATGAAGGTTCATAGCAGCACTTTGCCTAATAACGAAGAAGTCGAAAGCACTCAAATGTCCATCAACTGATGAATGGATTAAAAAAATGTGGTATATCCTTCCAATGGAATATTATTCAGCCATAAAATTCATGAAGGACTGACACATGCTACAACACGGATGAACCTTGAAAACATTCTGCTGAGTGAAAGAAGCCAGACACAAAAGACTACATCATATGTTTCCATGTCTATGAAATATCCAGAACAGGCTAGTCCATAGAAACATAAACATTAGTGGTTGCCTAGGACTGGGCAGGGTAGGGAGTTTGGGATGGAGAGTGACAGCTAAAGGGACAGGGTTTCTTTCATCAGGGGCTTTTGAAAATGTTCTAAAAGTGACTGTAGTTATGGTTGGACAATTCTGTGACTATACTAAAAACCACTGAACTATACATTTTAAATGGATAAATTGTATGATACGTGAATCATATCTCAATAAAGCTGTTTTAAAAAGTAGCCTCGGGCTTCCCTGGTGGCGCAGTGGTTGAGAGTCCTCCTGCCGATGCAGGGGACACGGGTTCGTGCCCCGGTCCGGGAAGATGCCGTGGAGCGGCTGTGCCCGTGAGCCATGGCCGCTGAACCTGCGCGTCCGGAGCCTGTGCTCCACAGCGGGAGAGGCCACAAGGCCAGACTTGGTGTTCCTTTAGTAAGAACATGGGTGCCCTCTTCCAGGCCATTCTTCTCGGTCTTCTCAGGTTGCCCAAGCACCAGCTTGGGCAAATGCCTGCTAAGGGCAGACCAAGGGGGAGAAGCCTTGTTAATACCCACAAGGCCTTGACATTTTCTTATTAGCCTTTATAGAACCATCTATCACAAAGTCACAGGGTCCAAAAAATATTGGACAGGAAAGGACTTGGAGCTTATCCACTCCAGTCCTCCCTGTGGAGATGCTCAGAAAGGGGAAGTGACTTCCCAACCCACACATTTAGTCAGTGGCAGAGCAGGAACCAGAACTGGACACTCCTGACTCCCTCTCCAGTGCTCTTTCTCCGTTGCCCCAGCTTCTCCATTGCCTCTCTTGTCCCTGCCCTACCCAAAGCAGCCCCTTTGGCCCTTCCTGCTGAACTCCAAGAGGAGTCAAGTCTGAGAATCCAAGCTCAAATTCAGGGTGAGTTTACAATTTTGGAAATATGGTTACAACTATGGAAATACGGTTGACTAAAGAGAAGGTCAGGAAATGTGCAGTTTAGGTCTCTCAACATCAGGACGTGGATGGAGTACAGGATCTGACCCCTGGTGCAACTAAATTTGTGGAATAATCACATGCTTCTCTTTATACTGTATTTGGCAGTATTAGAAGAGAAAAATAATATTCATCTTAGGAAAACCTTGGTAACTGCAAATTTTCTGGCAACCTTATTTCCTCTCGCTTTCTTGGAAGAAACCAAACGAAAAAGCAGCTGTACAAATTAGTCCTAACCAACAGGCCCGGGACCAAAACAAAACAAAACAAAACAAATAAAGCCCAAAACAAATCAGGCTAAATATTTAAATCAGAATGGAAAATATATCCAACTCTACGCCTACTGAAGCTCCTGAAACTGCTAATCTCCACTTGGTTATCGACAACATCCTCTTTCCAGGAGGTCAAGACAAAGCTGGGGACAGTGTGACCGAAACTTATCAGTAGTTTTCCAAGCCCCTTCATCTGCATTGGCAGATTTTTCTGATAGCCCTGTTTTATAGAGGCCAAATCATTCATCCTGCTTGTGTGAGTCAGATTAGTACCAAAGTGAAAAGAAAACGTGCTGAGTAGGTCATCAGTCATCAGACACTGTGTGCCAGGCACTGTGCTGGTGCTGGAGGAGAGGGGGAAGATGTGATGCCTGTCCAACAGGAGCCATCCAACCCCAAATAAGACAAGTAATGGCCAAGGGCAAGGGCAAAGTTGAAGAGGTAGCGGAGTTCATATATGTTGAACAGCAGTCAGAGGACCAGTCTTTCTGGAATAGAGATTTCTTGTAAGAGAGTCATGGGATATTTCATTGAAAATAGAAAGTTGGAGACAGATTATGAAAGCAATGTAGGGTTCTGAGGAGGTGAGCAGCCAGATGCACCCTCCCCTCAACACTGGGTTAGGTGTGCTCCTCTGGGCTCCCACAATCCCCTGGGCCCTGTCATAACACTTTTCACACTTTCCTGTAATTCTCTGCTTCCTTGGAGTTCTCCCCTTCAAGCTGATTTTCTTGCGGGAAGAGTTTATATCTGGTTTATGTGTATATCTCTAGTGCACAGCAAAGGGTTTAACCCATGGCCGGCACTCAGGAAATGTTTCTTGATGGGATGAGTTGGGACAGGACGGTATGTGATGGGATACAAGGTTAGATATTTGGAAGAGCCATCAGGAAGAGAAGCCCGGGGAGAGGAGATCAGTTTAGAAAGACGTTGCCCTCGTACAGATATGAGGAAATATGGCCCTGACCCCAAGCAGTAGCAATGGTGACTGAGGAGAAGGGAGCATGTCAGATGCATTTTGAAGAAAGAATGCACAGGACTTGGGAAACTTATTTAACAATGACTTGAGGAAGTAAAACATAATGACTGTTGAACTTGAGTAGCTCCTCAGGAAGTGGTGTGGTAGGTCCTACAGACCCTAGTAGGATTAACCAGCCCCTGCTTCCATTTTGTGGGCAATTGGTCATGGACCCAGCTCTGTATGGGGACCCTGGCCCTTCAGTTCTTTTCACATCTAGAGCGAAAGGGGCTAGCCCATGGCTGAGGGGACTTTGCCCAGCTGTCTCTGTGCATGCTGTGCTAAGTGCCCAGGGAGCTCGTGCTGACCCAGTGAGACTAGGCTGCAGAGCGATGACCCGACGTTTGGTCATCTTAATCCTATGGTCTCAGCTCAGCTCCCACCACCTGGAGGTGTCAAATAAAGAAGTCCCGAACAAAGAAAAGCATCAGCCCGAGAAACAGGAGTCCTCTTTTCCTAGCCGTGCCTGTTTCATTCCACCTCAGTCTTTCTGCAGTCCAGGAAGGGAGGGGCGAGAGAAAACCACGGAACTTTTCGAAATCCCATTTTCCAAAAGCTAAATCAGATTCATTCTGTGTCTCCTGCACAGACTGCGTTAGTCTGGGTAATGTAAACACTGTGAGGCCACAGCTGTCTGCCAGCTGCAACATTGAAGCCCATTTCGGGGGGCATGAAAAAACCTGTCTGTAACTATCACAGATGAGAAGTGTTAGCTAATGAATGATCCCTGCTGAGTCCAGAGCCCAGCTGAGTTATTTCAGTCCTGGGCCTTAGCAGAGATTTTTATTGGGTAACAAATCTCAAATGCAACCGGTCACCCTCTAGACCCCAGATTGGAACCCGTCCCTCAATGCCCCCAAAGTGAATTCACTCCAGGGACATTCCTGGTAGTAGCTCCAGGATCTAGGCATTTGGAGTGTTGGGTGACTGCTCAAGGAGGGTACAGCACGGGTTTAACAATCACATGAGCCCCACTGGGCTGTCTGCAGTAGCGTGGACCGTGGCCTTTTCCGAGGGCAGGGCTGTCAATGGCTCCCCCCGGGGCTGCTCAGCTTTGAGTGGCCTGCCTGAGAAACCGTAGGCTTTGAGTTGGACACCACTATTTCCGCTGGGCCTCAGCCTAATCATCTGGCTCTTGCTGGCACCTTTCCTACTGTTCTTACTCCTCCTACATGGGCTCAGGTCAGACTAACCAGCTCGCGTGACATGAGTGCGAGGGCCCAGCCGTTTTGCGGGGCGTCGGCCTAGAGCATGCATACCTCATAGCCGTGCCTCCAGCCTGCCCTGGGGTGGAAGCGGATACCGATTATCATATCAACCTCCGTATGTGTGCACTGTCTCAGAGCTGTCTGCGAATTAGAGACCCACAAAAGAGAAGAAAGTGCTAAATCCAAGCCAGCGAATTTTTTGTGGTAAAATACAAATAACACAAAACGTAACCATTTTAACCATTTTAAAGTGCACGATTCAGTGGCATTGAGTACATTCACGATGTTGTGCAATCATCACCTCTGTCTAGTTCTGGAACGTTTTCATTACCCCCAAAGGAGACCCCATACCTATTAAGTAGTCATTCCCCATCCCCCGGCCACCAGCTCCTGGAAACCACTAATCTACTTTCTGTCTCTAGGGATTTACGTAATCTGGATATTTCATAGAAGTGGACTCATACAATATGTGGCCTTTTGTGTCAAGCCAGCACTTTTTTTTTAGTACCTACATGTGCTAGTTGTTGTAATAGGCATGAGGCTTCAGCCTCAGATGCGCGCCAGGTAGCAGCAGCTGCTATGTTTCTGGCATACAGTACTTAGCTCACTCAAGACACATGCTGGGTGATTTATTTACACCGTCCCGTTTAATCCTCACAACTCCCTGGGGCAGGTAATAGTAATGTCCCATTTTAAAGGTGAGTAGTCTGGGGCTCGGAGAAAGTGAGTGACTTAGGCAAGGTCACACTAGTAGTTAAGATTCCAGCTTAAGCCCTCCCCTTAGTTATCACATATTTAGCCTGACTTTGAGCCAATCTGCTTAGTTAGAGCCAACCTACTGCCTTTGTGGTATGTGCTGCCTGCCCCATCTTGCCTGCCTCTAAGACCCCATAGGCAGGGGAATAATCTCATGAGGCCCTTGTTAAAATACCCCCGTGCTGCCCGGGATAGGAGCCTGGCATGAGTGCCCTTAGTGCTCACATGCCCTTGGGCATACCCAGAGTTTTCTTTAGTTCCCAGAGCACTGACTATAACCCCACCCCTTTCCCTCCTACTCATGAGAGCATATGGGAATATTACTGACAGTTATTTATAAAGAACCCCTTGAATCTGCTTGAGTTTATTTTCTTAAGTAAATCATACACAAGCTTTGGTATTTGATTATTAGAAACAAATACTAACTGATCGTCAGACGCCAGAGTGTCCTAACATCAAAGATGAGAACCTTTTCCAAAGGTTTTTTTCCAAAGACTTTCTCCTTCATGACCCATCTAGAGGCTCCAGAGAGGTATAACTCAGCTCAGTCAAATTCCCCCCGGGGACTGAAGATCTGATTGTTTCAAACAAAGGTCTGGAGTGGCCTTCGTGAGGCAGCCCTGAAGCCTGTGCACCTCATGTCTGGACTTCTGAACATGACTCCGGCTGCATCTGACAGGGACTCTCACGCCCAACCATGTATGCAAGAGATAGCCAGGGCCTGACCCAAGTTTGGCAGCCAAAGTTGGGGAAAAGGGAAAGGAAAATGGGCGTTGTCCCACTGTTTTCTAGACTCCAGGATGTATGTTTCAAAGCTCCACCAATGGGAGTGGCACTCCGGAAAGTCCAATGGAACTAAAAGAGACAAATATTGATACTTGACAGTCAGCTTCTATAATAATAGTAACGGTACTGCCTGAATTCAAATAAGCAGAACAGATGTTCCTCATGTGTTATGAGTTGAAAATCATTCCTTCATGTGGGATCAGTTAAAATCAAGCTTGAGACTTAGTGTATGTTTAATATTAAAATTCTCAATAAAAAGACTTTGGAGGCAAAATCCAAGTGAGGGCATGCTAAAATCATCTGGGCAAATAATCAACCATTCAGCATTTGCCTGGAAGGTATCAAGGGATGTAAGCGTGGGAGGATGGCGATCCTGGGAACAGAGGTGGTGATGAGAGAAATGTCCTTTGCCATCAGATCTGACCAGAGGTCAGCGTGTGCAGTTCTTATCAGCATAAGTGGGGCTTAGAGCTTGCTGCTGGGGTGAGCCCCAGAGAAAAGGAAAAACCAATTCTTTTGACATTTCGTAGACAATAGAAGAATTTTCAAAAGATGGGCGCTTAGAAATATACGAAACTGTCCCAGTCACTGGCATGAGGATAATGAGAGAACTTCAGCCGTAGTCACAGCCTCCAGGACCCCATCCACACCATAGAAGAACTTAACATCTGAGCAGGCAGATGCGCTAGGAACCAGGATCCAACACTCTCATCTTGCTGGCAAGGAGACAGGTACAGGGGTCTCTTGGATGCGCCCAAGGTCACACGGTGAATTGGCCCCCAGGCAGAGCTGAGACGTGACTCCGCTCTGGGAGCCCACTTGAAAGAGAAGAAAGTCAAAATGGAATATGAAAACATGATTGCCCTTTCACAATAATGGCATAAAATTAGGATTCTACAAGAAAAAAAAAGAAAAACAGAACTGGCATGCCCTTTCATTCCACAGCACCAGCTAACAGCCCTTTTGGTTTTAAAGAATTAGTGGAGTAAAATAGTCACCTGGTCCCAAAGAAGAGAAACACAAAACAGGCAGCCATAAAGAAAGACTTAATGAAGCCAGGAAAAGGCCGAAGTCACTGGAAGGCTGCCCTACATGGGCAGGCAGGAAAGATTAGAGCAAAATAGTCGGGGAAGATAAAGGCATAGACAGGATGTCACATGATCAAAGTTTATAGAGAAACTCCAGAAGGCCATGGATCCAAGAGACTCAGACACGTCCTCCAGATTCTGGAGTACAAGAGAGGCAGCTTTCGTAGTGCATACCAGGAAAAATAAACAAACAAAGGCAGCCTTACTGTACACAATGGGTACTAGATACCCAGTAAAAGTGAAGGAAATGTACAAACCTTCTTCACCCAAAAGGTGTTATAAAGTTGCAAAGCATTTCTCAAAGAACTTCAAATAAACCAATTCCCGGTTTAATCATAATAATAACACCACCATTTATTGAGCGCTTACTATGTGCCAGGCACCATCCTGAGCTCTTCACGTGATCTTCTCATTTCTTTCTCACAACCACCCTGTGACTACTTTTCGGATGAGGAAGCTGAGACTCAGAGAGGTTAATTCATTTGCCCTAAGTCACACAGCTAGTCAGTGGTAGAACCTACCTTCAAATCCAGGTCTCCATTCCAGAGCATGGAAACACTCCACCACCCTGCCTCTGTCATTGCGATGGCTTGGTTGCTTGGGACTCTCCCTCTGGCAGTAGAGATCTGACAAAAGTGATGTTCTAGAATGTTCATTCCAGTTGGTGGGAAAGACGAACTGGAAAGAGAAACCCTGGGATTAGGGAACCAGTTAGAAGGCTGAACCAATGAAAGGGGAGGACAAGCAAGAGCTTGGTGAAATCACTGGGAAGAGGCAGAGCTGACAGACTCTAAAGACATATGGGACCCCACTGTACCGGACTTTGCTTGTTTCCTTTAGGACGTCGTGGAGATCTTTCTGTGACCATACACGTAGATCTGTCTTACCCTTTCTGTGACTGCTCAGGGTTCCATTTTGTGGGAGCATCACTATTACAAACAGTTTCGGTGAACACTCTGGATGTACATACATCTTTGCATCCTGGTGTATGTGTGTGATCAATTCCAAGCGATAGAATTTCCAGGCCAAATGAAACACATTTGAAATGGCGCTAGACTTTTTTGAAAAGATTTTCAGAGGTGAGATGATTAATATTTTAAACTAGGGATGAGGGAAAACCTTCCTTGGTAGTGTTAGGGAATGATATTGCAGAAATAAATGGATTGGTTGCCATTCAATAGTATAATCAAAGAGCACAGGGCCTTCCATACCTTTCTAAACCAAATGAACACCCATGTTGCTGCAGCTAGTGACAGGAAGAAAGGGAACAGAAAGCATGGTAACCCTTTGGGAACCATTTTCAAATGTTGGAGACCTGGTAGCTCATCTCTCTTCATTACTTAATTTCAAAGGAAGCGGAACTAAGCCGGAGTGTAGAACAGGATAACTGTGGCCATTTATTTAATAGAGCAGACAACCTTGCAAGGGGCTCCCAGAAGGAAGGCTGGCAAACCGAAAGGAGAGAAGTTTCCAGACATCATAGCAACTTGACTTTATTTGTAGCTTTGAGAATATTGGCCACTGTTTTCAGACAGGGAATCTAAATAACTTCTTAAAAGTAGCACCCAAAGGGAAGGGAAGGTGAACTCGAGTATTATTATCAAGTATGATAGTCTGGCCCCCCAGGTAACATTTTGATACACTGCTATTAAAGTCAGTTCCTTTTGGCAAACCCCCAGCACTAACCAAAAAGCTGCCTGATCGTGGGCATCATGGCCCAATGAAGAAGGAGGAAGTGGACAGGGAAAGGAAGTAGCTGGGTGCTAGCTAGCTCTCTCCCCCGAGATACACAGGCTCCAACAGTCAAATGCAGGAAGCTTTTAGGGAGAGACCTATGCATAGAGACAATAGGTGTGCTTTTTAAATTTCCACAGAACGGACTAGTAAGCAGAATACCAGCATTTTATTCGTTCACTCAAGAAATATTTATTGAGCATCTACTATGTGCCAGGCATCGTGATACGCATTTGGGAGTGCAATGTTGAACAAAATAAAGGTGGCCCCTGCCTTCATGGAGTTTACTGTGTCAGAGGAGAGATGAGTAATAAGCAAGCAGACGCACAAAGATATCGTTATAAAAGGTAATGAGTGCTTTGAGCGGGAGAAAAATAGGTTCTGGGAAAGAGAAAATTCAGTTGGGGCCCAGGCTGAGGA
Organism: Neophocaena asiaeorientalis asiaeorientalis; assembly: GCF_003031525.2. Lineage (NCBI taxonomy): Eukaryota > Metazoa > Chordata > Mammalia > Artiodactyla > Phocoenidae > Neophocaena > Neophocaena asiaeorientalis. The sequence goes on from NW_020173382.1 coordinate 315,153, forward strand.
GTCAGGACGGCCTCACCAAGGTAGCCTAACATTTAGAGTGAGTCCCGAGTTGGGGGGCTGGGCAGTCATTTAAAGAGCCGGGGGAGAGCGTTTAAGGCTGAGGGAAACATGTGAAAGGACTTTGGGGAATCAGATTCTTAGAGCTGCTGGGCAGGCAGAAGGCTACCTGGGAGATGCTCCCCACTGGGCAAACCGAAGTGCTCTAAGTCATGTGGTGGCTCCGGCGCCCAGGTGGGTTGCGAAGACCAACCTGGAAGTTGCCCAGCGAGGATCCATGGTGACAGCCTGCTTGTAGGTCCAGACAGTGAGCTTCCAAAGGATTCCTAGCCTCCCAGATGATCACGTCCCAGGGATTTCCGTCTCTGCTCATTGCTTGCCGTTAGCGGGGGATGCCTGCCTGCCAAGGAGCTGTGCCTCACCTTGGTTAGGGTTAACGACTGAGGCAGCTCTGGCCTTCAGGAAAAGTGCAAGCGGCAACGGGGAGTGAGAGCAAGAGCCTGAGCCAGGGAAGCAGCCCCTGCCAACAACTTCCGTTCCTTCCCCTCCCTTCGGCATGGCTGCCCAAGGAGCCCCGGTGACTGTTTATGGTGATCTGTTTGTTTCGCAACTGACAAAGAAGGAGGGAGCCCTTTCTGACATTTTTGCCCAGAGGCCCCAGATTTCTCAAGTATGAAACTGCCAGATACGCAACTTTGGGTGGATGTTTGGCTGAATCACTTTGAAGGGCCTGTCAGTGCCTAAAATGGAAATTGTTAGAAAGCAGAGGAGGGTGGCTGCCAGCAACCATGAAATGGTAATGACCAAATCATTTATTTTTGTAATGAAATGTCATCCCCTAACACTACAAAGGCTGGGTTTTTTTTTTTTTTTCTAGCTTAGAAGTACTGACTACCTATAAGAAATCTTCAAAAGTGACTGCGTGTGCCATGCACGCATACATATGTGCCCCTGTCCCTCTCCCAACCTCTGTCTTCCCTCCTAAACCAAACCTCCTCCGTGTTCCTGGAGCCCAGCTGCAACCTGGGAGGAAGTAAAAGGTTGGCTGATTGTGAAAGGTAATCAGGCTTTAGCTACCCTATAGAATGAAGGGGAGTTCATTTGGTTGTTCATAAGGTAAAGTTGTGTGCGGCCAACTTTACCATGTGGGAAAGTCAGTAGGCTGTAATAGACTATATACCCCAACACATGATGTGGGTCTTTTAACCGTCTGTTCCAGCCTAGCTATAGTTGCACCTAGGAGACAGGACACTTCGTAAGGTTTTATTGTATGTAAAACTCAGTAGCAGGCAAACTAGGCCAAATCTCCAATTCTGTACCTTTTATTTTTAAACTCTGGTGCTTTTTTCTTTTTTGAGTTTAGGAGGAAGAGACAGGAAAGCACGTTGTGGGTTAACACTAGGGAATGGAAGAAAATCTACTGTTTCTTTGAAAACAGCCATTAAGATACCATTCCCTTGGGCCAATTCCTGGGCGGCTTTAACCAAAGACTAAGCCTCAGGTCCTTTCTGTTTTTCTACATTGACTCCTGTGTTAGGATCAGTGAAATTTTATATGGCCATAAAATTTATTTTAAAATAATACTTCACAAGCCTTTTGGCTTGAAAAATATTTCAATAATGTCTGCACATTCAATATGGAAAAGTAAGATGGTTCCATTGAGCTCTCATTATAATAAGCTTTGAGAGGTATCCTTGGATCGCAATCATCAGGCCAAACATTTTGATCAGCTGCTTTTTCAACAGAAGTGTTTTTCCCCAAAGCCGTCTGTGACTGTCACTGTGGGATCCATTTTGTAAGCAGGTCTGGTGTTGAGACAGGTAATAGGGCCATTGCTATTCAGCCACGGACCATGGCCATCTGAATGTGGCAGTGGCTTGGTGCCTCACTGCCTGTGAAGCCCACCGCATGGAATCCCTGTTATGCCAGGAGCTGGGGCAGTGCACGGGAAGAAGAGGCTCTGGTGTGGGAGA
>NW_020173382.1:317145-350536 GCF_003031525.2 Neophocaena asiaeorientalis asiaeorientalis
AATTATAAACTAGGCCAACTCTGTCATTTCTGTTCCTTTCCCAACCTTCAAAGCCCCCTCTAACCCTCAGTCCTCATGTATCTAATCCCACTTTCTCATCTTCAGCTTCCCCATCTGTAACATGAAGGACTTTGACTAGACAAGCTGTAAGTTCTCCCCAAACTCTGACATTTGACAAATCTCATGGACTTACCAGCACAGAGCAACGTGGCCATTTTCCAACACTTTCTTTAGTTTGGGGAAACCCATTTTATATAGTGTTCTTTCCCTATGTCACTCTTTTAAGAGGAAAACACGACCCATTTCCAGTGTCATAAAGTCAACATTTGGCAGCTCTGCCTGAGAAAGCTTTTTTCTCTGTAGAAGGGGCACAGATGCCATGGAAACGAGGGCAGGCCCCTGTGCCCGACAAAAGATGCAGGCGCATGAGGCAGGTGGGGCAAGCAGTCCTCACAGGAGCCAGAAACATCGGCACCAGCTCAGGTGCTGGTCCCACCTCCGAGCCAGCCATCCTGGGTTAGAATAGCAGCTCTCCCGTTTACTAGCTATTTAACCTTGAGTCAGTTAGTTAACCTCTATGTGGCTCAGTTTCCTAACCTGTAAAATATGATTAATCATCGTACTGTTGTGAGGATTAGATGAGATCAGATGAGCACGTTAAAGTGCTCAGAACAATGTCCAACACATACATATTAAGTGTTTATAAGTGTTCAGTAGATGTCAACCATTTTCATCGTTGGCTGTCCATGTCCAGGTATGGATCCAGGAGTGGCGAGGGTCACATAACACAGAGCTATCCTTTCTCATGTGTCATGTGTCTCTGGATGAGGTGACTTCCTCCAACAGAGCTAACTGCCTACTGGATAGTTGGTCTACCCCAGCCTTAGTCTCTCTAGGTTCACAAGTCAGTGATAATGACAAAAAGGGTGGGAAACTATCCCATGAGAGGGAAAGTGTGGTCATTTAAACCAAAGCAATTGTCTCCCCTGGTTGCGGAGGACTTAACTGAACTCTGACTTGAAGGCTCTTGGAGTTGACAAAGGATCTTTAGAAAAGAATGTTCCCTGGGGGTACTCCATGCCTACAGAGGCCCAAACAAGAGAAAACAGGTGGTGGTTGGACCCAGGGAAGAGATTTTTACCACAGAAGGCTAAAATACTGGGCCAGATTCCCAAAACAGGTTACGTAGTGTCTTTCCCTGGTAAATTGGGGAAAGAATGGCTGGCCATCTGTCCTAGATTGTCTCGTAGACCATTCGAGCGGGAAGAACCCTTAGAGGTCATTTTATCCAAGCCTTGATTTTAAGGGTGAGAATGCTAAGACCCAGAGAGAGGGGACAATTGCCCTGTAGTCAGATAGCTAATGATTAGCAGACCCAGGATTTAAATCCTAGGCCAAAAGCTTAGGCCACTTCACCATACTGGTCTTTTAAGCCACTCAAACTATTGTCCCTCCTAGTTCTGGAATGCTCTGTAGTACCAACATACTAAAGAGTAATTGAGGCCCACCCAGAAGGACTCAAAGGCATTGAGCAGTGCCCAACTTGCAAGTCCTCCAATGTATCCATCTGATTTTGGAGCTCCGGCTGTCAAAGTGTTTCAGCCAGGCCTCCTCAGCTGACTAACTGGTCTTCTTAGCTTACCATTTGAAAGCAGCTGTGGTTAAAGCAGAGCTTGCTGACTCAGCCCATGTAGTAAGGATGACTAAACACAAGAATTTCCTGTGGAGGGGCATGGGGGATGAAAAATATCTTTCAAATGCATTTGTTTCAGGGAACCATTCTGATCAGTCAGGAGCCGGCCCACCGTGGGCCCACGAGGAAAAGCCGCAGGCCGTCCCTGCTCAGCGCCAAGGCAGGGTTTGCAGATGTTTCCTTTCTTTTCTGCTAAACAACACTGTGGCTGTCTCGGCACCATTTTGGTCTGGCCAGCATTTGCACAGAGCTTCATCTGCCAACTGGTACAGCCCAAAGCCAAGGGGAGCGGATGTTTCCCCTGACCGGAGGGGCCTTTCCCCCGCTCAGAGGCCTTCCCCCAGGGGTGAATGGGGCTGATCTGCTTTATCTCAAGGCAGCTTCAATTCTGAGCCCACCTTGAACTCGAACGAGAGGATCATTTACGCTGACTGACCAGGGTGCACTCTGGGGAGTTCGCAATCTGGAGTCGAGTCATCATTTTCAGGTCTCAATACCACACAGACACTGGACAACTTTAGGAAACGAACATTGACCTCCAGTTGGATTGCTCACCAGCTTAAGGCATTGATTCAGTGAAACTAAAATGTGGATAAATATTTCAAGGCTCTTGGCAGGGAAGGAGGCTGCCTTTTGCTCAGTTAGAAAGTTGGAGACACCTGGTGCATTTGGGGGGGCGACACGTTTTTACAACTTGCAGATTAAAAAGGGGGGCGGGGAAAGAGGGAGCGTGAACGCACTTAGCCATCTTCCGAAAGCCATATACCAAGCCAACAGTTTCGACATAGAGGAGCCAAGTCCAAGGGGCCTGCTTCACCCTCTCCCCATGCCCTCCCCATGCCACCCACCCAGGCACGAGGAGAAAACAGGACCACTGCTTTACGGGTCTCAAAGAAGGTTGAGGATTTATTTTTCAGAAGTGAGTAACAATTTCTTATTCCAATGGACGGGGGGATGTTCTGGGACCGCCAATATGGAGTAACAGAAGGAATCTGGTCTTGGGGGAGGGGGGAGGGGGAGGGGAGGGGGAGGAGGAAGAGAGAGGGCGTCCCAGTTCCTTGCCACCTAGTAGTGTGAGCTTGGAAGTGTTATTTCACTTTTCTAAGCCCGTTTCTGATTGTGTAAGCGCTTATTTAAGCTACATATAGTACCTGGTAATAATACGGCCTCTAAAGGTTTAGTGAATGAAAGAGAGGGAGGGAGGGAGAGGGCAAGAGAGCGAAGGAAAGCATGACAGAACAATAAGGATCTGTGTAGCCCATGGAGTTGGTTTGAAACTTAAATGAAATAACGGTTGTGAATTCTTCTGCTTGTCTAACACTTTACAGTTAACGAAGTATTTATATACACACTATCTTACTTGAATCTTACAAGACGCCTGTGAGAGAAGCAGGGGTACGAATTGTTATGTGTCTGATAGAGGGACGTGAGGCTCAGAGAGGCAGGGAGGCAAGATATAAAGGAACTAGGGCTCCAGATCCAGTGCTCCTTCTAACATACTATACAACCTCTTATTTTCAAAGAAAAAGGTTTTTAAAGGAGAAAGTGCTACCAGATCAATGCATCAGATCTTTGCCTTGCAACTAAGCACCCTTTGTATGAGGGTTCAAACACTGGAGTTGGGTGCAGGAGAAGAAATATCGGTCCATGACTAACAATGATATTCAAGATTATAGTAAGACCTTGTCTACTCAAAACACAAGAAGCCAGGGGGAAATGGCCTTGGAATGACTTGGGCTGGGATTATCTGATACTTTTGTAAAAGAACAATAGGGCCTCTGGTTGGCAGGGAACTAACGGTTGCTATTTGGAACAACATGGGCCAGTGTAGGGAGGTTGATTGTGGCCTCAGGTGAGCGAGCCAATATATACTTAGTCTGTCCCCATCAGGTACCTGGCCTCTCACAAAGCCATCAGCAGCTGCGTGGGAATGGACTTGTGGTCTGAGACTTCTCCAGGTTTACGTGGGTCTTAGAACCTTTGACTCATACGCTGAGTGGGGCTGTTTAGGTCATAGAGTCCAATCCCCATCTGATGAAGACACTTTTGACACTCAGCTACTTCTGAGTAGCTGCCCACCTTCCAGTGACAAAAAAGCTTACTACCGCTCTATGCGTGGTCTCTAGCTCTGAGTTGTGGCCCGTTCTGATCTGTGGCACTGATATTTCTGACTGCATTTCTAGGGGAACACAGAGATGTTGATTGCAAATGCACCTCATGCAGGCAATTAGACACGTTCCTAAAACGTTCTATGAAAACAATTTTCACAAAGCAAATCCTGGTTTATGTGCCCTAGGTTGGTTTGTGATTTAAAGGAATCATTGTTTCTGAATTTATCACTTTTTTAAACATAAAATTATGCTTGCTTAAAGCAGGAGTTTTTAACTTGGGATCTGTAGTTCTTGAATGAGATACAGAAAGCCAGGTGAATTTTTCTGAAAACTATCTGCAAAAATGTGTATTTGCATTTATACATTTTTCTGAGAAGAGGATCTACAGTTTTCTCAGATTCTCAAAGGGCTCTACCCACAAAAAGGTTTAGAATGGGAGCCTGGAATGAGAATCCAGCCCAGTCAGAGTCTGGGCTGCGATGAGGCCACGGAAACCCAGAAAGGAGAATGATGCAAGAGAGCGCGCTGGTCTCTGGAACCTTTGCCTAGAGGAGCACAAAGACTTTCCTCTCTGTACGGAGCAAACTGACTTGGGGTCTTTACATTTCTCTGGCATGAGTGATGCCTCCTTCATACAGGAGCACGTGGCCGGCCAGCTTTAAGACGGTGGCATGGACTTATGGACACTACCAAACGTAAAACAGCTAGCTAGTGGGAAGCAGCCGCATAGCACAGGGAGATCAGCTCGGTGCTTATGACCACCTAGAGGGGTGGGATAGGGAGGGTGGGAGGGAGGGAGACGCAAGAGGGAGGGGATATGGGGATATATGTATATGTATAACTGATTCACTTTGTTATACAGCAGAAACTAACACACCATTGTAAAGCAATTATACTCCAATAAAGATGTTAAAAAAAAAGACAACCAGGCAAAATCACTTGCAAAGTAGAGAAACGGAGAGGTGATTCGTCTTGTTGAGAAATGATTCTTTCCCAAAGAACGTGCAGAGTGCTTTGACTTAGACCCTCCCCGAAGTTTAGAATGCTTTCAGATTAGAATACTTAGGCTTTTTTGAATTTAGGATGAACAGAGTCAGAAATTATATCGGAAAGATTTGTTTAAATAGCTTAAAAAAGTAAAAAGGAGGGAGAAAGAAAAAACAGTCAAATGTTCCCAGTTGTCTTTCCTTGCGATACATGGGAACCATATAAAACTTAAACCTTCTGAAAATAATACTAAAAGCTGTAGTAATTTAGTAAGATGAAATATGTGAGGAATAACCAGTAATAATAATGATAGTCAACATGTATTGAGGGCTTGCTAAGTATGACATATTACTAAACAATTTAAAATAAAAAAGACATATTACTAAAACAATTATCCTGTTTAGGGCTTCCCTGGTGGCACAGTGGTTGAGAATCTGCCTGCCGATGCAGGGGACACGGGATCGTGCCCCGGTCTGGGAGGATCCCACATCCCACATCCCACATCCCACATGCCGCGGAGCCGCTGGGCCCGTGAGCCATGGCCGCTGAACCTGCGCATCCGGAGCCTGTGCTCCGCAACGGGAGAGGCCACAACACTGAGAGGCCCGCGCGTACCACACACACACACACACAAAAATTATCCTGTTTAATCTTCACATGAGAATGTGCCTGACCGTTTTCGAAAGCCGTCTTGAGCCCTCATTTATTGACACAATATCGAAAGAAAGAAAGAAAAGGGAAAGGAAAGGAACTCCCTTAAGTTATGTGCAGGGTAGCGCCCTGTGTCCTGGGAGGCTTTGGAGGGTGGGATGACAAAACACCTGGACAATCCCCCTCCTCAGCCTCTGCCCGGGCTTCTACTTGATGTAACAGGTCTTGTGAAGCTTTTCTGATGGAAGACCGCCTCTGTCAGCCTGCACAGACTGGTCAAGACCCTAGTCTGGCGGTGAACTGGTTGTTTTTGACATTTCAGCATGAAAGGTATAGAAGCGAAGTCTGCAAAGAGTGCTCAGGACTCAGTTCCCTGGGTTGCCCTGAGAATTTCTTTCTCAGATTCGAGCATTTTCCTTGGGGTGAGGAAACCCAGGGCTGTGAAGTGGTTCTTCACTCCTGTTCTGGACGCCCGGTGAGGGTGGTGAGTGGGAGACCCTTCTGAGTATCACGTTGGCTGGAGCTCTGAAGCACCGCTTCTACCTGCCGCTTGTGCCTGAGAGGCCAAGCCTGGCTCAGCCCCAGAAACCCCCAGGGGGTGGGGGCCATGCACTTGATCAAGGCTGCCAACAGCGGCTGGATTCAGCACGGGTTCAGCTCCTCCGCGGGGTAGGGCAGAGCGAAGGTACCATACACTCACACTCAGGGGAAGAAGAGAATCTTGTTTTTACAAACTTTAAAGGAGTATCAGAATGACTTTGTTGTGTTTAAATTGCCTTCGCTGGATGAATAGAGCCCTGTGGCTCGAGGGCTTAGGGAGAATTGTGTGGAGATCACGTATTTCCTTATGTATGTTCCTATATAGATATATTTCCTTATATGCTTGTGTCTGAGAACTCTTCACTGGTTCTCACTGAAACTGGTTGTTTCCTGTGGTGACTTCTGTCTGTCCATCTAGGTGGTAAGTCCTTAGTTTATTATCTGAGCCTGTGTACCCTGAGGGGTCCTAGGCAGTTGAGGGCCCCAGGCTAAAAGTAAGGCTCTGATATTTTTGAAACTTTCTTGAATGGAAGCTAGGGGTGGGGAAACCCTGTTTAATTGCTGCAAGCAGTTTGTAGCTTACAGGAGATGAAACCTTTGATATTTGTTGAGGACAAACTATTCCTGTTTAGTGGTGACAGCAGCTCCTCTATATTGAGAGCTTCCCGTGTGCCTGACACTGTCCTAAACCCTTTACATACATAAACTTATATAAGCTTCACAACATCCCTAAAAGTGAAGATCATTGTTATCCCCCATTTTGCAGAGGAGGAAAGTGATAGAGAGGCAAAAGGATGTGACTAAGGTAAGGCAGCTAGTAAGTGGAGAGCTGGGATTTGAACCCATAATTTTAATGACCATGCAAACGTTCCCTGGTAAAACTGCTCAGAATTCTTCTCCCTGCAAATTTCAAGCAAATACTCTTTAAGGGAATTAAAATGTGGTTCAAGAAGCAAAAACGGCTTTGTGAAGAAAAACGTATAAAGTTGTCTACAGGGGAGGCTGGAAACAATATGTGCAGGCTAGTCGCTATGGGAGCAATTTTATCTCTACTGGGGAGAAAACGAGAGAATGAAGGAGTTGACGGGACCGCATGGAGTTCAACAGCCAGTCCCTGAACTGGACGTGAGCTCCGAGAAGGAGAAAGCCAAGGCCAGGGGCTAATAGGCCTGGGCAACTGTGGCACCATGGCACTGCTTCTAGGCCCAGGTGTCCTAGAGTTAGACAGAGGGGACGCCCAGCTCTTTGCACTGACCTACACCTCTCTTGTGACTGGTGTCTTTTTTCCATAGTTTCTAACTGGTTATTGCTGGCATATAAGAAAGTTTTTTTATTTCTACATGTTCACTGTGCATTTAACTACTGTACTGAACTCTCACAAAGTCTGATGTAAAATTAAAATTCATTCACATTTCTTGCGTTTTCTAGATATGCAAGCATATCATTACAAAAAATATATGGAGAGAAGATACATATATATATGTGTATACACACATATATATGTGTATCTTCTCCATTTTAAAGATTAAAGAAACTGAGATTCAGAGAAGTTAAGTAACTTTCTCTAGGTCACACAGCTAATAAGTAACAGTGCACAGATTAAAAAATAGGCCTACCTTCAGATACTGAACTCTAAATTACTATACAATAATATCTGTCTTATACATATATGAGGTTTTTTTTAATAAAAATGGGATGGTACTGTACACATTCTTTGTAATCTCCTTCTTTCACTTAATATTTTGTAACAACTTTCCTATATGCCTAAATATTATTCAAGAACATGAATGGATGCATGAAATACTTTTATCATAAAAGAGTAATAATTAACATTTACTGAGTGCTTTAAATGTGTCAAACATCTGAACATGGATAATGTCATATAAGTTGTGTTTACATGAGGCAAGGATTATTGGCTATTATTATAATAATAAAAAAGCTTCCTAGAAGCTTTGAGATGACACTGGAACCCACGGAAAACCACGGCAGAGAAGAGACTTTAGGAGGTGCAAGAGCCAAAGGTGAACAGGCACCATTGACAGGTCAAGAGGGGATGAGATACAGTGAAAACATCAACATAAATATCTGGCCCAACAATATGACCCTTCCCATCAATGCACAGTGTCTACTTAATGCATACTGGCTGCTATGGACTGAATTGTGTCCCCTCCAAATCCATATGTTGAAGCCCTAACCGCCAATGTGATGGTATTTCGAGATGGGACCTTGGGGAGATAATCAGTTTTGTATGAGGTCATGAGGGTGAGGTCCTCATGACGGGATTAGTGCCCTTATAAATAGAGACACCAGAGAGCTTGCTCTCTCTCCCTCTCTCTCCATTGACCATTTCTTTCAACTGATTGCCTACCTTTTGAAAGTGTTAGAGGAGAATGGCTTATGCTTCTCAGATGGCTCTCAGAATAGCATTAGAAAATATATTGTGTTCATTCTTTTAAAGAAAAGTCCACAACTAATTACTGAGTGTCTACTATGTGCCAAGAACACTTTTAGACAGTGACCAAGGCAGACATGATCCCTGCCTTCGTGTAGCTTACAGTCAGGCAGTGAACAAATGCATTTATACATGATTAAACTCCAGTTGTTATGTAGTGCTAGTGAAGAAGTACAGAGGGCTGTGAATGGAAATAAGGTGATCATGACCTGAATAGAGATGGCAAGATGGCTTCTCTGAGGAAGATGAGTCATAATAATCGATAAGTAGGAGTTATCCAGGCAAAATGTGTACATTTTCGTGTGCGTGTGTGTGCACGCACATGTTGCAACAGGCACCGTAAGGGATGACAACAACACTGCCAGCAGAAAGAATGGTACCATATCTTTTTTATTGTGGTAAAATACACACAACAAAATTTACCATTTTGACCACTTTAAATTATACAGTTCGGTGCCATAAAGCACATTTACAATGTACAGCCATCACCGCTGTCTAGTTCCAGAATATTTTCATCACCCCAAAAGGAAATCCTCTACCCATTAAGTAGCTACTCCCCATTTTTCCTTTCTCCTCAGCCCTGTGTAACCACTAATCTGCTTTCTGCCTCTGTGGACTTGCATATTCTGGATATTTCATATAACTGGGATCATCCAGTACTTGTTCTTTTATGTCTGGCTTCTATCACTTAGCATAATGTTTTTGAGGCTCATCCACATTGCAGCATGTATCAGTACTTCATTCCCTTTTATAGATGAATAATATCCCACTGTATGGATATACCACACTTTGCTTACCCATTCATCAGGTGATGGGCGTTTGGGTCGTTTCTACCTTTTGGCTATTGTGAATAGTGTTACTATGAACATTCATATACAAGTTTTTGTTTGGACACCTGTTTTCCTTTCTCTTGGGTATATACCAAGAAATAGAGTTGCTGGGTCATGTTGCAATACCGTGTTTAACTTATTGAGGAATCACAGAGTGGCACCACTTTTATTATTGAAAAGAAAAACCCAACAACCAAAATACAATCATTTGAAGCTATATATTATTTTTTTATATCTTTATTGGAGTATAATTGCTTTACAATGTTGTGTTAGTTTCTGCTGTATAACGAAGTGAATCAGCTACATGTATACATATATCCCCATATCCCCTCCCTCTTGTGTCTCCCTCCCATCCTCCCTACCCCACCCCTCTAAGTGGTCACAAAGCATCAAGCTGATATCCCTGTGCTATGCAGCAGTGAAGTTATATTTTAAAACATTATAAGTAGTCTGGCCAGATTAGTGGCAAAATGGACCCTCTTCCCAGGAGGAGAATCAAAGTGAGATATTCAGTGCACACCCATCACTACAGTTAGAAAACCCACACAAATGCCATTTTCTACTGGCCAGCTCAAGGATGAGTGTGAACTTCTTCAAGTCTGAAGCTGGACTGCTTGTTGTAGCCCCCAGTCACCACTAAGACTAGTGATAACCTCATCCAACTATGAACACCTTGAAGACAAGGGCATATCTGAGTCACCTTTGTCACTTCAGTGCCTGGTACAGTCAACATTTGTTGGTGGAAGGAAGACAGGAATGCCATGCAGCCCCCTGGGAGAGATGGTCTTGGGTAGAGTCTCTCTTTGTCATGCCCCCACAGGGCATGAACCACCCCTATCCTCACGTCAACCTCCATTCCACCATCCATCACTTTGGGTGGCACCACCACTGTCACTCAATGATGAGCGAGCCAGGTTATAGCACTTTTCACATAAACAAATTGGCAAATCACAGAAGCCAGTGTTTGTCAGACCCAAGTATCCTGATTTTTTAAAATTAATTTATTTTATTTTTGGCTGCATTAGGTCTTCATTTCTGCACGGGGGCTTTCTCTAGTTACGGTGAGCAGGGGCTACCCTTTGTTGTGGTGCACAGGCTTCTCTTTGCGGTGGCTTCTCTTGTTGCAGAGCACAGTCTCTAGGTGTGCGGGCTTCAGTAGTTGTGGCACACGGGCTCAGTAGTTGTGGCTCGTGGGCTCAGTAGTTGTGGCGCACGGGTTCAGTAGTTGTGGCTCACGGGCTCTAGAGCGCAGGTTCAGTAGTTGTGGTGCACGGGCTTAGTTGCTCTGCGGCATGTGGGATCTTCCCAGATCACGGCTCGAGCCCACGTCCCCTGCACTGGCAGGCAGATTCTAAACCACTGTGCCACCAGGAAAGCCCCCTGATTTTTATTTTAACACTATGATCATCATTCCCTTGGGCAAATCCCCTAGTGTCCAGATGTTTGCCTTTCCACACTGTAAAATGAGAATTTTATTACTGGTTTTTAGTCACCTCACAGCATTGTGGGGAGAGTCGAAGTAGATATGGGAGCTGGATGTATGAACATCCCTGGGCTTGTGGAGTTCTCATCAAGAGGGCAGTAACTGGGCATGATCCCCTTTGGAGCCTGTCACTGCTGTTGACATTGAGAATGCTGGTGTGGGAACAAATACTGTCTTTGTCACAGGCTCAACTACAGGGGCCTCTCCTTCCCAAAGCTGGCAGCTGAGGCTAAGTACTTGAGATCCCTGGGCCAGCTGTTGTGAAGTAAACGCCAGGCAGTAGGTAAGGCAGGATTCAGAACTGGGCAGACAGCCAGGCTTGAGTGGGAGCACTGATAGAGGGGGGCACAAAAGTTGGCAAACAAGTGTTTTCCAAGGGGGGAGGATTAAAAACTACAATCTTGTTTCTAAGGTAGACAAAGCACCAAGAGGCAGGGGTCGGGGGGAGAGCTGCCTACAAATTCCTGCTTTAACTCACTATCAGCTGAGAAGATTCTAGTACTAGAAGGGCAGTGTGAGCAGTGTTTCCCGAGGAGGCTTCCCTGGGAGCATAGAAAGATAGCCACACCCTTTGAAGTTCGCTGGGAGCTTACAAAGGGCAGTGTTGTTTCCAGTGAGGAAGGATGATAGCCCCACATAATGGTGTCCTTATTCTCTAAACCTCAGACCTTGTGCGATGAGGGGCAAGTGAGCCTGCAGGCCCAGGCAAGGGGGGCGGGGACACTTGGCAAAATGCACATGCTTTCAGCTTGCTTGCTAGCCAACGGGGAAGATCTTTCCTAGGAAGACGGTGTGGTCAAAGTCAGGGGTCTGTTTCAGCTCTCTTTCTAGGAGGATTGCTGAACCATACCGAGGTACCATTCTAATTTGATGATGGCTGATAAAAGTTTCCAAGTGGACATATCTATCATACTTGACGGATTTCAGTGAAACGTCATGCACCTTAGAGGCTGTAGAGATAAAAGACCGATGAGAAAAATATTGTTTTAAATCAAAATGAAAATGGTGGTATTTCTGAGTGGTGGGATTCCTATCACACAAAAAGGATAGTCAGTAGGCTGGCAGGAGCTGTCATAGGCAGTTGATCCACTGGTTATTAGGAAATGGAGGCCCCAAACTGGGCCCTAACCTAGCTTGACCAACTTCGGGATGCCTATGGTACTGCATCATCCATGCTTATGTCAGGGACCACTTCCAAAATTCTGACTCATTTCCCAGACCAGTGAAAGCACGTAAGCATGCATATGAGTTTCATGCCTGGTGTCATCCCTGGGAATTTTTGTCAGCCTTGGTGCCTGGGAATGATTCCATTAGACCTGGTAGAAGCTGGGTGGTGTGATGGCAAGAGCCAGGCAGAGACCTAAGCTCCAGTCCCAGCTCTGCTGCCAATTAACTGTCATTCCAAGTGAGTCTTTTAACCAATCCGTGTCTTGCTTTCTTCAGTGGTTAAAAAGAGACTGTTTAATTTGATGACTGAGTCCCTTCCAAGTTTAAAAATTTTAAATGTCTGTGTCTTAGCTTTGGGTTCAACAAAGAATTGTTGTAGATATGCAAATCATCTGATTTGATAAATTCTTTTAGGTCTGAAAGGGATCTTAAAGCTCATCTAGGGGCTTGTGGCGCAGTGGTTGAGAGTCCGCCTGCTGATGCAGGGGACACGGGCTCGTGCCCCGGTCCGGGAGGATCCCACATGCCGCGGAGCAGCTGGGCCCGTGAGCCATGGCCGCTGAGCCTGCGCGTAAACCCCTTTACCCTACAGATGTAGAAACCAAGACCCAGAGAGGAGAAGGGAGTTGCTCAGTTAGTACAGAATGAAGGTTAGAGATAAGGTTTCGTGATTCCCAGTGCAGTACATTTCCCACTACATATATTTTTAAATCAAAGTAATGCATGGGCATGGTTTAAAAATACCAAATAATACAGGAGCACTTGTAATTTAAAAAAAAACAACAACAGTTTTCTGCCCCAGCCCTATTCCCACTCCTCAGAAGCAACCATTTTTAACAGATTCTGTTTTCAATTCATATCTGGTGGTTACGTCAAGGTCTCTAAATATGCCTCTACTCCTATTCCTTGATTTATCCATTTTGGACCTTATCTATTGACTCCCTGCTATAAAAACTGAGGATTTAGCTCACTTAACATTACTCCCAACCTCCTCTCTTTCCTCCGCCTCCCCGTGTTTGATAGTATTATCTTTATGAAGTTTTTAAATTCACCTTTTAAAATAGCATATAGTATAATTTACTATTTTGGGTATACAGTCCTATGAGTTTAGACAAATACATAAAGTCATATAATCACCATCGCAATCAAGACATAGAACAGTTCCATCACCCCCCAAAACTTCCTTATGCTGCCCTTGGTAATCAACCCTGCCCTTCACTCCCAAACCCTAATAACCACTGATCTGTTTTATGTTCCTATACTTTTGCCTTTTCCAGAATGTTATAGAAACGGAACCAGAGAATATGTGATCTTTTGACACTGCTTCTTTCACTCAGTATAATTATTTTGAGATTCATGTCTCAGTAGTTCATTTTTTTAATTGCTAAGTAGTATTCCATTGCTTGGATGTACCAGTTTACCCATTCACCAGTTGAAAGACATTTGGGTTGTTTCCAGTTTGATAGCATTATTTTCAGTGAATTCCACTGGAATTTTAATTTGAAAATCATACACTTAAACCTCTATTTCTCTTTCTCTAGATAGCATCCACTATATATTAACTAGGTCTTCCTTTTCAGAATAGTAAATGCTTTTGAATAGATTTCAAAACATGATACTTTCATTCATTTTGTCTCCGTTTTAAATGGATTGAGTTTGAGGGTGTAATTTTTCATGGGGGTGAGGGGGCTTGTTTAAATGCTATCCAGCAGCCCCATTCAGGGCTACTGCTGTTCTAAATGGCTCCTGTAGCATGGGGGCCTTCTCTAGCTCCAGACGTGCTTGTTGCTGGGAAGATATACATGTACTTTCTGTTCTGACCGTTGCTAACTCAGGCAGTAATTTGGGGGAAAAAGACCTTTCTTCATGTGGATTTCAGCTTTTGTCTGTCATGCTTTTTCTGTTCCAGCTGCCTTTACCAGTGAGCACAAAGCCACATTTCAAAGGAGACTGACAAATTATCCCCAGCTGCCAGAAGGAGGTTAGCTTTCTGTGTGTTCTGTGTCCCCCTTCTCTGATAACTAACAGGTTAACTTTCTAAAGGGAACTGACAAAAGCAGAAATTGTCCTTTTACCCAAATGGGTTTTTGCTTTTTTAATAGTTGTGGATTTTTAATATTCCTCTCCATTCTGACCCTAATTTACATCAGGAAATACAGTGTAGATGATTACAACTGAGCCCCTGTCGTTTGCAAGATTCATATTAGTGCATTTCTTTTTTAAAAGTATTTATGAGATCAAAATTATGTTTGAAAATTTGCTGGCACAGTGCCTTTCCTCAAAAAGTAGCCATTTAAAGGCTGAATGATATCAGCTCTGGCCATAGAGATTTATATGTGGTTATATTTACTTGCATTTTTTATCTTTTTTGTGTGTGTGTGATATGCGGGCCTCTCACTGCTGTGGCCTCTCCCTTTGCGGAGCACAGGCTCCGGACGCGCAGGCTCAGCAGCCATGGTTCACGGGCCCAGCCGCTCCGCGGCACGTGGGATCCTCCCGGACCGGGGCACGAACCCACGTCCCCTGCATCGGCAGGCGGACTCCCAACCACTGCGCCACCAGGGAAGCCCCATACTTACTTGCATTTTTAACCATCTTTGTATGTGTGTTTGTAAGTGCTGCCTAGCACTTACACTGCATAATGGGGCTGAGTCTCATACCTAGCATAATACCCTACACATAGTAGGTGCTCAGTAAATGCCTTTTGAATGGAAATGGTCCAAAATAGTGTCATGTACACATAATGGTGAACTATTCTGTATTAATGCAGTGAGTCAGGCGTTCTCAAACACTACTGGGCATGCGAATTGGTACAACTTTCCCACAGGAAGATTTGGCAAAATGTGCCAAAGCCTTAACAATGTTCTTGTCCTTTCACCCAGTAATTCTCTAAGGTCTTATCCTTAAAAAGTAATAGAAATGCACAAAAGATATAAATACTAGGAAACTCATTGTAGCATCATTTAAAATAGAGAAAAAGTGAAATCAACTTAAAAGTCTATATTATAAAATCGTATGCAGTAACATTTAACACTATGAAATGCTATGTAGTTATTTAAAATCATGTTTAAGAGAGTATTTAATAACATGGGGAAATGCTCACAAGCTAAATTAAGTGGGGAAAGGGAGGATACAAATGAACATACAGTATGATCTCATGTGTGTGTGTGCAAAAAGAAAGAAGACTGAAGGGAAATAAATACAAATAATAACAATGGTTCTCTCTAACGGTAGAATTATGAGTTATTTTTATATTCTAATTTTTGTAATTTCCAAATTCTCTACAATGAGTTTGCATTACTTTACAATTTGAAAAATATCTTTTTAATTTGAAAGAAAGAAATACTATCCTAGGGACTTCCCTGGTGGCACAGTGGTTAAGAATCCACCTGCCAATGCAGAGGACACGGGTTCGAGCCCTGGTCCGGGAAGATCCCACATGCTGCGGAGCAACTAAGCCCCTGTGCCACAACTACTGAGCCTGCACTCTAGGGCCACAACTACTGAGCCCGCGTGCCACAACTACTGAAGCCCGCATGCCCAGAGCCCGTGCTCCGCAACAAGAGAAGCCACCGCAATGAGAAGCCCGTACACAGCAAAGAAGAGTAACCCCCCGCTCACCGCAACTAGAGAAAGCCCACGCGCAGCAACAAAGACCCAACGCAGCCAAAAATAAATTTTTAAAAAATTAAAAAAAAAAGAAGTACTATCCTAGTCACAAAATGTGGAACGATTTCTCAAACCAAAGTCAGCTCTTCAGATGCCACGTGGAAAGTCACGGCAGTGTTTATTGTTCAGAAAGACAAAATGAAGCTACAAGTTTTTTCAGGTTTAAGTGTTAAGAGCCTCAGTTTGATATTGCAAGGCAAATGTGTTCGTCCTTTCCTCTAGGCCTAGTTAGGTTTCATCCTTCTCTCTCCCCATCCCCACCCATTTTAAAACTGTCCAGATCTGTGGAAAAAATGTTGAGTAAACTGGAAATAAATAAAATCCAATGGCTTTAAGCTACCACAAAGCCCTCCCTTCCTCTGTACTAATGGCTACCTGCCCACTGTACTCCCCAGAGTGGAGGGCTGGAGTCAGCCAAAATGGAGGCTTTTCTGGTTCAAGCGTGAAAACTGCAAAACACAGAAAAACTGAGGAAGTCTGAAATGATTGAGACACAACATGTATAACCTTCCCTCCTTACATTCTGACCTTCACACAACATAAACTGGTGGGCTCTTCTGGGAAAAAAAACTACTAAGTAAAAACTCGGTCATAGAAAGCAGCTACAGTAAGGACTATTCACATTTCAAAGAAATCTCAGAATCCTAGAGCTTTACAGCTGGAAGGAAAGTATTCCAACAAGTATAGAGTTCCTTCCAAATACCAGATACTCTGCTGGGTGCTGATCAAGTGTTACCTCATTAAAAACCATCTAGCGATGCACCCCATTTTACAGATGAAGAAATCAAAGCCCAGGGAGGGGTTATGGATTGCCTTAGATCACGTTTGTTGACTGCAGAGCTGGAGCTAAGCTCCACATCTTCTGGAGACTCTCAGGTGAAAAGATAGGTTTTTCTAATATTACCTAGCCCCTCAGCTTCAGAGAGTCCAAGTACTTACCGTGCAATTGTGCTTGGATGCTTTGCTAACAGTTCAAGCTAATCAAGTCCAAAATCAAGCACATAATCTTCCCCTTGGCTCCCAGTGACCCAGGATCTGAACCAAAGTCTGGCTTTTTGCTCTCTTTCACACCCCCTCCCCCACATAAACAATCTGTTAACAAGTCCTGTCAATTTTTCCTTCAAAAAATACCTTCAAAAAGGTACAAACTTCCAGTTATAAAATAAATAAGTCATGGGGATGTGATGTACAGCATGGCCACTATAGTTAATAATGCTGTATTGTATATTTGCAAGTTTCTAAAAAGTAGATCTTAAAAATTCTCATCACAAGAAAGAAACATCTGTAACTATGTATGATGACAGAAGTTAACTAGACTTATTGTGGTGATCATTTCACAGTATGTACAAATATCGAATCATTATGCTGTACACCTGAAATTAATATAATGTTATATGTCAATTATACCTCAAAAAAATACCTCCAGATCCTACCCAACCTACAAGACAAAACCAACCTCTACCTCCTTAAGAAATCCCTTCTTGACTACTCAGGCCACACTGCTGCCTCTCTTCTGACTTCATACAGCAATTCTAGTGTGCAGCACACAGTTAGTTTAGCACCTGTCATTCAGGGGCAATTAGCATTTGTTCAGCAGCATTCATCCTGGCAACAAATATGTATTGAGTGTCTACTATATGTCAGGTCCTAAGATGGAGAATTCATTTGTCTTGTCTCCCCACCTAGATATTAAACACCCTGAGAGTGGAGGCTACAGCCTTTGCCGTAGCCTCTTAAACACCCATTGCGGCTCTGGGCACATACTGAAGACGTGTTTGTTCAAGAGCAGAACAGGTTTAAGGAATCTGTCACCAGCTGAGCAGCTGGAGAACTCTGGGGATGCTTTAATCTATAGTTCTGCCTCACTATCATACAGGCTACATGAGTATGATCCACTCACTCAATGAAGACAGCATATCAAACTGTGACTTTTTAACACCATACCTTCAGAGATAAGTGAAGAGATTTAACTAATACGAGATGTGGGGTCCAAAAAGTCAAATGGTGTCTTCCACCTCCAGGAAGCTGGAGTAGATGTACTCTTCCCTATTTCTCTCACTAAGTACAGTCAAATACCTTGGACATTATATATAAAACAGATATAAGAAGACCAAGAAAGGTGGAGAGAAAAGAGTGGAGTGGCTAAGGACCTCAGCAACCAAAGAATGACATGGTGGTGAGTTCCCTGGATTTTCTTTTTGCTTCATAGATTCCAGACTAGATGCTGGAGACACCAGCAGTTCAGAAAACACCAAATGGGAGCAAACAAACAAAAAAAGTCCTGCTCTCTCTAGCCAAAGGACCAAGAAAGGGGCAGCCTAGCAAGGTAGAACACTTTTAGACTAGTACTGTTCTACTGTAGCCAAACACCACAGGAAACACTGCGACTCCCACACCCACCCATGCCAAAAAATGACGAATGGGGAGCCTGACCTTCTACCCCAATCTGGCAGTAACAAGGCAGCAACCCTCTTTCCCCTGCCAGAGCAGTGACAGAAAAAAAAAAAACAGCTAAAACAGAAGGTTTAAATAAGATCCAGAGTCTCATTACATGATACCCAAAATGAACAGTATTCAACTGAAAATCATTCATCATACCAAGACCCAGGAAAATCTTAAATTGAATGAATAAAAGCATCAGTAGATGCCGAAACCAGGATAACAGAGATGTTAGAATTATCTGACAAAGATTTTGAAGTAGTTGTCATAAAAATGCTTCAATGAGCAATTACAAACATGCTTCAAACAAAGGAAAAGAATAGAAAGTCTCAGCAAAGAAATATAACATCTCAGCAAACAAATAAGAAGATACAAATAGGAACTAAATGGAAATTTTAGAACTGAAAATCTCAGTGGATGAGCTCAACAGAGTAGAGGGGACAAATGAAAGAATTAATGAACTTGAAGATATAACAATAGAAATTACACAGAGAGAAATATAAAAAAATGAAAAGAGCCTCAGGGACCTGTGGGACTGTAACAAAAGATATAACATTCATATCACTGGAGTCTCAGGAAGAGGGAAGAAAGAGAATGGGGCTGAAAAGCATTTGAAAAAATAATGGCTTAAAGTTTCCAAATTTGGGTAAAGATATAAACCTACATATTCAAAGATCTGAAAGAACCCAAACAGGGTAGACCCAAAGAAATTCACACTAATACCCATCATAGCCAAACTTCTGAAAACTAAAGACAAAGAAAAAAATCTTGAAAGCAGACAGAAGAGAGAAGATATTACTTACAGGGAAACAATGTTTTGAATAAGGAATTGGCACATTTTTTAAGCACTAAAAGAGAAGATCTGCCAACCCAGAATCCTATATCCCTCAAAAATATCCATCAGGAATGAAAGGGAAATCAAGAAGTTCTCAGATGAAGAAAAAGTAAGAGAATTTGTCACCATCACACTTATCCTAAAAGAATAGCTAGAAGAAGTTCTCCAAACAGAAAGGAAATAATAAAAGAGGAAATCTTGGAACATCAGGAAAAAAGAACACAATAAACAAAGCCATTAATAAATCCAGTAGACTTTCCTTCCCCCTCTTAACTCTTCAAAATTATGTTTGATGGTTGAAGCAAAAATTATAACACTATCTGATATGGTTCTAGATGTATGTAGAGGAAATATTTAAGGTACTGTAATAATATTATAAACTGAGGAAGGTAAATGGACATAAATGGAGGTAAGGTTTCTACTTCAACTGAAATGGTAAAATAACACCATCACTGAGTATGATGCGTTATGTATATATATATAAATATAATACCTAAAGGAACCACTAAAATCTGTACAAAGATATACACTCAAAACCATGACAAATAAATCAAAATGATCTTCTAAAAAATACTCAAGTGACCCATGGGAAGGCAGGAAAAAGAAAGCTGAGGACTGAAAAGCAGAAAGCAAAAAATAAAATGGCAGATTTAGACCCTAATTTATCAAAAATTACATTAAATGTAAGTGGTCTAAGCACATCAATTAGAAGACAAAGATTGGTGGAGTGGATAAGAAAAATATGACCCAGTTATATGCATTCTACAAGACACTCACTTCAAATATAATGATATAGGGAGGTTGAAAGTAAAAGGATGTAAAGAGATATATCATGCAAACATTAATAAAAAGAAAGCATGAGTGTCTATATTAATATCACATAAGCTTCAGAGCAAAGAAAATTACCAGAGACAGAGAGGGACATTATGATATATGATAGTAACATAATGATAAAAGGGTCAATCCACCAAAAAGACATAGCAATCCTAAATGTGTATGGGCCAAACAACTGAGCTGTTTTTGAAGCGAAACATGTGAAGCAGAAACTAATAGAACTGAAGGGAGAAATAGACAAATCCACAAGTATAGTTGGAGATTTCAATACCCTTCCCTCAACAATTGATAGAACCCAGCAAAGATATAGAAGAACTCAACATCACCATCAACCAACAGGATCTATTCAACATTTACAGAAGACTCCGCCCAACACCAGCAGAATACAAATTCTTTTCAAGCACCCAAGGCACATATGCCAAGATAGACCGTATTCTGAGCCATAAAACAAACCTCAACAAAGTTAGAAGAATTAAAACCATACACAGTGTGTTCTCTAGCCGTAATGGAATCAAATTAGAAATCCATAACAGAAAGATAACAGGAAATTTTCCAAACACTTGGAAACTAAACAACATACTTGTAAATAATCCATACATCAAAGAGGAACTCTCAAGAGAAATTAAAAAATACAGTGAACTAAATTGAAAATTAAAATACAACATTTAAAAATTTGTGAGACACAGCAAAAGCCATGCTGAGGGGGAAATTTATCACACTAAGTTACATACATTAGAAAAGAGGAAATGTCTCAAATCAGTCATCTAAGCTCCCACATAAAGAACCTAGAAAAAGAAGAGCAGAATGAACACAAAGCAAGCAGAAGGAAGGAAATCATAAAGAGCAGAAATCAGTGAAATTGAAAAGAGGAAAACAATAAAGAAAATCAATGAAACAAAAGCCGTTCCTTTGTAAAGATCCGTAGACTTGACAGATCTCTAGCAAGACAGACAAAAGAAAAAGGGAGGAAGCAAATTACCAATATCAGGAACAAAACAGGAGATATCACTACAGATCAGATATCAAAAGGATAATAAGGGAATACCATGAACAACTCTAAACACATAAATTAAAAAACGTAGATGAAATGGACCAATTCCTTGAAAAACACAAACTACCACAACTCACCCAATATAAATGGAGTTTGCAGCCCTATAACCATTAAGGAAATTAACTCCATAATTTTAAAACTCCCAAAAAAGAAACCTCTAGTTCCAGATGGTTTTACTGGATAATTTTACCAAATACTTAAAGAAAAAGTAACACCAATTCTACATAATCCCTTCCAGAAAATGGAAGTAGCAGGAACATTTCCGCATTCATTTTATGAAGCTCGTATTACCCTGATACCAAAGCCAGACAGAGACAGTACAAGAAAACTGCAGACCAATATTCCTCATGAATATAGATGCAAAAATCCTTAACAAAATATTAGCAAGTAGAATTCAGCAATATAAAAGAATTATACACCATGACCAAGTGGGGTTCATTCCAAGTATACAAGTCTGGTTCAGTATTAAAAACCAACTAATGTAAACCACCATATTAACAGGCTGAAGGAAAAAAATCACATGAGCATATCAATTGATACAGAAAAGGTATTTGACAAAATTCAACATCCATTCATGACAAAATCTCTCAGCAAGCAAGGAATAGAAGGAAACTTCCTTAACTTGCTAAAGGGTATCTACCAAAAAACCCTACAACTAATAATATATTTAAGGGTGAAAAACTGAATGTTTTCACCCTGAGATCAGGTAGAAGGCAAGGATGTCCATTTCCACCATTCTTATTCATCATAGTGCTAGGAGTTCTAGTCAGTAGAGTAAGGACAGAAAAGAAAAAACATATAGATTAGAAAGGAAGAAATGAAACTTTTGCTATTTGCAGATGGCATGATGATCTAGATAGATAATCCCAAGGAATCTATGTTTATTTTTTTAATTCATTTTATTCAAGCATACTTGATTTACAATGTTGTGTTAATTTCTGCTGTACAGCAAAGTGATTCAGTTATACATATATATACATTATTTCTCATATTCTTTTCCATTTATCACAGGATACTGAATATAGTTCCCTGTGCTATACAGTAGGACCTTGTTGTTTATTCATTCTCTATACAATAGCTTGCATCTGCTAATCCCAAACTCCCAATCCATCCCTCCCCCTTCCTCCTTCCCCTTGGTAACCACAAGTCTGTTCTCTATGTCTGTGAATCTGTTTTGTAGATAAGTTCCTTTGTGTCATATTTTAGGAATCTAGTTTTTCAACTCTTAAAACTAATAAGTGAGTTCAGCAAGGTCACAGAATAAGCATAAAAACTCTATTGTATTTCTATATACTAACAATGAATACATGGACACCAAAATCAAAAATACAATACCATTTATAATTGCTCAGAAAAGACTTAGATGTATATCTAACAAAATATACATAAGACTTGTATGCTGAAAACTACAAAATGCTAATGAAAGAAATCAAAGAAGAGGGGAATTCCCTGGCAGTCCGGTGGTTAGGACTCGGCGCTTTCACTGCCAAGGGCCCGGGTTCAATCCCTAGTCAGGGAACTAAGATCCCACAAGCTGCACAGCATGGCTAAAAAAAAAATTTTTTTTTTAAAAAGAAGTCAAAGAAGATCTAAATAAATGGAAAGGCATACCATGTTCCTGGTTATGAAGACACAACATAGTAAGGATGTCAATACTCCTTAAATTGATATACAGGTTGATAGTTCCTAATCAAAGTCCCAGCAAGACTTTTGTAGAATTTTATCTAAACTTTATACACAAAGTCAAAGGAATTAGAATAGCTAAAACAGTTTTGAAAAATAATAAAGTGGGAGGAATCAGTTGGCCTTACTATGTATCTACACTAATCAAGACTGTGGAAAAAGAAAAAAAAAGACAGAAAGAAAGAAAAAAAGGACTTCCCTGGTGGTCCAGTGGTTAAGACTCCGCGCTTCCAGTGCAGGGGGCACGGGCTTGATCCCTGGTCAGGAAAGTTCTGCATGCCACGCGGTGTGGCCAAAAAAGAAAAAAAGAAAAGACTGTGGTATTGGCAGAAGGATAGGCAGATAGACCAATAGAACTGAATAGAATCCAGAATACACTCACATAAATATACTCAAATGATTTTTTTAAAGTACAAATGCAATTCAATGAAGGAAAGATGGCCTTTTCAACAAATGGTGCTGGAGAAATTGGACATCCATAGGCAAAAAACGAACCTTGTATTAGAGTTCTTCAGAGAAACATAACCAATAGAGTGTGTGTGTGTAGAGAGACAGTGTGTATATAGAAAGAATGTGTGTGTGTATATATGTGTGTGTGTGTGTATACATATATCCAATTTCTCCAGCACCATTTATTGAAAAGGCTATCCACCTTTCCTTCTTTGAATTCCATTTGTATTTTAAATATATACAGAGAGAAAGAGAGATGTTTATTTTAAGAAATTGGCTCATGTGATTGTGGATGCTGGCAAGTCCAAATCTACAAGTCAGGCCAGCAGTCTGGAGACCCAGGGAAGAGTTGATATTGCAGCTCTAATCTGAAGGTAGTCTTCTAGAAAACTCCCTCTTCCTTGGGGGAGGTTAATCTTTCTCTTAAGGCCTTCAACTGATTGGATGAGGCCCACCTATATTATGGAGGGTAATCTGCCTTAAAGTCTACTGAATTAAATGTTAATCTTCTCTAAAAATAAAAAATACCTTCACAGCAACATTCAGCTGTGTTTCATCAAATATCTGGGCACCACAGTCTAACCAAGTTGACACATAAAATTAATCATCACAAACCTCATCCTAAGTCTCATAACTTATACAGAAATTAAGTCAAAATGGATCATGGACTTAAAACTATAAAATTTTTAAAAATAGAAGAAAATCTTCAGGACCTAGGACTAGGGAAAAAGTTCTTAGGCCTGACACCAAAAGCACAATACAGAAAAGGAAAAATCAATAAATTGAACCTGATCAAAATTTTAAACTTTTGCTCTATGAAAGGCCCTGTTAAGAGGATGAAAAGACAACCTACAAAGTGGGAGAAAATATTTGCAAACCACACATCTGACAAACGACTCACATCTAGGATATACGAAGAACTTTTTTAACACAGTTAAGAAAACAGACAATCCAATCAGAAAATGGGTAAAGGACATAAAGATACATTTCACCAAAGAGGAAATACAGATGGTAAATACACAAAAGGCTGTTCACCATCATTAACCATTAGGGAAATGCAAACTTAGACCACAATGAGATGTTACCACACACCTATTAGAACAGTTGAGATAAAAAATAGTGACAAGGGCTTCCCTGGTGGCGCAGTGGTTGAGAGTCCACCTGCCGATGCAGGGGACGCAGGTTCGTGCCCCTGTCCGGGAAGATCCCACATGCCACGGAGCGGCTGGGCCCGTGAGCCATGCCGCTGAGCCTGCACGTCCGGAGAGAATGTGGAAAAACCAGAACTCTCAGACACTGCGGGTGGGAATATGAAATGCTGCGGCCACTCTGGAAAAGAGTTTGGCCGTTTCTTATAAAACTAAACATGCAATTACCATAGGACCCAGGAATCACTCCTGGGTATTTATCCCAGAGAAATGAAAACTAATGTCCCCTACAAAGTACATGAATGTACTTTGTACATGAATGTATTTTGTACATGAATGTTTATAGCAGCTTTACTTGCAATAGCCCCAAACTGAAAACGACCAAAACGTCCCTCTATAGGTGAATAGTGAAGCAAACAGTGGGTATGATGAAAAGGAATGGACAACAACTTGGATGGACCTCAAGGGTATTATCCTGAGTGGCAAAAATTGTTTGCACCAAGATCTCCACCCCTCGCTCCCCAGTCCCCCTACCCCACCACCCCTAATTGCAAACATTCTAGGTTCAGTTCCCTAGGATTTGAAAGACAAATTGACAAAAAGCACCACAGGTGATTTCAATTTTGTGGCAGTGTATGAGGAGTGGCAGTCTCTAAAGCAATGCTTCTTAAATATTATCATTAACTATCCCACATCTACAAGACACACACACTTGAGCACACACACACACACATCCTAGATGTCGGGCTTTTCACGCTATGGGATTCTGGCCTCTATTGACTCATTTTCAAAGATGAAAGGTAGAGACTCACCTGAGCTGTACTCAGATGAGGGGAGAAGGTGATGGCTGGTGGCAGCGTAGGGGAAAGAGTAGCAGGGAAGAGAGGAAGATAAACCTGATAAGAGTTGCAGGGAGAGGCTTGTGCTGACCTGTACTGCAGTTCTGTAGCTTTGGTCTTGGCCATTCTGTTGACATGTGCTCACTATCTCCCCATCTGCAGCCCCAGTTCAGAGTCTGAGAACTGGTGTGGAAATGGACCTTCCTCAGGGAGGCCCTAAGCCAGACCCCAAGACTAGGTTAGATCCTTGTGTTATACACTCTCACAGCACTTGAATCTGACCTTGGTATCATTTATCACAATTTTAGCTACACGTTTCTGAGATTAACTATTGAATGTTAAATAATGATGCGTGAGTTTATCTATTTAACGTGTCTCCCGCTTGGGACTGTAAACTCTATGAATGTAGGAACCCTGTCTTAGTTCACTTTCGTATATTGCCAAGCATCTAACACACTGCTGGTCCAAAGAAGGTGCTCGGTACATATTTGTTGGATGAATGGAAGGGGGAAGGTAGCAAGATCCTGACTGAATTAAACATAGTTACTGAAAATCATATTAAGGAAAATAAATTTTGATCTATATTTATTTTCTCTATTATGAAAATAGGAAAAACATTACTTATCCCACTGATCACATTGGATAAGACTGAATGGATATGGAGGTACTCTGGAATAAAGAGCACTTGTTCAAGTCCATGGGCTAATGGTAATAAAGCACTGGCTTCCTACCCATTGAGTCTGGGGGGCCCATTGTACATTCTTTTCATGGAATCCAGGCCCTGTAGGTGCTATGTATGAAAATGTGTCCATCTCTAGGGGGTTTCTTTCCACCCACCAAGGATCCCTCCAAATCACCCAGTAGAGCCCAGGGGTTGATGGAACCATGTGCTAGGTTAGAGTGCCTGCCCAGGCTAATTAAGGACAGGCAGGGATCAAAAATTATGGTTTCTATTACCTTTATTTATTTCCCCCACAGGAATAACTGAGTTGAGTTGAGCGAGCACAAAAGATTTGAGAAAAGAGTCTCCTTTAGACTTTGACCTTAGACCCCAAATACTGTTTCCCATGCTTCTCTGGGTTTTCCATTCCCTGTCACTCACATGGGACCCCCCTCCCCACCAGTCAGCAAGGAAGCCAGACTTTTCCAGTGGGAGGAATTGGAAGGGGGTGCAGATGTTCCATGTCAGTACATTTCAGGGGCGAGTCCAACCTGTTTAGCCTTTGACACATAAGCTTGCCTTTTCTTCTCCATATACCAGGATCCAGCCCCAGGCCACCCAGGCTCCCCCCAACCCCCAGCCCCTTAGGGGAAACCAGGTCCTTGCTGGCTGAGTTCCACATGCAATTCCCAAGTTACAATGAACACTGCACTCCTCATGGCCACTTGACACCAGAGCGGTTGCTCAACCCTCCCTGGTTCCCACGCCTGCAGGGCTGGAATTATCTTGGTTCCCTGGGCCCCCGAGTAAGTCAACTTTTTCCCAAGGTGCCCTTCTGCTTTCTACTGCTCTTCATTGAATTCATGCCGAGTTTCTCCTCCCTTCCTCCAACCTGAGCTTTCTGCATCCTGAGTGTTCTCCCCTTGCCCATCATACTCTAGTCAGACCATTTTCTCACAATGGCCTCCCCCAACACCTGGCCCAGGCCCATGTCCACTCCGCTCTTGTTTGGTTTCAGGAGTGGTCCTTTACTCACCAGCAACTGGCGATCGCCAAACACCCACAGGTTCCTGAGATCACCTCGGTCTTCACTGCAAAGAGGGTCTAATTCCAGTACACACAGAACAGGGGAGGTGGTTATAGAAAAAATACAGGCAAGATACAGATATTACCGAGTTTTCCAATTGAGAATCGTTTTCAGCGAAACAGCTCAAACTGGGAACGGCTAGTCAAATCATAATCCATGAAAATCTGCTCAAGTGCATTTTACAACACTTTCCTGGAAGGCTACTTTTTGTATATGAACCTTATTCGAAGTTCTCTGAGGATACAAGTACCAGAACTTTATACATTGGGCTTTTTTCTAGGCTTGACTCCGTTTTTTAAGCAGGGGAAAACGGTACCAGTTCGTAAAACCAAGAAGTGTGTTGGCAGTTGATTTATTCTGCATGAAACTTGCTTCTTTTTCTAGCTTGGAGGTTAAGAAGGGGAAAGGGAAGGACAACCACATTGATGCTAATGCCTGTCCCCTTCCCCACCCCGCCTGCCACCTTGAAGCCTAGCGGGTCTCCTAAATAAGCTGGCGTGACAGGCAGAGGCCATCGTAAGTAGCACATGAATGAAGTGAGAGAGAAAGGAAACTTGGGAAGGCTCAGAAAGTCCTAAGTGTGGTGCCAGGCATATCGTGAGCGCGGAGTAAATGTTAGGGGTGCTGAGGAGAGAGAAACGGAGACAAAGCCAGTGGTCAGATGACCTTGGATTCTACTGGAAAGAAGGGGCCTGGCAGCTGGTGTCTCTCTCCTTGCCCTGCCACTCTGCCTTTCCAGCCCAACTCAAAGCTTGCTTCGTGGCCCCTCAGGTTGAACAGCTGAGACTTTGTTCCCAAACTCGGGTCTGCCGTCCTGCACACCTGGGTGGAACGTCGCTCTCGCCTTCCTGCAGTTACCGAATCGCTTTAAGGGAAAAGCTGTACATTTTTTTCAAAGGGAGCCTGCGCTTATATTTGCTTACGGTGAATTTTAAAATTTAGAAGATGATGAGTTGTTTACCAAATAAATACGTCTGTTTGCATCCATTTGTCATCCCCTCCCTGGCTGATGCCTCCCCGCCTCCTGTGGGCTCCAGAAGCAGGGTGGGCAGTGGGGTAAGAAAATGTGAGTCGTTGGTCTTCTTGGACCCAAAAATTATTTACAGAGTGCAGGATTTACAGTCAGGAAGGATTTTTTTTTTTTTTTACAGAAATGGGCAAATCCTAGATACTCTCTATGTATACAAACCTCCTTTCCAACAGTTATGAAAGGACATTTTAAACTTTAAATGAGAGCCCTGTTGACGGTACATTCTCAACACTAAGTTCCATCCAAACATCGGGTTGAGGGGAAAGAGGTCACATAAGAATTGCCATCTTTGGGCCCTGACATCTCCCCAATAATGTTACGACTCCGGAAGTAGGCAAGGGTCCTTGTTACGGCCCTGGCTCACTTCCCCACTGCTATGCATCTCATGTCAAAGCATAAGCTGGTAACATACACCGAGGGATAGAATTTGACCCAGAGTCAGGTCAACTTGAACAGTTCTGCACAGAAGTCCAACTTTAAATCTACCCTCCGTGGAAGCAGTCCGCTCCTGCAGCTGCTCTCTCCCAGCTGCCCAGCCAGCTGCCATCAGGCCAAAATTACCTCCACCTCGGGGTCCCTTCCACACACTCCCTGGGGCTCATATGCTGACCCATTGGCTGGAATTGCCCACATTGGAAGTCAGTTCTGGTTTTCACCAATATGTTTTTTTAACGATAAAAGGGCAACTTAGTGACACCCCTCACTCACAGCATGTTTGGAATGAGATAATACAAAAGCTTGCTGAGTCAGGCCCCAAGAACCAAACTGAGCCGGAGATGATGTGAATGTGGAACCAATCAAAAGTTTCATGGGTTGGAAAGGCCTGGCTTAATGGTTCTCTTTAAAACATTTTTTAAATTTTCAATCACATCATGTAGGGTAGAATCCTCACACGCTTTTTCCAGTTGGTGGCGGGTTTTTTTTTGTTTGTTTTCTTGTTTTTTGTTTTTTTTTTGAGATGTCAGGCCTGGTTTTATGTGTCATTGGCAGAATTCGTGGGCGCTGGGAGACTGGGTGTGACATTGAGGTTGGGACTCACAGGGAGCAAGGGGTCAAGAATCAAGGACACAGGATCTGAATCACTGTTGCTTCTGCGGTGAGAGGTTGTCACCCAGGCAATTAAGTGTATATTAATTTTCCAGCAATGTAGTTTGAAAATCAGCACATCAAATAAAATATTTCACACCCAGGAAAAGCCAAATGCACATTCCTGCATGTGTGTCCTTAAGTGGGATTTTTATGGAAGGAAACCTTATTTGAAACACATGTCAGAACAGAAGTTGAGCTTATGAAAGGCACTGAGAAACCGTGGCACAGAAGGTTTTAAGGCGTTGCCTGTAAAAAGCGTAATCCTCCGCCTCAGTGCTTTCCACGGTTCGGCACTCATGTTCGGCACTCGCGTTGATCCACCTGTGTGTACAGGTGTCCTCACTCATTTGCGCAACGCTCACGGCAAAACCTGGTAGTCATATTGCTTGCATGTGTGAAATGAGAATTGGAAGTGGCTAGGGGATCTGTCATCTGGCCCCCCACCTGCTCAGCCTCAGGACAAGAAGGGAATCTCAAAATGATGGATGGGATTCTATCTGGACATCCCTGGAGGAGCTTCCTGAGACCAGCATTGGAATGAAGCTGTTTTCTGTCCACAGCTGAGAGATTCAGGTGCTCTGAACCCAAAGTGGGGAGCCCTGATCCACCCCCAAGCTTCTGTCTGGGTGTCTTGGAGGGGGCGTGGCAGGTATGGCACATAACGTGTGCACGAGGAAGGAGAGGATTGGGGTTGGCCACAGTCTCCGGCCTGGGGAGGCCCCGTGATAGAGAGCTGTTGCGGGTGCCTCATCAGGAAAAGCTTGCCACGACTCTCATTTCTGTCTCTGCCTTCCCGGATGCCTGCCCGCCGCCTCTCTTTTTTCATTCATTTGTACATACATTCCTCAAGTATTTACCGAACACCTATTTCAGGCATAAGCCTGGGCTAGCCAGGGCAGGAGTATACAGAAGACGCTTGTTTTCTCCTCTCCCTCTCAATGGGTCTTCTCTCCTTCTCTCTCTCCCCATAATTCAGTGGTAACAGGGTGGATGGAGGAATATCCAAAATTCATCCCTGTAGGAGACATCCGCGCCAGGAATTTCCGGCAACCCCCCAGGGAGAGTGGCAGATTGATGGGAGTCTAGTTGGGACTCACAAGGAGGTGGAGGGAGGTGGGGATGGAGGGAGGTGGGAGTGGAAAGAAGCCCACAGCCAGGCTGCCTGCCCAAACCTAGCCTATAGGTCCCATTTATCGGGCACTTGCTCTGTGCCATGCCCTGGATGTGCCATTTCTCATACCTCATTCAACCCTCCAATCCAAGAGGTAGTTACTATACCTGGCCCTGTTTTTCTTTTATGAGGAAACTGAGGCCAGGAGGGGGAAGTGACTTGCCCAAAGTCACCCAGCTAGGAAGCAACAGAGCCCCAGTTCAATCGTAGGTCTATCTCCAATGCCCAGGCATTTAAAAAACTCAGAATGTGGTTTAGACATCAGCATGAACATAGATTAGGAGCTTCTAAATGTGCTATGAGCCCTGTTTAATTGAGTTTCTGCACAGTTTGAATTTCTGTACTCAAGAATCATGATTTTAGGGAATTCCCTGGCAGTCCAGTGGTTAAGACCCAGGGCTTTCACTGCTGTGGTTGCCGGTTCGATCCCTGCTCAGGGAACTAAGATCCCTGCACGGTGCGGCCGAAGTATTATTATTGCTGTTGTTGTTACTTTCCTTATTTTATAAATGAGGAAAGCAATGCTTAGAAAGTGACATGCCCAGGGTTACCCAGCATGTAAAAACAGAGTACAGTTTTATTCCAGGTCTCTCTGACACATCAAAGCCACTCAGCCACTAGACTATCCTGCCTTAAGCCCTCCATGGCCTTATTTTGAAGAGTCTTTCCTCAGACTTTCTTCTCACCCTTTTTCTGTCCATGTAAACCTCACCCATTTCTGTCCTGTAAGATGAGCTAAGTCACTGTCTCCTCCATAATCTCCTCCCCAAGACCACTTATTATCCCCAATATTCAATTAGCCTAGAAATCCCAAGGGCGTGTCCATATCGGGGGAGTCATAACCAGAAGATTACTGGCACCAAATTTCTAGTCACCTTTATAGGCTTGTGGAATCTTAAGAAGAGAAAGTAAAAACATAAATTCTTGTATTTAGAAATAACAAATGCTACTTAAAACTTGATTTTTTTGAAAAAAAAAATGCCTCCCGGGTTGACATTCTCCCACCAGCAAGATCTCTCAAAGGAAGGGAAAAATCCTCCTTCCTGAAAATCAGTTTATTTTATAAATGATGATAAGGTGGCCCTTTCGAAAGTGTTGCTTAATTAGAGACTCAGAATTTAAACATACATTCCTAGTGAGGGATGTGTCCCAAATGACCATATCCCTTGAAAAGGACAATCCTTCATATTTAATCAGCTCCTTCCCCCTCGTTCTGTAGCACAAACGCCAGGGCAGCTGCCATTTTGGGCCGAGAGTTTCTCTTTCCATTTTCCAAGGAAGCAAAGAACAAGAATTGTCTCCCTTATCTCCCAATCCCTTGTACGGGGTCATGCCCTTGAGGACTTATTCCATTTCAGCCTCTACCTCTAGGCAGTCAGAAAAAATGACACTGAACCCCCTGGAGAATAAGCGCCTGCTTCAGTGACTGACCCAATGTGAACACGCTAATCCCCGGGTTTAGGAGAGGTTCGCCTTCCACACAAAATGGTCAGGCCCTTCTGATGGGTCAGCCCTGCTGGGTTTCATAGCCCAGTCTTGATTTCTAACAGGTGAGGGCCACAGTTGTTCAACTCTTATTATGAGCCAGTGCATGGCTCAAACACTATAAGATTCTTCATGAGGAGTCTGGGGGAATGCCAGATGGTATTATTGGGGGAAATCAGCTCAGTTCCTTTCTCCAACATCCCGAGCTAGTGGCTTTGACCAGGAACCAAGGGCACCCCAGCCCCGCTGATTGCTTTAGAGTCACCACGTGGGCTTCTTTTAAAGTGAGTACTGAAATGTTTGTGAAAACCCAACTTTGTCAGGTCACCGGGGCAACCCAGCAATAGTTGTTTAGAACATGGAACTAATGTGAAGTTCTTTTCGGCTGTCTGCTCCCTCCCGCCTCCCGTCCGAGCCCTGCATGGAGCTTCACAAACATCCAGGCCTGGTAAAAGAAACTCAGCATTCCTTTCAAAGACATGATGAAATCAGAAAGAGACACAATCTCTGTCCTTGGGGTGGAATTAGGAACATGTGATTCCCCACTTCTGTAAAAAATGTACGAGTTTGAGAATATGCGGTCCCCTTTTTCCAGTCATAGAGCTTTTAGGGGCGAGCTTGCAGGCCATTCTTCATAATTTGGGGTTGCCATATTTGGTGGCTTTGTACAGAAACCATACACACTTCCCTTGTCAAAACAGATGGGGAAGGCCTGAATATACAGCATGTCCTGAGGTGCGCTATGCTCTGCGTCAGCATGCAGCTCATGGAATAAATGTATTCCATCGAAATCAGGAATGACTGCTTGCTCTTAAGAAGTCTAAGATACAAGGAGTGATCAGTGATCTAGAATTATCTTCTCTGAGTGCATCTGAATTTCTGCCTCTCACTTATTGCCTTTTTCTCTCCATTCTTCCTGCTTAAAAAGCTACGAATTTCCTTACCTTCCCATCGTCCTAGACTCTGATCCCCATAAACAATCTATGCCTCTTTTTTTAATGTCCTCTTTGTTAAACACCTTCCCTATGTTACTTTCCTAGCACTGGCAGATACTAGAAAGAAAAGTATGGAAGCTCCTTGAGCACGACAGATGCTTCCAATCCTATCTTTGCCACTTCAGCTTTGTGTCTTTAGTGAGTTTCCTAACCTATCTGATCCTCAATTTCTTCTTCTGGAAAACGTGGCTATTACTACGAGTACCTCCCACACAGGGTCGCTGTGAGGATCCAGTGAGATACTGCAAGTAAAGCCGCTTAGCCCAACGTCTCAATAAATGTTTGTTTCCTTCCTTCCTTCTTAAGAGGAATTTCAGTTTCTACACCAGGCAGCTGCCTCTGATGAGCAGCCTTGTCTAATGGGCGGACTCGGTTTCTGTCTTTGTTCCCATAACTTAGGAGTAGAAAGAAAACTTTAAAAAGTGACAGGGGAAGCACAAATGACACGCTCAGCTGCTGTCTAACTGGGTCTGCCCTCTCCAGCCCGTGAATACTCGTCTTCCTCTTGTCTTTTTCAAATCTTGGGCTACTCTGGAAGGTTCCGTCCCTGCCCCTCACTGCCACTTGCCACCTTAGAGCTACTCTCAGCTTTTTCAGCTGTGGGAAGTTGCGCCCAGAGCCCCTCTGTACTTTTGGTTTGCTCAGCTCCCTCGGCTGAGTTTGAGAGTCAATTCTGCCCCTCTCCTAAATAACCTGGCCGCCAGCTCTAATGCAGACTTCACCATGTATCTTGGAGCAGTAGTCCATAGGTCAAACCACTTCAGGACTTTCCCTTCCTTTCCACAATGACGTGCTCACCATAATATCTTACAATTTTGTATCTGGTGTAAAGGGGGAGAGAAGCCAGGCAGACTAATGGGAAGGCCTGTGGCCCAAAGTCTCTCCACCCTCCTGGGCCCCCATTTCCACAGCTTTAACATGTGATGTCTGTCTTTGAGGACCTTACAGGGTTGCTGAAAGGATCAAG
This sequence comes from Neophocaena asiaeorientalis asiaeorientalis, assembly GCF_003031525.2. Taxonomy (NCBI): domain Eukaryota; kingdom Metazoa; phylum Chordata; class Mammalia; order Artiodactyla; family Phocoenidae; genus Neophocaena; species Neophocaena asiaeorientalis. Next base: position 350,493 of record NW_020173382.1, read on the forward strand.
GGAGATAACGGGAGAGAACACACTCTATGGGGGGGGGGGGGGGG
>NW_020173382.1:351012-351198 GCF_003031525.2 Neophocaena asiaeorientalis asiaeorientalis
TGTACAAAAAATAGATATCCAAATTAAAGAAAAAATTTGAGATTTATTGCCATACGTGACTTATATATGTTGAAACAAACTCTCAAAAATCCTGGGATTCTGCAATTGCTTAGAACATGGCAAAGAAGCATAAACAGAGAAGAAAAGTTGTTCCTACCGGTCCTTTCTAGGTTAATTTGAGAATAT
>NW_020173382.1:351381-374373 GCF_003031525.2 Neophocaena asiaeorientalis asiaeorientalis
CGGCATGTGGGATCCTCCCGGACCGGGGCACGAACCCATGTCCCCTGCATCGGCAGGCGGACTCTCAGCCACTGCGCCACCAGGGAAGCCCAGAGAATATTTACACTTTTGAGCACTCGCCCCAGAACTGTGATGCTAGTTCCAGGGAGCAGAGCCCCAGCCTTTTCATTCAGTGCAGGAAGTTTGTAAAGAGAATTCCCAGCGCGGGGCTTTCAGAGATCATGCTGCTTGGAAAGGCCGTGTCAGCCCCCATCACTCAGAGCTGGACAGTAAGCCCCATTCTGAGTATTTATGTCTATATTGTGACTCACCCTCCCTTCTCCCCTGGCACCTTGCCCTTGTCATTGCCATGAATATCAGTAAGCGCCAATCACAACAAAAACCTGGCTTAGGGCTCAGGTCCCTGTGAGGCAATATTGTGTAGTCTCGTATATGTCAAGAAGACCTATATACATAGCTGCATGGCGTGTGTGTGTGTGTGTTCTCTCCTGCCTGTGTTCATAATATATGCTCTCATTATGACCACATTATGATACACAATTATGACCGCATTAGGAATTGTGATAATATATTATGAACACATGCATGGGAACACACGCACAGCATTCAGTGATAGAGCCTTCAAGACTCTCTAATGTAGCCTCCCACATAGGACAGGAATTCCCTCTCCAGCCATCCTGACGAGTGACCACCCAGACGCTACCAGAAGGCCTGCAGAGAACCGAAGACGCTTAGTTCTACACCGGACTTCTCCGTTCATTTTTGGACAACTTTTAAAGTGAGGAAAATCTTCCTGATGTCACATTATAATCTCCCTCCCTAACTCCATTCTCCCGCAGGCGTCCAGTACCAGCACCAGCACCCCTTTAGACGGGCTCCTTTCTTTCTAACTTCCTGTCTCCATTCCTGGTTAGTCATCATCTTCCTGATCCCAAATGGATTTAATGTTGTAGCAAGACAGTCAGAACATTCATCGTTTCAAGCTCTTATCTCGGGAAGGAGGCATGTGCGTCTGTTCAAGTTGTTGGAAAAACGTATTTATTAGTTTCCTAGGGCTGCTGTACAAAGGACCACAAACTGGGTGGTTATTCTGAGAATAACAGAAATGTATTCTCTCACAGTTCTGGAAGCTAGAAGTCCAAGATCAAAGTGACAGCAGAGACATCTCTCTCTCTGACGGCTCTAGGAGAGGATCCTTCTCTGCCTCTTCTAGTTTCTGGTGTTTGCTGAAAATCCTTAGCATTCTTTAGCCTGTAAATGCATCACCCCAGTCACGTGGTTGTCTTCTCCCTGTGACTCCACATCGTTTTCCCTCTGTGTCCAAATTTCTCCTTTTAGTAAGGGCATCAGTCATATTGGATTAGAGCCCACCCAAATGACCTCATTTTAATTTGATTACCTCTGTAAAGACCCTATTTCCAAATAAGGTTACATTCTGAGGTACTAGGAGTTAGGAACTCAACATATGAATTTGAGAAGATAGATTGCCAGGGAGGAGAGGCTCTCCTCTTTTTGTTGTTAATATATATTTTAATAGTATTATATATCATATATGTGTATATTATCAGATATAATAATAGGTCAGCCTTTTATATTTATTTTTAACATTATTTATATGCTATATATTTACTTTTGTTTTGTTTTGTTTTGCGATACGCGGGCCTCTCACTGTTGTGGCCTCTCCCGTTGCGGAGCACAGGCTCCAGACGCGCAGGCCCAGCGGCCATGGCTCACGGGTCCAGCCGCTCCGCGGCATGTGGGATCTTCCCGGACCGGGGCACGAACCCATGTCCCCTGCATCGGCAGGCGGACTCTCAACCACTGCGCCACCAGGGAAGCCCTACATATTTACTTTTCAACATATATACATTATAATAGGCAGATGACAAACTCATGTTCAACCTATTATGTATCATTTTAACAAAATACTAATTGCATGGAGAAGGTACCAAGCCAATGCTCTGCCCCAAGTATTTTGATATTGCTGAGATAAGGACCTATCACACCCAAAGTCAAACTTTTGTTATATAAAAGGTACAGATGGTAGAAATGGAGAGTGATATCCGCCAGTGAAATACAATAGCATACGTGGAGATGGGGTCAACTTCAAAGCATTTTGGGGAGCACTCAGGCTGGGGGATGCTGAAACAAAACCTGGAGTTGGCCTGGATCTCTCTCAGTCTGGAGTTGGCAGAGTGGATTGGGCAAGCCTGGCCCGGGGTGAGCCAAGGGTCAATTTGCACTGGGGGAGACTTAACCCATCTTGCCTCTGATTTCCCAGGAACCTCTGGCGTTTTCTGATTTGTGCCTCCGTGCTTGGAACTGGTAGTGGACGTGTAGATGTGCTCTCAGGAGGAACAGACATCCAGCCCACGGTCTGGTTCCTCCTTGTAGCCAAGGGAATCCATCCACGGGCGACTTCAGGGGGCTGTATCCACTTGCCTCAGTCAGCCCAGTGATTCCGGCAAGCCCCTTCTAGGCACCCATGACTCTTCAGTACCTTGTGGACCTGAGACTTCCGGTTCTCGTGAGGCTGTGTCTCTCAGTTGCCTGGACTTGGGCCGCGTGGGCTTAGGAATTTCTTCTCTCCTCCCATGTAAAGCCAGACCAGAGGAGAGTTGCACCTTGTCTGCTGTCTAGAGGTTGACTTCGTTCAGTTACCTGAGACCATGAGAGTTGGGGTAGCCTGTGAATCTACTGCTAAATCCAGGTGTGCTGACACTGGTTGTGCTTGGTTGCTTGATAGAAGGAAGGAGGATAGTGACCAGGGTTGGGGAGTTAGCACAAGGAGGGCTGGCTCCATCTGGAGTGACTGGCTAGGAGCTAATCAAGAGGGCAGTGGGTACCATTAGGCTGGACCGACATACAGCCCTTGGCATCAGTGAGGTCAGTAGGCAGGCAGGTGGGTAAGTGGGCAGGACCCTTGACAGGGGCCCTACACTTTCTACCAAGAAAATTTTCACTGCTACCACAGGCCTTCAACTGGGAGTTTGGGGAAGGAGTGGAGGAGAGATTTAGCCAGTAACTAGATTCAGGCCCTTAGGGACTGGACAAGAACAGTGGAAGGTGGCAACTTTTAGTGGTTCCTTCATCCTTTTATTCAATAAATATTTACTGAGTACTTACCAGGTACCAGACACTATGGTAGATCAGGACACAGCTCCCTAAGGAATTTACAGTCCAAGGATTAAGGGATGGGGAAAAATAGTAAGGATCAGGGCAACAGCAGGAAATAGATTTGGGCTTTCCTTTCTTCTTAGTGTGTGTATCTATCTATTCGTCCACCTGTCCATCTGTGTGTGTGTGTGTGTGTGTGTGTGTGTGTGTATGTGAGAGAGAGAGAGAGAGAGAGAGAGAGAGAGAGAGAGAGGGGGAGAGGGGGGGGGAGAGGGGGAGAGAGAGAGAGAGAGAGAGAGAGAGAGAGGGAGGGAGAGAGGGAGGGAGAGAGGGAGAGAGAGAGAGAATGATTTGCTCTTCCCACAATGTCCTGGCCTCAGAACAATGCCTCTTTACCTATTGCAATATGCAGGCAAGCCTCCCAAATTGTAAGTTCCCTAACAACGGCCAACAGCCTTCCTATCAAAGGAACCTTTCCTCCCCCTCAGGAGCCAAGATATGACGAATGGCCTCAGTCCAGGTGTACACCGATGCACCAAGTGGCCACATTCTGGGTGGGGCATACACAAGGTAGCTTTGGGCTTGGGAGAGCCACAGATTGGTCAAGTCAGGTAGAGATCAGCCAAACAGACTGTAAAGTCAACTGTGGCTTGATTTGGACTTAAGCCATCCTTCAGCTGTGGCTGTATACATGCACCTCACTTTAAGAAAACCTGTACCCCAAAATCCCAATTTTGAAAGGGAGAGAAGAATGTGCCTGACCGTTTTCGAAAGCCGTCTTGAGCCCTCATTTATTGACACAGGTGTGTCAAAGCCCTTGAAGGAGTGTCTGATTCAGACCTCTGCCTTCTGATGGTAACACCCGGAAATCGTCTCCCGCGAAGGGGCCTTCCTCTGGTTTGGGCAGCCCTCCGGAGACGACTAATGGGTTAAAAAAGGCGGCCGTGCTGCTGCAGATTTGCAAGCTCTGCACAGACACAAACTCACCTTGTCTTTTTAAATGAGAAGGGACTCTGGGGCTTTGTGGCAAAGGGTGTCACTTTCTGAAAAATCAAACTCAAATAAATTATTAAATTAAAACATAAACTGGATTAGGGGCACACATTGGGGATTTTCCTTACATTTTATGGAAATTATGAAATGCATCCCTTCGTTCAACTTTAAAACTTAAACTAATTCAGCTTCTCTGCACGAAAAGGAAGGAGTTCCCATGACCTGATATCTGCCATTTCCACTAAAGTACAGCTTTCTGTATTTATTTGGAAATACTTATGTTCGGTCAGGGGATGGTTTACCCTTGTTGTGTAGCCTGACTATGGTTTGATTTCACATCAGACTCCTCACCTTTTAGTAACCAAATTAATGACCCAGCTCTTACAAGGAGCTTGGATTCTTATTTATTTCGCAACCTTTATTTGTGCAGGAGATGAACCATGACATTTAAACTATGCTTGATAGCTTAACAGATTATAAGAACAAAACCAGATGGCCCAAACAAAAATAATGCTTTGATTGCTTTCAAATTCAATGTCAAAAATTAAAAACAGCTTTCAAAAAGCCTTACCCTTTTTTTTTTTTTTTCCTGAAATGACTTTGGATCATATATATGTATATAGACTTTTCCCCTCCCCCGCAAAACTAAAAGTATATAAACCAGAAATTTAACAGTGATTATTCTGAGATCGGAGAATGTTTTCTTCTTTTTCCTTTTCTATATCTCCCAATTTTTCTACAGTTTTTTCCTACAATTTTTCTACTGAAAAGCAGGAAAAACAGAAAAAAACACTTTGAATGATTACTTTTTAGTTTAATTTGAATGAAATCTTTCCTAGGCTTGAGTCAAGGTGTTTTCCTCAGTTGAGAGAATGGACTTTGTTAAGCGTTAGCAGTTCATAATTCTTCTTCCTTGACAAACGATGAATAACGTGTGGTTACTTTAACACCGTGTTTCACTATGTTGGAAAACGAAACCGGGCCCAGATTTCTTTAGAATGAATGTAAATTCTACAAAAGCAGTAATTTAATTTTCTAACTCACTTTAATGTCCCTTCGACATCATTAGTATAATCACAATCCTCACTTTCTTTGAGAGCAGCGAACCAACTAATTCTTGAAAACTGGGCCTCGATTTTAAAAGGCTCCCAAACCTTGAGATAGTTGGCTGGGCAAAGTCAACATGTGACTATTTGAATTTCTAAACTAAAGGGTCCACAGAGTGTTAGGATTCTTTCTTCTTATTTTGTAAAGGAATCTTTATTCCAACTCAGATTCATTTTTCTTCAAATCAGCTGCAAGAGAGTGAACAAACTTTGCTGCAAATCAATGCCCTGACAGTTATATTTCCCTGAGATAATTGCGTACTGCTTTGGAGTTTCCTTTTCCCCTCTGTTTCCTTTTGTTTTGACAACAAGATTCTGGGAAAACAATATACAAATGATAACTATGCTGTCATGAGTATACTGAATTTTAAAAATAAATAACTGTCGACCCCAAAAGCTTCCAGGAGCCTATGGAGTGAATTCTTTTTCCAAACTGTTCTCAAACCAGATGTGGAAATGTTTAGCTAATCCCCTCCCCATTCCCCACGCAAAGAGTTCATATGTGTCTCTAACGACATCAGAGGAGATGAAGAGGCAACAATCTGTCTGCTTTCAAGGAGATTTGTGTTACACGTCTCGACTCACTCACCAACATCACAAAACTAATTTACTTCTCTCTTAAAAAGTCTCTTTTTTTCCCTGAGATTAAAAATGCTCTGTGTTTAGACCAATATTCAATCTCTTTCTTGTAAGACATTAAGAAATAGAGTTCACATTCCCAGAATGAAACGTTTCATGTTTTGTTTTGTTTTTTTTAAAAACGTAAAGGATGTATTAAGAATTAGGCTTATTAGGGAATTTCTTTTTTAAGGGGAAGGAGGAAAACTTTAAAAAAAACTAATGGAAAACGTATATGCATAAACCACACTTAGAAAAACAGAAAGCTACTGTACTCTGTAGCTGCAAGGAAAGCAAACATTTTGCATCCAGGTGTCATTAGCAGCTCTGGTTTCGCTGGCTTCCCTATAGCTCAGTTCAGGACTGTAGGTACCAGTAGCCCTGCTTGGCTATACAAAGGCATCGAAGTTATGAGCTTTGCAAGGATAATTTGCAATCAAGCCAAAATGGGGCTATGGTAATGCAAACCCTGAGACCTGCTCTCTAACAGCCCAGCTGCCTCTGGGAAGCCCAACAGTAGTCCCAGGGTGAGCGCTCCCTTCTCTGCAGTTATTTCTTCCCCAGTCCTCAACTCCCTCAGCTCCAGGATGCTGGGCTCAGCCCCAACTATGGCTAAAAATACCTCCAGTTTGGCGCAAACTGCACAACCCTCTCTTCTGGCGCCCCCTTCCCATCTCTAGCCCCTCAGCCCTCTTTCTCAGAGCCAACCCTCTCCCTCCCCATCCAAGTCCAAGGTCCTATTCTGCCAACACATCTCAGCTGGATGTTAGAAAAGCCAGCTGATTTGATGAGTTTACACTGTGTTGTGAATGACTTATAACCATCCCTCAACACACACACCCCCACACACACCCACACACACCCACACACACCCTCTACCTTTCCCTGGGAATTCAGGCAGCAGGGAAGGGAGGCTGCCCAGTTCTGACAACCTGTGCTCAGCAAAAGGGAGCAACTCCCCAAGAGTGGCATTGAGCTAGGAGTTAGCAAGCTCATTAAAAAGTGCATTCTGCTCTCCCCTGATCTCCCAACTCCTCCCTCCCACCTTAGAGATGCAGTCTTAAACATGGGTCCCACTGACTTCATTTTTCAGTTTTATCTGAGCTCAGAGGTACGTTGTCACACACACTTACTGCTCCAATCTTGTGGCAATCTCTCCCTGGCTACAAGAAAATCAGAGGAAACCGATCCTGTACTGCATTTGGAGATTTGTGCTAAATAAACCCCCAAACTCAGTGATGTTACTAAAGCCCTTCCTTCAAGACTGATTCAGGGCTTCCCTGGTGGCGCAGTGGTTAAGAATCTGCCTGCCAATGTAGGGGACACGGGTTCGAGCCCTGGTCTGATCCCACATGCCGCGGAGCAACTAAGCCCGTGAGGCACAACTACTGAGCCTGCGCGTCTAGAGCCCGTGCTCCGCAATAAGAGAAGCCACCGCAATGAGAGGCCCGCGCACCGCAATGAAGAGTAGCCCCCGCTCGCCGCAACTAGAGAAAGCCCGCGCACAGCAACGAAGACCCAACGCAGCCAAAACTAACTAACTAAATAAATGTATATATATATAAAAAAGACTGATTCAGTGCAATGTAATTCAAAAAGTGGGTGTGAGAGTGGGAGTGAGGTAGTCTAAAATGATTCGTTGGGTGACAACTGTAATGTTTCTCAGAGAATTTGGGCTTTTTATCATTCTCTTTGGATTAACCATGAGAAGGAGGAGGAGAGACAATAGGAAAGATGCCCGAGGGATGGAGCACACCCTTAAACTTGGTGTCAGTTCTGGGGTTTGAACAACGAAATTGGAGTGGAAGGATTGTTTCCCTGACCTATTCCAGGAACTACTTAGACAGGAGGTTTTTGTTCAGGGCAAATAGGTCCAGGCTGTGAGATCACGTGAAGGAAGGCGGAAAGAGGGAGAGAGAGGGAGAGAAAGGCACTCCTAAAGCAAGCTCAGGGCAAGGTGGTCTTCCTGAGACCAAGGCAATAGTGCAGCAGCGATGGAGTGATGATCTCAGCTTCCAGAAGGAACCTCAGCAAATATGCATCATTCCAGAGCAAGCGGTTTGTTTATTTAACTGTTGAGTCATTATCCAAGACCAGCTGGCATCCGAATTAACTCGGGTTTTGTTGCTGTTGTCGTCATCATCATCGTATTTTGTTTGGTTGGTTTTTTGGAGGGGTGAGAGGGCTGGGTTTTTCGGTTTGTTGCTGCTGCTGCTGTTTTTCTGGTATGGTTTTTTTTTTTTTGCTTCGTGAAAAACAAAAAAGCAGTCCTAAGAGAGCCATTTCAGAACAAAGAGGCAAGGAAGGAGCCGGGGAGACCTCTTAGGCTTCTCTTTACACCTCAACATCCCCAAGAGAATGAGGAGTCAGTAAGGAGAGAGGGAGAGACAGGGGTACCAACCAGATCAAGTGCTGATGTGAAAACAAAGCACTTCATCCAGGCCACTGCACCTGGCTAGTGGGCTCCTCCGCCATGGTTTCCATTAAAGAGTGCAGCAAATTCATCAGTATCAGAGGAAGAGAAAGAGCTACATTTTTGCAACTGAGGAAGACGGGAGGAAAGAACTGTCTTGGGATGCTTTTTATTTAGCACAGTGCTGGGCACATAGTAGACGCTCAATAAATATTAGTCAAAGAATGAATTCATTTACGCAAGGATTGCTTAATTCAGCAGGGAACAAGAGTAAAACCCTGCATAGACATTTCCTTTGAAATTTTAGGCACTTTCCTATTTGATTTATTTCATTTTCACTTTTAAAATGAAAGCTGAGTTGAACAATATTTGATGATATTCCTGTTCCTTCTTCCTTTGTGTGTACCCCTTCTGAAACTGTTTTAGACACTTGTTCTTAGCATGACTCTTTTTTCCTCCATACTGCTCTGCCTGCCACTCTGCAATCTTGCTATTTTGCGAGGTCATAATGGCTGTTGGTCATAATGGCATTATGACTACTGCTGGCATTTATGAAGCATTCATTTGATCATTTTAAGTGAGCCACTTGGCAAAATTTCAATATCTGGATGTTGGGAATAAACCACAATTTCTTGGTAGCTTTTCATTTAATTAAATCTGTTGCTAACCAAAAGAAGAAGGCAATAGAGAAGGGTTCATTAGTATGGTCTATGGGAGGACACTGGGGCCTTCAGGAGGAAAGTGCTGTCAGCTGGAATTAGACTGTTATCTCCTGTCACCTTATTTAATGTTTGGCATGAAAACTGTTTTGTTTTCTTTTTGGCTGGGGTTGCACACAAAGGAATGCTACTCCAGATCGGCGTAGACTCTCATTCTGTATGTGACGGATTTGTGTTTTATACCAAAACGATATGGTAAAGTCACTTAAAGAAGCCATTGTAGTCATCTAGAAACACGTGAATTCCAACAATGACATCAAAATTCAGTTCTCTGTCACAGGGATCTTTTCCTTTGCTTTTTATTCTTTTTTTTTCAGTTTTATTGAGGTATAATTGACAAGTAAAATTGGAAGGGATTTAAAGTATACAGCGTGCTGATTTGACATACGTTTACACCGTGAAAAAATTTCCCCCATCAGGTTAATTAACACATCCCTCACTTCACATGTTTACCTTTTTTCTTTTTAGTGAGAACATTTAAGTTCTACTCTCTTAGCTTCTTTTTTTTTAATGCTTTAGGAATGGTCTTTTGTTTTTAAAAAATGATCGTGTTTGAACTTTCAATAGGAAATAAGACGATTTTCCTTTTGTGTTCCTTTGTGCTCTAGAACTCCTCACCAGACAGCTTCCTGTTTCCTGAGAGTCATTACCTGATCCGCTACCGGGATGAAAGTTTTCAACTTGATAGGAGAGCTAGTCTTCCTCACCTCTGTGTTTTCGGCCTGTTCCGGAGAAAATCCGATAACTGTACTGTGCTCCATAGACTGGTTCATGGTCACCGTACACCCCTACATGTTGAACAATGACGTATATGTGCACTTTCATGAGTTACACTTGGGACTGGGTTGCCCTGCCAACCATGTTCAGCCCTACGCCTACCAGTTCACCTACCGTGTTGCGGAATGTGGCATCACGGCCAAGGCAGTCTCTCAGGACATGGTTCTCTACAGCACCAAGCTGCACTATGCCCCCGAGCATACGTCGTCTAAGTACGTGATCCCAGTGTCCTGCACTGCCCCCCAACGTTCCCCGTGGCTCGCGGTGCCCTGCTCCAGGGAAGCAGCCAGTGAGGGGGCTATCACAGCCCAGGATGGTGAGACATGCTATGAGGTGTTCACCTTGTCACAGTCCAGCCAAAGGCCCAACTGTGATGGTCCGCCTCGTGTCTTCAACGAGGAAGGGCAGACCCAGGGCCCACATCACCAAGCAGAGGCTCAGGAGGCCTATCCGTGCAGTTTGCTTCCCTTGTTAGTACTTCTGAGAAATGGTGTCTTCGTCTGGATGATCAGATTGCGTCCATGTGATCCTTAGATTTGGGGTCTCCAGCTGATGCTCTTCCTACAATTGGTATATAATATTTACTAATATCAGACAAATATGTGCTCTTGTGGCCTTCTTATGCGTGCTTTTCAAAAAGAGCAGCCCATGGTAATTCCATGAACAAAGCTGTTTTCTATTTTTGTATCTTTTTTTCCTCCTTTTTTGGCCGTGCCACCCGGCATGTGGGATCTTAGTTCCCCGACCAAGGATCGAACCCACGCCCCCTGCAGTGGAAGCTCGGAGTCTTAACCACTGGACCGCCAGGGAAGTCCTGGTGGCATAAAAACATCAGTTGGGCGTTTTTATTTCATAAACACACACATAGCTTTTACTATGGGCCGGACACTCTTCTAAGAGCTTTACCAACATTAGTGTCTGGTCCCTTCTCTAGGATGACTTCTCTCTCCTTTAAGGTCCCCCAGCTGAATCCCTCCGTCCGTCTACCCATATCCCTGAGACTCTACACTACTCAACTTAGCACTTAGCCACATAATTTCTTAGTTTGATCCATCACTCTTCTGTATCACTTTTTGTCCACGGAAGGCAGAATTTGCACTAGTGATTTATAATCCACCAGTTGTTCTAGGAATCACTCAACTCACATCCCACCAACTAGATGGTAAGCTCCTGAGGCCAGGGGCTAGATCTTATACTTAGCCATAGACTGATAGCACTCTGCAAAGAGTTTTGTCCCCCGACTTATGTGATCAGAAAATTTTCACCCAAGTCTAGCTATCCATTACTGTTCTCAAAGACTCGGAAAGGGAAGGTAAGTCAGTTCATTCAACAAATATTCACTGGGCGCTACTATATTCTAGCCACTGAGGATATGGCAGTGAATAGAAACCGAGGCTCAGAGAAATCAAGGTCACACAGCTAGTAAACAAATAAATAAGTACACAAAGAGAAAATCAGACAGCGACAAATGCCACGACGAGCTTAAAACAAAGCAATATGAGAGAAATTGGAGAAGGAGTCAGAGTGGTCAGGGAAAGCTGCTGTGAATTTGTCATTTGAACTGACTCTTGAATGTGAAAAAGGAGCCAGCCCTGGGCTGATCTGAGAGAGGCCATTCCAAATAGTAGAAGCATCTCATTGAATCCTCACTACAGCCCTGAGAGAAATACTCTTACTATATCCATTTTACAAATAAGGAAACTGAGTCACGGATTGATTAAGAAACTTGCCCAAGGTCACACATTTATTAAGAAGCAGACAATGTTAGCACAATGTACATGATAATATACACAAAGGATTACAGTAGACATTAGTAATTTAGTCATTGTCTTAGTCTGTTTGGGCTGCTATAACAAAGTACCAGAGACTAGGTGGCTTATAAACAACAGACATTTATTTCTCATGATTCTGGGAGCTAGAAATTCGAGATCAAGGAGCCGGTATGGTCAGGTTATGGTGAGGGCCCTCTTCCAGGTTGCAGACTACATGTGTCCTCACATGATGGATAGAAAGCAAAAGAGGTCTCTGGGGCCTCTTTTATAAGGGCACTGATCCCATTCATGAGGGCTCCACCCTCATGACCTAATCACCTCCCAAGGGCCACACCTCCTAATACTATCACATTGGGCGGTTAGGATTTCAACATAGAAATTGGGGGGAGGGGCACAAACATCCAGTCTATTGCAGTCATGATAGTTGAAGAAGCACAGCTGTTCATTTAAAAATCTCATGCCCCTTCTTGAGGAAAACTAGGTGATAATCCCTGAAAACAATGTATTCATTCAACAAACATTTATTGTGCTCATCCTATGTTCCAGGCATTATGTTAGATGCTGAGCATGCAATGGTGAACAAGACTAACATGGTCTAATCAGGAAGAGACAAGTAAACAAGCCTAGGGAGCTAGAGGCTATTCTAGCCCGGAGAATGCGCCTGTTCAGAGACCCGAGGACTGGGGCTGCGGCCATCAGAGAAACCACAAGTAGTTTAATCCAATACAATTGGGATGGGGGGCAGCTGACAGTGGTGAGAGATAGGGCTAGAGAAGTAGCAGTAAACAAGACTGTACAAGAGAACAAGCACTGCCCTTCCCCATCTTCTCTTCAGAAGCTTATGGATTATTAAACACTAAAACACGTATAAGTAACTTAGCAAACAATCAATACTAGACATAATAGACCTGGACTACCATGTGCAAGTTGTGCACTTGACAACTTCAAGGCGCAGTATTCATGGAGACACCCCCCTGGGGTTGTGCAACGTATCAGCCTTAGAGGAGACTCAAGACCTACGTGGCAATGATAGCTGTTATCACATGCCATACACATTATATACATGACTTTATTTAATTCTCACAACAGCTCTGCAAGATAGAAATTATTTTCTCTGTTTTATAGACGAGGAAACTGAGGCTCAGGGAAATTGAGGCCAGACAGTTAATACGTAACATCACTGGGATTCAAACCCAGGTTGGACTAGCTCCAAAATGCACTTTCCTCCCCTACACTCAACACTCCCTCCCAGAGAAGAGAAGCTTCCAGTTGGGTTGGAAGATCCAGGAAGATTTCCTGGTAGAGGGGGGCAGTGATCTCACTCTTAGAAGATGAGGAGGAGCTGTCTAAGCAGAGAAGTGGAAGATGGGCATCCTCTGTGAGCGTAAGTACTGGCACAGGGCATGGAAATGCAGTGTTGATGGGAGGACACCTAGGGGGTTAGTGCTCTAAGCTAGGTGAGAAGAGATGAGAAGAGCAGATGGGGGAAGGCGTAGAAGTGTAGGAAGAGATGAAAATGAGAATAATTTCAAGTGAAGAACAAGACTTCATTCATTTTAGCCTATACAATTGTTAAATGTCTATAGAAACCCCATTCCTGGTCAAGAGATAAACTGAGTCGTGCAAGCAAATTTGGAGTGTGAAAGACTCCAGACCCTAGAGCAGAGAGGACAGGCTTCATGGAGGGCATGAGACTGGAGCTAAGTCCTGATCTGTCTGACGGGATATACGTGAAAAAGAAGAGATTGAATCAAAGAAGTTGTCACCATTTAGAGCCCTAGAAGCTCAGAACACATGGTCAGTTCTGGCTTTAAGTAAGGAGACTGCAATGAGGTTAGAGGATAGGGATGAAGATGAGTCCAGGTTGGACATGTTGAGCTGGAGTTGATAGTGTCATCCAGGTGAATATGTCCAGGAATTAGCTTAAGAAATTGAACTTCATTGAGCTGGAGCTCAAGTAAGGGGTGTAAGAGGCAATTACTGGGAGATAAAGCCTTGGAAAGACGACATGAGTCCAGGCAGTTAGGACCAGAGAATCAAAATTCCCTAACATTCAATCTTCAAGGCACGGTTACGAAAAAAAGAAGAGACATCAAAGGAGACAGAAGGGAAGTGATCAAGAGATGGAAGAAATATGACTCGTGGGATTCTAGTGGGGGGAGAGCTGGGTGGGCTAGATTTTCCAGTGCAACAGATAAGTCAAGATGGAGTAAGCCTAGGCATCATGGAATTGGGGGCCTTTGAACTAGACCTTAAATAAGAGAGAGAATTTCATCAGGTGAAGATGAAGGGCAAGGGCATTCTAGGCAAAGGAAACAGCAAGAACAAAGATGCAAAGCAATATTGTGGTCGAGAATCATATTTTGCCTGGGTAAACATCTCAGTATAGTTAGGCATAATTTTTTTTCAGCATTCAAGAGTAATCCGCACCTGACTTGGACGTGTCATTACTCAGTAAAAGTGTACTTCAACCATTTCACTTCCATGTTTGATCTTCTCCACTTGACCGTGTGCTTCCTGAGCACGGGAGACCCTCTCCTATTTGCTTGTTTGCTCCTTTGTGTTGCCTTTCTCTTATATAGTACTTGGTGAAGGTATTCAGTAGGTGCTCAAGCCAGTCGACTGATTGGTACTGAGAAAGGGCCTGGGAGTTCATAAGCATAGGAACCACTCAAAAGATGGGAAGATAAAAATGCTTTAAGAGAAAACTGTATTTTGAGTTGGTTAATTTATTTACCTTTTGAAATGCCACTCTGAAAGAGTATTTTCCCCCTTTATTGTGGTAATGTTCATGCCATTTTTTTTTTAGACAACTTATTTAGTTTTGGCTGTGTTGGGTCTTCGTTTCTGTGCGAGGGCTTTCTCTAGTTGTGGCAAGCGGGGGCCACTCTTCATCGCCGTGCACGGGCCTCTCACTGTCGCGGCCTCTCTTGTTGCGGAGCACAGGCTCCAGACGCGCAGGCTCAGTAGTTGTGGCTCACGGGCCTAGTTGCTCCGCGGCATGTGGGATCCTCCCAGACCGGGGCTCGAACCCGTGTCCCCTGCATTAGCAGGCAGATTCTCAACCACTGCGCCACCAGGGAAGCCCCATGCCATTTTCAAAGTGATGTGATTTATAAAAATCTACCACATAGTGTCAATTATATTTGTGATAATAAGAAATGCTTTATTGCCCTCAAAAGAAACAGGCATTTTCACCTTTCTTTCAAGCTCTGGGAGAGCCAAAAATGTCTGAAACCATTTGTTACGATAACTGCTTGTCAAATATTTAAAAATTAGAGCCATAATGTGATTTTTCACTGATAAAAGGAGACTCAAAGTAACATTAAAAATTTTATTCCTATACCCTGAAAACAGCAAACCAGGTTTAAAAAAAATTGTGTAAAGTATATATAAATGTCAAGGGCAAAAAGTCTTTTATCCCTAGTTTTCACCAATAGGCCATTTTGGAAATACTTGTAAGTACCTCCATCCCTCCATTCCTCCACCAATAATGAAAGCCTGGTCAACCATTAAACTAAACACAGTGTGTTCTCTCTCTCTCTCTCACACACAGGCACACACACCATGTTTATAAGAAATACATTATCAAGGAACAAGTGTTTATTATAAAGGGAAGGCTAACCCACACAGTAGCATCCTTTAATTCTTCTTCTCTTTAAATCTAATTAGTATTAATCCCTATGATTGATCTCTATGATATCCTGTTTAAATTGTAATTATAGTTGTTTATTCCCAAAAAAGAAAGAGAGGGAGAGAGACAGAGACAGAGAGAGACAGAGGGGGAGGGCTTTCAGTCTTGCAATTTTCTACAACTTTTTCAGAAGAAAACAAATGATTTGGTCAGATTTCAGCTTATAAACTTACATTGGTTATGCAATTACAAGACTTTCTGTATTAGCTATCTATTGCTGAACAACAAATTACCCCCCAAACAGGACTTCCCTGGTGGTCCAGTGGTTAAGACTCTGTGCTTCTACTGCAGGGGGTCTGATCCCTGGTCAGGGAATTAAGATCCCGCGTGTCGCACCGTATGGCCTCCCCCCCCAAAAATTACCCGAAAACAACAACCAGTTATTCTCTGACGGTTTCTGCGGGGATCCCTCTGGCTCGGGGTCTCTGAGGAGGTGTCGTCAAGTTGTCGTCTCAAGACCCAACTGGGGTTGGAGACCCCGCTTCTAGGCTCACTCAAGGGGCTGTTGGCAGGAGGCCTCACTTCCTCTCTGTGGGCCTCTCCATAGGCTGCCGGAGTGTCCTCATGGTAAGGAAGATGGTGATGACGATGAAGATAGGAAGAGGGCAGGGGGAAGGGAAGGAGGGGAGGGGCAGAGTCCAAGTTAGAAGCCACAGGCCTTTTGTATCCCAAACTCAGAAATGACATCTCACCACTTCTGCTATGTTCTATTTGTTAGAGAAGAGAGTCTGGAGGTAGAGCTCCCACACGAGGAGAGGGGATTACACAAGGGTGGGAGCTCCAGGAGGCAGGATCACTGGAGACAATCCTAGAGATGACCTTCCATCTGATCATACTGGCAAACTCCACAAATGCGACATTCTTCAATTTATCTGTGTAAATACAATCAGTGGCAGGACACAGACTGGGTGGAAAAATAAATGATATGTCACTGCCATACCCTTGTCTCTGTCTGTTCTATTTTCCTTCTCTGGGGAAAATAAGTCCTACCAGCTGCAAGTTACAGGACTGACTGATTGACCGGTGAAAAGTATTCCAGAGGAAGCTTCTATTTATTTTTTCTAGGAGGACATTGCTGAAGACATTTAAAGCCAAGGGGAGAAAGTGTAAAAGGTAAATCAAATAATATAAAAGATGATACTGGGTAGAGGTTCTAATGTTACCTGTATTAGTGATCATATAAACTCTTTCAACTATCCTCTAATGGACTGTAATTCAGATCGGACCAGCCATCTCCTAATGTAACTCAGAGTAAGGGTGGGGGGGGGACGGAATCTGTGTCATATGTGTGTATATGCATATACATTTATATATATATATAAATAATATAAAGGGCATTATTATCCAGCTTCAAAATCGAGGGGCAGGGTCTTTTCTCATTGATTTATATATATTAATATTAACACAATGCTTCCCATCACTCACTACTTCCGTTTGTTTTGCTTTGTATTTATCTAATCCACAACCATCTGGCTTGGCCATTGGTGAAGTCCCTGTAACTTACCTGAAGGGTAATACATGAAATCAAAGTAGCTCCCAGAATTATTAAACAGCAGGAGCTGAGGGGGCTAACAGGGTCCGAGCAGGTAGGGGATTGCAGGAGGCTTCATAAACAGGTTTCTGGAAGTGAAATGACAGACATGCCCTTCCCTGCCTGGCTCTGTCAGCGTTCATGTGTAGATGTTCTCTGACAGGTGAGGGGGAATTGCTCTGGGTCAGAGAAATGAATGCTAATACCAGTTTTCAAATGTAAATGAACATAAAAAAAAATCCCTGCCAGCTGTCTAGAAACTTACCATTCCCCCCTTTGAAGGCACTTCTATTCTACAGTTACCAGGAGGAATATTTAAATGACTCAAGTTATTTTCAATGTTATTTTAACTTTGTCACACTCACCCTATTATATAAACACCATGCTAATGTAGATTATTCACCTTTTAAAGTTACTTCAAAATTTTTGACTTTTAGCCAAAAACCTATTTCTTTCTATCAAGAATTCTTTTGAGTTGTAAGTCTACAACTTAAATACACACACATCTTTAAAAGTTTATTTTCCAAGTGATGCACATAGAATATTTATTCTGTTTTCTAAAGTGCATTTACGTGACAACTTACTGAAAGAACGCCAGTGTGAGGAGAGGAGAGACAAGTCCTAAAGCCATAGTGAGACTGGTTTCTTTGGGGTTAGAGAAACCCCGGTCCTCCCCACTACCAAGGGTAGGTCAAGTTGGAACATATTGACCCAAAAGTAAGCCTCAATGTCATTCTACACCAACTCCCTGTAATAATTTATAGTTTGCAATCAAAATAAAATAATCTCTTCAAAAATCTGGCTTTTATGATCCAAACTACAAATTAATTCTCGTGTTCATTTCATATTTCATCTGCTTAATTTCTGCTCCACTAAGGTATATAGAAAAATCACACTCTTCTGACTATAATCAGAGGCACCTAAGCTCTAAATATGTTGGGATATTTGGGTTACAGCAACTACAGCGAATATTTAAGTTGCCCAAGTTGCTTTCAATGTCGTTTTAACTTCTTGAAAATATTTAATTACAATTTTTTTAAACTGCCCATGAAAAATAACATTCTCCAGTTTGAAGCTCTGCCACCCCCTCAAAACGGTTACTCTCAGTCCAGAAGATGTGTATTTCCATTCCTCTGTTCCATCAAATCAGCACGTGATGTTAAATTTCTGGATTCTTTCCATGAACTTTTTGCCTGATATTTACTGGTATTTAAAAACGTATTTGTTATGAGTAATGTCACAGGAAATTGATTATCCTTAAAGGCCAGTCAAGTCTGAGCCAGGGGGTTATTCTGGTGGCGGCCTGTGTAGGTGTATGAGAGAGGGAGGAAAGGGGGAGAGACTGGTGGGGAGACGGAGAAAGAGAAAAGCTGCTGGGGAAAAAAAGTCTAGCACACTGCCTGATACACAGTAGGCATATATGAAGCAGTATTTTTCCATCCGTTCTCTTCCCTAGTAAGAAAACTCACTCCTGTGTACATGAAGAATAGGATATTCCAATGGTTCAGATCACTGTAGGTTTATCATAGCTTTAGTTTGCAGAGTTACCAGGTAAGCCAAGTGAATCTGTTGCAAACACTGTTTTCATTACTTCCTCACGGTCCTATAACTAAAATCAAGACTCCTCTGCCTACTTCCATGCCCCCCATAACTGTTTGTCCTAGAGTGGATGGACCTTATTTGTCCAGCTCAATCTCCAACTAATTCCCCAATAGATAGCCTCTGTCTAGCTGAGTCTATCTCCTTTTAACTCTTCTCTATCTCCAGGTCTCTGAACACACTGCTTCCCCCATTCCATCCAAATTTCACCTTCCCTTCAAGGACCAGCTTGAAACTTAAAAGTATAAAATGATGGTGGTAGTTTTGCAGAAGAGGGTTTCTAGTACTGAGTAGCTAATTTAAAAGTAAATTAGGGCTTCCCTGGTGGCGCAGTGGTTGGGAGTCCGCCTGCCGATGCAGGGGACGTGGGTTCGTGCCCCGGTCCGGGAGGATCCCACGTGCCGCGGAGCAGCTGGGCCCGTGAGCCATGGCCACTGAGCCTGCGCGTCCGGAGCCTGTGCTCCGCAACGGGAGAGGCCACAACAGTGAGAGGCCCGCGTACCGCAAAAAAAAAAAAAAAAAGGTAAATTAATTCCATACTATTAAAGGGGATGCGTTTCAAATGTCAATCCCAGACCAACTTGTTAAGCCACCATGTTGGCTTTGGGTTAGACAACCCTGGGCACCAAGGGCACCAAAGGGCACCTAAGCCAACTGACCAGGATATTGGCCATAAGCTTCACCACCAACACAACTTGACGTTCTCCTAGCTCCCTCCATTTCCTCCTTTCCCTTCTCAGGTATGCATTTATTTGACAAATATGTATTGGACGCCCACTGTTACAAGTAATTGTGCGAAGCACTGAGAAGATATCCATAGACGGGCATGTCCCTACCCTCTAGGAGCTTACTTTCTGCTAGGAAGAGACTCAGAATGACCAGCTTTATTAATGTGCTGTGGCAGGACGGGCCAGAGGCAGTTAACTCCAACCTGAGGTCATCTCAGAAGGCTTCAGGGAGGAGACGGCATTTGGGCTGGGCCTTGAGGGGTGAGGGAACGAGAAGAACAAACATCTCACGCGTGGAGACATGAAGAAGAAGGTGTGGCTGGAGAAGCGGATCGGAGCCGGGTTGGAGAGGGTTATACTTTTCATCGTGTGATATGATAAGAACTGTGTTTTTAGAGCAGAACTTAGGGGACCACAGCAAGAGGGGCCAAACTCAGCTGGGAGATGAGCGGGGAGCCTGAGAAGGTTACCTTGGTGACCTAGTGGTGGCAAATTAAGAGTTTGAAATAGAAGATGGATAGTAGGAATGGGGGGAAGGACTTGGTTTTCTTTTTCTTCTTTCACCTTCTTTCTTCCTCTCTTTTGTCCTCGCCCACCCTCTCTGTCTCCCTCCTGTTTCCTTGCCTGAGGCCTAGGCACTCCTTGGGGACACTGAGCTAAGGAAGCTGCTGAGCCCTGGGTTTAGGGCAAAAGCTAAAATGGAAAACTGGGTCCAGATCTCCAGCTCCATTTCCTGCCAATGGATGGGGGTCACCCTGGTCATTAACTACTGCAGAATCCCACCTGATTTCAAACTCAAAAATTATTTTAAGAGACAGGAGGTAAAAGAAACGACATCTTCTACAAGGCCTAGAAACTCTACCTATTAAGTTTTCTTTTTTTTAAATGCAAACAGTTATGTTATGGAGACAAGAAGGAGAGCAGCAAGTGAGTTATGGATATTTTGGTGTTAACAGCTTTAATGTTAACGCTTCAATTATACATATTGACTTTCCCTCCTTTCCTTTTTCAACAAAGCACTTCATGGCTTGGAAAACACATCTTGGTTTTAAACAAAGATAGCACCCCTTAGCAACCTTCAGTTTCCTGTTCCCTCCTCCTGTCTCTACCCAGCAAGATATTATTTGCCCCCAGGAGCGTTTTCCCTTTGCATAGCAAGATCCTAAAAGTGATGTCATTCGGAGCTGGCAGAGTTCTGTGCTTTTTACAGCACCTCCTTGGTGCTGGCCACTTTGGGGCTTTTTTTTTTAATTTTTTGATATAAAAGGAGCGACCAACTGTCCAAATGCACTTCAGCCTCCCTGAATACAATTACATTTGATGTGTTGACATTATTCTATACTGGGTTTTTGTTTTTATTTCTTCTTTCTTTTGTATAATTAGGTAATAAGGCTCAAGGAAAGTGCTAGAAGTGTAAGGTTAGAAATTGATGATCATAATGGTTATGGTGAAAGCAAGTGACCAAATCTCATACACAGGAGATGGGCTTTCCGTCTCCATGCCCCTGTCATTACACTGTGCTCTCAGTTCGCACTGGTGCAAAGGACAGTCATGCTCACTTATAGGATGGGAACCGTGTAGGGCCAGCACGGTGTAGAGACTGAAGTCACCCTATGCCCCTTCACTGTGGCCTTCCTATGTGCAACGATCCAATCATTTCTGTCATCTGAGAGATTCTTTGATTTCATGGGCAAAAATCCAGGAACAATTAAGACAATAATAGTGCATACCCAACAAGAAAAACATGCCGTGTTTAAAGAAGAAATCCCGACAGCATTGAAGGCAGTGATTTTGTGTCTTTGAAAAGAGACTTGGAAATCAAAAGCAACAGCCATCAAGGACTTGCTAAGCTCCTCTTCGGCAGAAAGGAAAAATTTACTAATTCATTCTACTTTTTCCTGGTGAGATCATGGGGGTGGGAGAAGTTAAGATTTGACATTTTTTCCCAAAGTTCTAAGTTTTGCAAAGAACTATTTTTATCATAACTAATTTCATAAATTAAATAAAAATTACCAAAGGGCACTATCTTTTTTGTTTAATCGGACAGTAGGGCAAGTATTAGTCTATTATTACTGCTCACTACTAGCCTTTGCTTGAACCCTGAAAAAAAAAACTTTTACAAATAACACAGTAGAAGCTGCATAACACAATTCCAGTTGTTTTCTTTCTGTTAAATCTGTAACTCTATCCTGATTTTATCTCTCTGAAGACCTCTGGATATTTACAACGTAAGGAAAGTCTTGTTTCCCTAACTCTAGGCCTTTGTGAAAAACATAATCATAAAAGACGTTTCTAGTTAAAATGAAAATGCTGAGTTCTAGAAATTTTGTTTACAATATAAAAAAGAATTTTCAATTCAACTCCTTTTCCTAGTATCTAGTTCCAAAGATTTATTCGAAATTGCTTTTCAGAAAACACTTTCCAAAAATTATTCCAAATACAGTACCTCGTTATGGGTAACTTCCTTGCGGAATATCTCCAGTCTAGGGCTAATGTATTTTTCTCAGCTGCGCCTTCAGAGCCTTCAAAGCTTTTGCTACACTCTCCTCCCACGGCTGACTATATTTCTTATCAAGGTAATTTCTGAATGTTCCATGGAGGAAAAAAATATGTGCTATTTTCCTGAAAATACACGCTTTGAAACAGAACTTCAGAAATGACAAAAACAGTGAATGGTGTCCACTTCATTTGGGGTTCCCCGGTTGCCCAGGGAGACGTTAACTCCCTGGCACCAGGGCTGGTGGGCTGTGGCCCGGTTCTAATGCCAGGCTGAGTTTCTAAGCTCTTCTTAGGGCAATTGCTGTTTTGTCAGGTTGGGAAGGGCCTACTAAAAGGAGAAGCCATTTGCAGAATCAGGGTTTGCTTCAGAAGTCCTAAGAAAACCTAAGGAAATCCTTGAGACATCATATTTGAAAAATATTTGAAGACTGTTCACTTGAGTAAATACTTAGCCTGCCCGCCCTCACTTTCTGGGGCCTGTAGCCATATTACTCACCCTCAAAGCATTCATCAATATTCAACTGGCTCTCTAATTCGCTGATGTAGCAAAAAGAGTTTAATAAAGGAAGCTGTTGCATTTTTTTTCTTTAGAGGACGTGCCACAGACTCGACTTTTATCTTATAGTACTGGAATCTTCTGCCCTTCAGCTAATCCAGGGAGGGAAATGCACGCTTGCGCGCAGCTACATCAACCCAAGCAAATTTACCCACGAAGCCGAGCTTTAAAAGCCCAGAAAAGTCTTTCACCCCAAGGACACTGGAGCTTTATAAATGATCTATCTGAGGATTTAGAAGCTTGTTCAGTCACATCTGACAGCCTGACAAACTTTCAGCCCTGTCCACGAAGCGTTTTGAAGACTTTCAGAGGGAAATTATCATTTAGAAGTAACTTTTTACCGCCCACGGAAGCCGTACAAGTCACTGCAGCCTTAAAACCTTTCCTGAAAATCAAATCTTGGTCTGTAAAATCTTTTTGGTTAATTTTTCAAAACAGTGTTGCAGCCCCTGGAAGACTCTACTCTCCCTCCCCCCACCTCTAAAAAAAAAAAAGAAAGAAGAAAAAAGAAAGGAAGAAAGAAAGAGGGAAGGAAAGAAAGAAAAGAAAGAAAGAAAGAGAAAACAGCCGCAGAGGCCAGCGACAGGCCGCGCAGCACTTGCAGTGCCTTGGGTCTGCGAGATCGCCCTTGCAAAGAAATTAAGTTTCCATCAGCGCTCCAGAAACATCACAGTGAAATGCATGCGAGAGTTAAGTAGCTCAAGAAACTCGAGCGCCGAGCACGGCGGAGTCCATGGTTTTCTTTATACTGATTTCGTGTGTGTGTTGCTATTTTCTTCCGGCACCTGATTTTTTTTTTCCAGTGCCGCGCGCGATTCCCCACCACCCCGCGCGCAGGGCGCAGGGGACAGGCCGCGACAGCCTCCCTCG
>NW_020173382.1:374594-378841 GCF_003031525.2 Neophocaena asiaeorientalis asiaeorientalis
CGGCGCGGGCGGCCCTGCAGCGCTGAGCGGAGCTAGTCGGAGTCGGACCCGGGGTGGCTGAGAGCCGCCCGCGGAGCCCCCTGGCCCGGCCGGCGCGCTCCGCAGCTCCTCCGCTTCGCTGTGCGCCTGGCAGCCCACCTGCCCCGAGACCCCCGGGGCCTCTTCGGGCCTGCGTCCCGTGCCCGGGGCGCTGGCCGCTGCCGGCCAGCGCTACCCATTGCCCTTCCCGTCCAGAACCCGCTCGGTCTGAGCCCTGCGTAAATTTTTATTATGAAATTTTGCAAATAGGAAAGTTGAAAGAACAGCACAACGAACGTCCGTTTACCCCCCACCTGGATGTAACAACACACTGCAACACTGCAACACTTGCTTCCTCTCTCTGGCACAATGTGTGCCTGTGTTAGCTGTATCGTTTGAAAACTGCAGCCTTGGTGACATTTCACCTCGCCACTCCAGCCTGCATCTTCTGAGAATAAGGGCATCCTCCTACTTACCTTCAATACCATTCTCACACCTAAGAAAACTGACTCTCCATCCCTAACAGCCTGTAGCATTCCCAGTAAGGGCTCGTTTCCCTCCTGTTGCCCCGGTCAGTCTTACAATCAGTTTCCCTTCTTGGACTGGGACGTGTGCAGACAGTTGTTCCCTCCCTCCGGGCTCTGTCCCCCCAGCGGACGGCCTGCACGTACGGGGCCTGCCCCGGGGCCTCTCTCCCTGAGGTCTTGACAGGGTGGAGAGGGCAGGGGAGTCCCGACGAGGCTGGCCTCAAACGCGTGGGAAGAGCGCTAAGCTCCTGCGGTCCGAGGCCCCGCTTTTCCTCCCCCAACCAAGTCAGGCACCCCCAGCAAGCACCGCGCCAGAGGCTTTGCGCAGCCACCTTGCTCCCTCCGGGCAGCTCAGAGGACACTGCGGGGGAACCGGTGGGCGCGGGGTGGCGTCCGTCCTACGCGTCTGGGTGCGCTCTGCGCTACCCTGTGCCCGTGGCTTTGCCATTTCCCATTTTCTCTTTTTTTCTCCCTGAACCCCCGCTCTTCAGCTCTGTACCGGCTATACTGGGCGCCCTGTGCCCTTTTCGGCCCTTCCCGCCTGCGGGCCAAAATTTAAGAAGTTCTTCGATTTCGGCGCCATTTTCGAGTGGATCGAGAGGTGACATGCGATTTTTTTAAAAAGGGACTTGTTGGCTGGCGTTTCTCCCTATAATAACGTTGGTTACGGCAGACTGAAAAAGAATCTGGTGACAATGCTGAAAAAGTTCTGTGTCGCTTTGGGGCTGTGAAGCACGTTTGGGGGTCGGGGTGTGGGCGAACAGACACATGAGTGCGGCCGGGAGAATTCTTAGGAAACGGGCTGAAAAAAGCTAACATGGAGGGGCGGGAAGAGAAAATCGAGTAAGGGGCAGTGACCGCCTGTCAGCCTCGCCAGGGTCGGGATCGACTGGTTTTGACAGACTGTAAATGGACTTTTTGTGGCTCTTAATTTGCAAGCAGTAAAATATGTCTTGGAAATAAATGTGTGATTAATTTTGCATTGTCTTTTCCCTATTAAAACTTTCAAGGTTATTTAGTTTTCCCTGTAGGAAACTTGACATTGGGAAAGTTGGCACGAATGCGCCGAGGGAAGGTACATCGTGTCTGTGGTGGGGGGGAGAAGGCATCTACAAAATTAAGACAAAACGTTGTAAAATATGAACAGAGGAAGAGGCGTATTCTTTGGCTCTTAAATGGTCTGGCCAAACAGTTCAGTTCGGAAGGAGGGGTGTGGGGCTATGGGCAACTCAAAAGTATCGATTCTTTGTCTATTGTATCAGCGACTGACTCTCTTCTGGAGTGACAAGACGCCTCTTTGTAATCTCTTTTCGTAAGTAAATTTCAATCTAAGGGGAAATCCATAAACTAGGAGAGCAAGGTGGCTTTTTAGGAATGTAAATCGTTGTACTGTCACTGGGAGAGAAAAAAAAGGGGTTAAGTGAAAAGTACAAGTGAATTCGATTCCAGTGAGTTTGCAGAGCAAGCTGGAAGGGACCTTCGCCTTTGACACCGTTGCTATTTCGAATGAACTTTTGTTTTTCTAAGTAGTCAATAAGGAAATGTTAAATTAGTGATGACTTTAACATCTGATGTGATGGTTCACATATTTGTGTGGAACATAAATATTTAGTTGGGAGAAGGTTGTGGAGTTTTAAAGTATAACTGTACGTTTGCTAAACATGTTTTTGTTTTTGTTTTTTTCTTTTTAAGGGCAACCAAGGACGTTTATCTCCATTAATACCAAAAGTCAAAGTTGTTTGTGAATAGCGTAGCCAAAACAAGATGAAATTTAGAGACACTTAAATGTATGTGCCAATTTAGGGAGCGGGGTTATTATTAATAAATTAGTTTACAGTGACACAAGTAGTGCATTTGGTAACGCTGGATCTCAGTCTGGTGTTATGAATTTTGTACTTAGTCTCATTGAATACTCTGCACATTTTATTAACTAATAAACAGGACACAGCATCCATTATACTGGTTTTGAAAAACCGATGTAACTTTTAAATGAACCAAACACTTAGCAGACGTGGATACTTTGAGTGTCTAATACTTGTATCGAAACGTATTTTAACTTTCAAAACCATTAGAGTTTTGTACCGGTTTTGTTGTTTTAACTTTTAGGTTTGTGATTGAGGGTTACAGGGTAGTAGTTTCTTCTATGCTTAATTGACTGTTTCCTTTAAACAGTATGGGGGAGGATGCATGTAACTTATTACTAATGTGTGTCCATTTTAAAAAGGAAAAAGTGGTATCTAATGAGTTAATCATTAAGGAGTATGCACAGTGCCGGCCATTTCAGGACGTGAAAGAGTTTCTGTGGAACTGCTTGAGACAAGAAGGAGTGATTTGAGGTCAAGTATTGAAACTTTTTGATTTATGTTTTGATAGGTGACGTTGAAAGGTATAAAATATTTATAAATACGTTTGAGTAATCAGTTTCATGTGTAAACATCCAGATATTTCATCTCGGGACAGTTATCTCTCATTCTTTAATACCTTTAAAAAGAACTCAAAGCAGGGTGTTTGCTGTAATAATGAAACACTGGCGAGTTAAAGAGGACGTCTGATGCTTCTGTGGATGGATCTATATTTCCCAGCTATCATATATGTTAAAATTAGCTGAAGCTGCCAGAGACATTTTGGTGATCTTCTTTAAGTCAATAAATGAAAAGTTATTTTTTTTAGTGGGGACATTGAGTGAGACTTAGTCATAATATACATCAGGTAGAAGTTTCACTAAGACTTTGAAGCTGGTAAGAGTGATCCAGATGTTGCCAAACTGCCTCAATTTATTTTCTTACTATTCTTACCTTCAGAGGTAAGATTCTTTCCCACCCTAATTCCTCTCTCTCAGCCCTTGACTTTTCACCGCTACACTTTTCCAAGATTCATCCTCTGGGGGGAAAAAAATTGAGAGTCACATTTTTCACTACACCTGCCGATCCTGGAAATCAAACGGCGAAGTTCTAAAAAGTACGTCGATTTGGACTGACATTTTGCTTTATTCCTCGCCATTGGACGGGGCGGGACCAGGCTTCCTTCCAGTCACCTTGTCTTTCTCCATCTGCAGGTACCCCAGAGCGATCCCCCTTCGTTGACTCCGAGGGGATGCAGCAGCAATTCATGTTTTGAAGTGCTTTAAACGGTTCAAAACGTGAGGCGCTGCTATACCCCCTCGCGAGGAAGTAGGAAGGTGGGGTTCTGCTGGACGTGCGCTCCCGCGGGGCGCCTGCTCCCCAGGCCAGCTCTGGAGCAGGTAGGTGGGCGGGGGCTTGCGTCTCTCTTCCTCTCCCCTCTGCCCCCTTTCCCCACCCACGAGGCCCCGCCAGAGTCCGGGGAGGGCGCAACTGCATGCCAGGGGCTGGGGGTGGTCGGGGCCGTGCGCAGGCTATGCGAGCCGAGGAGGGACGCGGCGCCCCGCACTCAGCCGTGCCCTAGCAGCGGGAACAGTACTGCAGTGGGCGATCGGTGCTCTGGAGTATTGTTTCTGCTGCCCGGGCAAGGCTGGGACTCCTGCACGGGCCCACCCACTAGGTAAGTCCTAGTCCAGCGCCCGCCGTGTCCGCCCCAGCAGCGAGACCCGGGAGAGGCGCGTTTTTCCTCCGTCCAACCTTTGCCCGCCTTTGAATGTGTAAATAGGTGTGAAAAAGATACTGCATTTCAGCACTCCTTTCCCTGCCCGGGTAAAATTTAAACGATAGGGAAAAAAAGCCTAGT
>NW_020173382.1:378964-384996 GCF_003031525.2 Neophocaena asiaeorientalis asiaeorientalis
TCTGCGTTTCAAGCTGCTGCTTGCCCTATCTTGCCCTATCTCCCAAAATCTGGTCCCAGAATTCTACCCTGGAGGCGCCGCCCCAAGGCCACCTTGGTCGCCCGGGGGCCTCCCATAAGGGATTGCCCCGCTGGCAGGGCACTAGCTTGACAGCTCCTGAGAAAATGGCAGCACCTGAGCTGTCGACTCAGGGCCTCTTCCTGCCCCCCTGGACTCTGGACGCTATTGCTAATGACCTCGAAAGCCACCTCCATCTCTTCCTGGGGGCCCCGAGTCTACGCTAGGAGCTTCACAGCGAGCCTGGAAAAGAGAGGGCTCACTCTCTGGCTGACGTCGCACTTCACCTGTAAAAATCACTTTAGGATTTTGGTTTGATCCGGCGCACGGGCAGGTCAAGGACTATTGGCAAAGACAGAGGGAGGTGTGGAATCTTTCCCACGCTTTCCGTCATCCTGAAAGAAACCAAGCACACGAAAACCCCTCTTGTCTGGACGGGCTGCCCGGAACTGGGCTTCCCAGTGGGGCCCCAAGGCACCCCCAGGCTGACCCCCTGCCTCTCACCAGCTCCCTTTTCTCCCTTTCTCCCCCCTCGGGACGGGTCCCCTCGAGCCAGAAGGAAGCCCGGCAGCAGCCAGCGCCCACCCTCCGGGAGGACCACGCCCGCGCCCGCCGGCTGCCTCCAGCGGGACGCAGGTGAGAGACCGCGAGGGGCGGAGGGCGGGAGCCGCGACCCTGATTGGGGGCGTTGCCTTCCAGATGCGCTGTGGCGCTTTGCCCCGGGCCCCCAAGAGGTATCGAGATTGAGGGCGTCCACGGGGCCCTCAGACTGCGTGGTGCCCTTTTTCTGACTTAAAGCAGTCATCTTTCACCATTATTCACACGGTCGAAGTTGCAGTTTGCCTAGATTTTTCTCCAAGGAGAGAAATGTGAATAAAGCAATATTTTAGCCAAACATTTCCGTGTCAATTAAGAAGATGGCAATTCGTTCCAGACTATAAATTCTCTGTAACAACTCTCTAAGGTATTCGTTCAAATTGTTTTTCAGCATTGCTAAATGTGCATCATAATGTGTGGGAGACTTGTGTAAGATGAATCCATTTATAGTCGACGGATCAATTGATCCGATGTTACCACCTTCAAGGAGGCACCTTTCCATTGTCCTCATCTTTTCCCAGCACATGTTATTTGTTAGGAAGCTGTGTGCACACGGCATTGTATTAAGTTTATTAGACAGGCGTGGCCCATAAACTAGGAAAAGTTTAGTCAAGCTCTAAATTTAAAATTCCGCATTTCTGTAAGTTGTGGGACAAGATATATAGGTTCCTTTTATAAGCTAGAATTGATCATAATTTAAAAATATTTTAAGCACAGGGATATTTTTTGAAGGCATCCAGCATTTCCAGTTAGCAGTACTGACTTTTTTTTTTTTTCCCAGCAAAGGAACACTACTACATCAACACTCCATGCCCGGATCTGGACACAGAAGACTCCTGTTTCAAGAAAATACAGTCATCTCTCAAATCCTGTAATTTATATGCATTCTAAACTCACTAGGTATTGAAAACCACCCAAGTGTCCCACACCATGGGGTAAAATATAATCAATCACTCAGTGTAATATTATACATCCTTTAAAAATGGTATTGGAAAATGGTTTATGATCAGTAAGTCAAAATAACTCTCTCCCACCGTTTCTTTCTCCCTGCTGCTCCCTGATACCCACGCTTCTTTGTTCCATTTGGCACGTAAACTTGTTTTTCCCGCCAAATGAGTCAGTCATGATGGGAACGTCAATTGATTTGAACAGATGTGTGTCAATGTTACTTGGGAAACTAGATGCCAATAACAGGGCCACAAAAAAAGGCAGTGGTTGCAACTCTGTAAAAATTTACACGTGCATACAGACAATGACTAAAGTGGAACCCCAAATAGGAAAACAGTTGGATACACTCCAGTGCTTGGAGATTGAATGATTGTATGCTGCTTTTGATTTTCACTAATACAAGTAACTGTCCAATTAAAAAAGACCTACTAAGGACTCTGCAGTGCAAATTATTTTGCTGATTGTTTTAAAAACACCATACCTATCAAATCATCAAGGCAGATGGGGCAGCAGGGGACTGGGTTTGTTCCCCCAATCCTGGACCATTATTAGGCTCAGGGCAACACTTGGAGAAAAGGTCATCCTACACAGGTGGGAGTTAACTTCTAGGCAGCTTTCCTGAGAGACGACACAAGATGAAAATAGAAAGAGGTCCAAAAAGCATTTTTTGGAAGATCAATGAAAGTTTATTAATAGGAATTAAAGACTAGAGTCGGGGCTCTATCCAAGTTGGCATAAATTTTTAGAGATCTATTTTCCCATCAGCCTACAGTGTAACTTATCCTCATTACCCTAAAACTTGATACATGCCTTTGTATTTAGAATAATTACATTACTCTTAAAGGAAAAACGATCTATGTACCAATTATAGCAAATGTGTATCTCCCTGCCACCCTACACCCCAGTCATTCTACCCGTTAGTTACTGCTCAATAAATGAACAAAGATCTGTTAGCTCTTTCATAATATCTTACCTGTCTGCAGCCTTTACCTCCCTCCCCCCGCTCCAGGAGTGATCTCTTTGGCAAGTTCAAAAAGACGTAGACCCCTGTGGGGATTGTAAATTGAGCCATCAGGGAGGAGCCCTGAGCAGACTTCCATTTCTGGCATTGCTTGGCTTTGGAGCACTCTCCTTACACCAGTGAGCTCTAGAATCTGAGCAGCCATGGGAGTTTGGGCGGTGGCCCTGGCTTGGCCGATGCTATTAGTCTGGGAGCTGAGAACAGAGCAGTGTCCTGTAGTCTTGAAGACTTAGAAGCGTGATTCTCCCAAAGCAGCTCCCTCACCTGTCCCCTAACCCCACCCTGACCTGCTCACCAGACTCGACTGTTGCCCCAAGACCAGACGTTTTAAAGTCCCGGCCACAAAACCGCAATAGTCAGAAACATAATAATCCCAAAATCTTGCCTTTTTTTTTAGGGTGCGTTTACATGCTTTGCCAAACGCTTTCATATTTTCTTTTTGCAACAACCCTGAGAGATAAATAGGATAAGACGTCAAAAAAGCAATTGCCAACAAGAAAACGGGCTTCTGGAGGTTGAGGATTTGTCCTAGGCTAGTCTGGGGCCTCTTCCTCCAGACCTCGTGCTGTGCCGCTTCTGTCATTATCTGTTAATCAGAACCGAACACACAGTAGTGACTAGAGCAGGAAATGGAGTTGAATTTGTTTGGTTAGAAAAATTAGAGGTGAAACTCAGTCGTATTATGAGCTTTTGCCTACACCCTGGACACTTCCTGGGTGAGGCCCAAGGCTGGCCCCAGGATGACTGAATAGTGACAGTAAATAACGCAGCTGTATACACGTAGGTGTGCACAAACCGAGAAAAGTGTTAATTAAAATCATTTAAAATCTCTGACCGTATTCGGTACTTTCTAAAGATTCAACCAAATTAGTCTTAAGGAAACAGACGGAATGTCCAACCATAGGGGTTAACTTAATTTAGTCATCACTCAATGGAACCTTTTTCATCAGCCATTACAAATAATAATTTTAAAGACTACGTCGAAACCTGGAAAACGCTTATGATACCATGTTTTACAAATCAGGGACATAAAATCATGTGGACACCACAGTTGACAAGCGGGTCTATATAGGAGCAGAAACTGGAAAGAACATCAAAGCAAACATACTTGTTGCTTAAGGTGGTGGGATTCGAGCTGAAGTTCTTTCTCTGCTTTTACAATGTGTCTTTCGTTGTGCCATATTTTTTGTTACGTTGTCAAACATAATTCTCTGAAAAGTCTTTAGGGGTCACGGGCGATGCAGCAATTTTGGGTCAAGGATGCACAGACCTCAGACGTCTCGGGGATCATCATGTCACGAGATACCACTGTGCACTTGTGACAGATTGATAACTGAAAGGTCTGGGAGCCGCTCGTCTTCACAGCAATACAACTGGTAAGTATTACAAGACCCATGGATGAAAAGATCGAAAAGTGGGCCCTAAGCAAGGAAGAAAGAGGTTGCTGTCGCGGAAGGAGGGGGATGAGTTGTACTTTAATAGTTTAATGGGGGGGGGGTGTCAGACTTTGTGTCTTTAACTATCATTTAAGTTCTTTGTAATGAATTGAAATTCATTTAAGGCATAAGATTTTATACGCGTGCTAGAATGTTAAAGAATTTATGCTCAAGCACACAACTGGCAAAACATGAACCATAAACACTACAGACACAGGGTCATCCTTAATATGTTGAGTCGATATCATGGTCAAGAAAAGGCATAAAAACTCCATGAACAAAAAGTCACAAAAAAATAATACATTAAAGATGCTCATTTCAGTATTTTTGGGTTTTTTTGGCCACGCCACACGGCTTGTGGGAATCTTAGTTCCCTGACCAGGGATCGAACCCGCGCCCCCTGCATTGGAAGTGTGGAGTCTTAACCACTCAACCACCAGAAAGTCACTCATTTAACTATTTTTAAGGGTAGAAATTAGAAACATCCTGATGACCAATAACAAAGATTGGGTAAATAAAATATGGTGTCTCTAACATGTGACAAGAGAATATGCTCTGGCTGACGCATTTAGTGATAAAAGAAATGAGCAGATGTTTTTGCACTCTTCCCATCCATGCAATCTGAGTATACAGGGAGCATTCTGCATGCAGTTTTGTTTCAACATACAGATAAAAGGCTGCGAGGAAATACGTCAAAACTTTAACAGTGGTTATCTCTGAGTTGTGGTATAAAAAGTGATCAAAGAAAGATGCTGAACTATTTTTGCGATGTGTTCCTAATATGTAATCTAAATGTATTGGGAACATTTTGCATTCATAGTTTTGTATCAATAATGTGGAAAGAAGCTAGGAGGACGGATACCAAAAGTCTATTAAAGAAAGATGCTAAACTATTTTTGCGATGTGTTCCTAATATGCAGTATACATATATTGGGAGCATTTTGCATGCATGGTTTTGTATCAATATACAGATAAAAAAGGCTGGTGGGAATAAACCAGAACTTGTATAATGGTTATCTGTGGGTTATGACATCATAAAGTGATAAAAGTAAGATACAAAATTATTTTTGCAATATGTTCCTGAATATGTAATATAAGTGTATTGGGAACATTTTGCATCCATAGTTTTGTATCAATATTTAGAGAAAAGCCTAGGAAGAAATATAGCAAAATTTAATAGTAGTTATGTTGGGGTTCTAGTATTATAGATGATATCTGTCTTTCTCTTTATACTTTTATGTATTTTCCAAGTAATACTTGTATAAACAACAAGATGCATTACTTTTATAGCGATAATAAAACTTATTTTATGTTTTTAAAGAGTTTGTACTTATTAAAAAAGAGAAAAGGCATGGTCCCCTGACCCAGGGATGGGGAAAGTCTTCCTATTTGGGTAGCAATGGGCCTAGAATACATTTTCCAACCTGTCTGGGCAAAACCTACACAGCTTTGGTTGGCTCCGTGGTGCAAATGTATGTTATCGTTTACTCTTGGCAAAGGAAAGAGAAAGTATAATTTAAAAATATAACCACGACAGAGGAATAATAGTACTATTGCTAAACAAACTGCTATCTCCTGTCTAATCAAAGTAACACTTTAAGAAGTGTAGAAAGCTGAAACAGGCTGCTTTTCCTCCAGGAGCAATTGAGGTCGCGGGACTTGGATTGCCGCCCAGGGCCTCAAGACACGTTGGCCAGTTTGGGACATGCCTGAGTCAGGAAAACACCTTACAGAAAGTCTAATTCCACTTAGCTAACTTTTTGCAGCTGCAGATAAACCCCCTGCATTTCCCACAACTCTGCTGCACTCCATAGCAACCCTGGTGGTGGAAAACACATGTGCCACTCGAATTTCAGCTTGCCCTGTTCCCTTAAGAGAGACAGAGGCATTTGGAGACACACCAAGCAGTTGCACTGATTAGAACAGAGACACTACCTCAGAAGAGGACTAGGGTCCCCCCCACCCCGATCCTT
>NW_020173382.1:385060-401575 GCF_003031525.2 Neophocaena asiaeorientalis asiaeorientalis
AGAAAGTCCATATTATTAAACATAACTTTTGAAATATGTCCATCATATTCCTTAAAGCAGAAGCTGCAGTTGTGAGGCAAAAATAGACTTTGAGAACGTTCCTCCAGTTTCCTGGTGCCATGACCCTTTTCTGCTTAAGGACAAATAATCATACAACCAAACGTGTCCTTTTGCAAAAATAGGCGTGCTCCTCTTTAATCTTTCATACGCATTTTTCTCTGCTGCATTCTAGCAATCTGAGCACATTTTCGGGGTGCCTAGCTCTGGGCTACTTACTTGTGCGGAGAGGAGAAGACGGGAGAGAAGCAGGTGAAGATGATGCTGATCCAAAGCACGCTTGAACACACGAATCCTGTCCTCTGTCTGCTACTGGGTACAGAGCTGGGGCTTTGACCTTCTTCTGAGCCAGGGCAGACCATACAGAAAATCTGCTTTGCTTAGCTGAATTAACCAGCATCTTCCTTTCGCCTAGGCTAGACCAAGAGCACGGAATAGGGGAAGGGTGTGGGAGGGCCCCCTTCCTCAATGGAAGCCTTCCTGTCCAGCTGAGGGGGCGGGGAGGCGGAGAAGGCGAGAGACAGAGAGAGAACCCTTAACGTAAGCACTGACCATAAACTCATTTCATTTACCGGAGAAAAAAAGCTCCAGCCCAAAAGGGGCTGGGGGGCAGGGCAGGGGCCGGCGCAGAAGGAGCTGGGAGCTTCCCTTTGCTAACAGGGTCAGTGCAATCCCTCATTTTACAGAAGAGGAAACCGAGTTGCTGAGGGAGAGGAAATAACTTGTAGAGAGGTCGCGCAGAGAATTGGTGGCGACGTTAGAACTTGAACCTTCATCTTCAGGGCTCTTTCCACTGTAATACACCGCGTCTAAAGGACAGAGAGAGCGACCCAGGAAGCCGCTAGAAAGGATGTGGGGCTTGACGAGCACCTGCGAAGGTGGACGGGGCCAGAAGAGGCAGGCAAGGACATTCTAGGTAGGGGACAATGGCCGGCACAGGCAGGGATGGATGAGCTGTGCCAATACAGGGGTCAGGAGGTAGGTCTGGAGGAAATTGCTAAGGTCAAGTATAGCTTCTCAGTGTGGGCTATGCAGACCCTAGAGGAGATAAAACAGTGTCCCACAGAATACATATGGCACAACTTCCTAGAGGACAAATTTGATTCAGTAGTGGGTCATTTAAAGCACTGTTTTTCTAAGACAAGCACAGAGTCAAAGAGATAAAACTGAGATCTCAGAGTCATTTCAAGTTTGTTGCAGGCCCCTGTGGGCTGCCCCATGACTCCCACCCCAGTCTCATTAGGAGGATTTATGCACTTGTCTCTAGACCTTTGGCTGTTTGCTTTTCCTGCCAGTACGAGGGTCCTTGACTTCTGATAACAGCTGCCCTGCTCTCCCCAGCCAGTCACATGATTCTGGAAGAGCTGCCCATCACAGGAAACTGCTAGAGCCTCATGTCAGGCACATGGCCCAGGTCAGGCCAATCCCATAGTATCCCATGCCCTTTTCCACATGGATTACGCTCGCAAAAGCTCATGTGACCCCAGCCTAACCAATGAGAATACTTCTCTGATTCGGGGGCTGGGGGTTAATCCTGAAATAGTCTCTCTTGCAGTTTCTATGCTTGGGGCTGTATGGGGCTATGCCCTCACCCACCCTGGTCTTGCATGTCCATCACTGGGAGGAAGTCCATCTTCAGGAGGAGAGAATGCGAACAGCATGCACACAGAAACACTTAGAAACACAGGAGGAAGGGGGGGTCAGTGGGAGGGGAGGGAGGCAAATGACCTAACTTAAGTCCCTGATTCAAAGTCCAGAGCACGTATGGTCTGTTGCTTTTTTGTTAAGCAGGTTTCATTTGATTCATTCAACAAATACTTACTGAGAACCTTCTAGGTGCCAGGCACCATCCTAGGGTCTGGACATAGAGTGTTAAACAATGCTCTCGTGGAGTTTACATTCTAGATTGAGTTGTGCTTCTGTCGCTTGCAGCTGAAACAGTGCTGCCTGCCAGATCGTGGAAGAATGTACACGCTAAGGATAAGGACCAGAGAGAGAGAGAATCTACACTATAAACAAGGGAGTCTGAAACTTCTTGAGCGGAGAACTCACGTGATCTTTCACAGAAGTCTAAATCTGAGGCAGGCCAGGTTGGAAGTGGTGACCATGAAAAGGCTAGAATGGCTGGGACTTCAATCTGCTCCATTTCTGAAATACTCTCATGAAGAGGACGTCATGGTTCCTGGGATGAAACACTACTTAGAAGGAAAATAAAGTGCTTCTGGGAAGTGCTCCAGGCCCAGCTCTTCTGGCACTCCCACCGCTCCCCGCCCCCATTGCTTGTGTGCTTCAGCCTTCCCTGGGCCGCTCCATTTTCCATTTACGTGGGGTACAGATGCCACTGACCGGGACATGGTAGCTGAAGCGAAGGCCCATAGGAGCTCCCGTCTAGGCTGCCCTCTCCCTGCCCCAACGCACCCACCTAAGACCCATCCCAAGTGCTTCCTTCTCCAGAAGACTCCCTTGACCGCACCCACCCACGTAGAACCTCCTTTGAGCTCCAGCCACTCTCATGTCCAGGCACTTTGCTCATAGTAGAGGTGGCTTTTTTTCGGGTGAGACTCCTGCAATTCAGTAGGAAGCTGCATGAGGACTCGCCTTCACCACCTCCCCTATGGAGACTAAACCTGTACCTGACACTGCAGAGGGGGTGCTCCACCCCAGCTGGTTGACGGGGCTGACTGTAGAGACGGCTCAGGGGTACGATGAGCAGAAGTCCTTTTCCTGGGACAGTCCTGGTTTCGGCCTATTTTATTGCCATAATTATCAGCAGCGTCCTCTCACTTTCAAAAGTATCTCGTGATAAAACACATTGTCACCTACTCATCTGGAGAGTACTGAAGGGGATACTGTCACGGCCAAGTTGAAAGAGCTCCTGATATAAGATGAAAATATTTATAAAATCAAAACCACATTATATTGCAAATTATATTGCAAATCTGTGCTCTGTCACTTGGAACGGCACATGCTCCTTGCAGAGCTCTGGAGAGTCTTGCCTGCTTGGCTGCCATCTGGTTCCCACACTCGCTTGAACACATGAAGCATTAAAGCCATAGTTCAGCCTGTCACAAGATTCAGGTATTGCCTCCATTTATTTCATGCCATGGGTATGTAAAATAGCATTGTTACGCCTCACAAAGACTGGAAAGGCTCCCAAGCTCAGTCCAGAACCACAAAGAGTTCAAAGGCAATCATGAACGCACGGGAAGTCCAGCAGATGGGGCAAACTGCTGCTTGATGATTTTTTTCAGCTCTTAGCTTGTGAAAGTCTGCCTCCCAGGGGCAGCCAGAAGAGAAGAAAACAGCCTCATCCCATCACCCTCGCATCTTCCTCTCTACCTCTGTCTCCCCAGAGTTATGGCATCATCCTGCCACTGCTCCAGTTGGGAAGTTCCATCTGCTTACCATACTCACGGTCTTCGGAGTGGAGTGCCTACGAGACAAGCATTTCTCCCTTTGGTGGATAAAAGAGGGCTACAAATTCTTTTTTTTTTTTTGAAACGTTTTATTTTATATTGGAATATATTTGATTAACAGTGTTGTGTTAGTTTCCAACAAGGGCCACAAATTCTTTGACATTGCTCCCACTGGGATATGGGGTCTGTGTCCTCTCCCCTCAAATCTGGGCTGGCCTCAGTGCCTTGCTGCCCAGTGTGACAGAAGTGGCCTTGCAGCGTCCGCCTGGGTCTCTTGGAGTCTTGTACTTCCACGTGCAAGTCCAGCTGCTCTGAGGATGTGGTGCTGGAGAAACCATGTGAAGAGATGCCGTGGACTCCAGTAAGGAGAGAAAGAGATGCCCAGGCAGCCCCTAACTGTTCCAGCCCCCAGCAGTTTGGATCATTCCAGCTGAGTCCCTGGATATCACAAGCCATCCCTGCCAAACTGCAGGTTCCTGAGCAAAATCAATGATTGTTGTTGTCTTAAGACACTATGTTTTGGGGTGGTTTGTTATGTAGCAATCCATAAGCAGGGTACTCCCTCTTGCCAGTATTGATTTATCACTTCTTGGAGCATAAGTCTGATGCGCTATTAAGCTCTAGAACCAAAAGTGAGGATGGGGAAGGACCAAGGGGTGAAGGGGACCCTGTACCTCTGCACTCCTAGTTCCATAATGTGAGAGCAATACTGGGGGTAGGTGAGAGAATCGTTAGACAGTAAAGGGGATTTTTTAAAATTTAGTATTATGTGATTATTTTTAGTTTCCTTTTGTTATGGCAAGTGGAAACGGTTTTGTGTTTATCATAGTGAAATCAAATTATACTTAAAAAATAAATGTATGTCACACGCATTAGGATGACTACTATGGAAAAAAAAACAGAAAATAACAAGTGTTGGCAAGGACATGGAGAAATTGGAACACTTGTGCATTTCTTGTAAAATGGTATAGCAGCTGTAGAAAACCACATGGCAGTTCCTCAAAAAATTATACATAAAATTACCATGTGATCCGGCAGTCCCATTCCTGCATATATACACAAAAGAATTGAAAGCAGAGATTCAAATAGATATGTATACACCAGTCAGTGTTCATAGCAGCATTATTCACAGTAGCCAAAGGGTGGAAATAACCCAAATATCCATCTACAGATGCATGGATAAAGAAAATGTGATATATCCATACAATGGAATATTATTCAGCCTTAAAAAGGAAGGAATTTCTGATACATGCTAC
This sequence comes from Neophocaena asiaeorientalis asiaeorientalis, assembly GCF_003031525.2. NCBI lineage: Eukaryota > Metazoa > Chordata > Mammalia > Artiodactyla > Phocoenidae > Neophocaena > Neophocaena asiaeorientalis. Next base: position 389,790 of record NW_020173382.1, read on the forward strand.
AACATGGATGAACCTTGAAGACATTATGCTAAGTGAAATACGCCAGACACAAAAGGGCAAATATCGTATGATTCCATTTATATGAGTTATATGCTTTTATGAGTAGTCAGACTCACAGAGACATTAATTCTGGTAGCTAGCTGCATTCTTCAAGGACCCGGCAGCAGAATGATCCACCGCTGAGTCATCCCAGTTTTATTGCCAGGGGCCCAGCAGCGGGGGAGCCCCTCTGGCTCAGCACCTCCCCAGAGGGTGCTTCCAGACCTCCAGTAAGAGACCAGACTCTTACAGGTCAGAAGAGTTAACCGCAGAGCATAGGTACTGCTGGGACATCCTGCAGACATGCAGGGCTTCCCACCTTCCCCAAGGACTGGGGGCGCAGGCACACTCTCGGGCAACGACTCCGGAGGACCACCCCTCCCTGCGGCCTCGTGGGTGGACCCATGCGCGTTACCCGGACCTGGGTTGGGGCCGGAGTCTGGGGGAGAAAGGTCAGGCCTCCCGGCTCCCCCCAGGGCCAACCACCTCGACCCAAGGCTGACCAGCTACCGCCCAAGGGTCTTTAAACCTCCGCTCCGGATGCGCTTAGGTACTTGGACGGGGGATGCGCGACAGGGGAGCCGGGGAGCCGAGAGGTCTGTACGCGACCACCCTCGGGACACAAACCTCGGCATGGCGCTGCCAACCTGTGAGCACGCATCCATGTGGAGGGGCAGCCTGGCACATGCGGGGCGTCTTGGTCCAAGTGGGTTGAGGAAGGCACCAATATGGGGGTGGGGGTGAATTCTAGAAGATCTGCTGTTGCTAACACGTGACACAGCTGAGGATGCGAGCTATTCGCCAAACCAAAATGGAAAGGATTAACCGAAAGTCTAAACGAATGAGAACTCCACCACCTTCGCCCCAACCTCCCTTCCCCACTGAGCGTCCAGAATCTGGCAACCTGGCTTATGACCCCAGGTAGGAGGTGGGATTTTACTCTACGTAGTAGACACCTCTGGTGCCTCTTGTCCCTTCTACCTAGGCCACCTTTGATTTCATCTGCACAAGTGCACCATTTTGTACAAGATCAGACTGACCTCATGCTGGCAGCGGCTGACCTTCAGGGAGCATTAGGTCTCTTTTTGCTTTCAGTTTCAAGGCCTTCTCTGATGCTGTATGTGCTATGGTCTGAATGTTTGTGTCTCCACCCCAGAAAATTTATATGTTGAAACCTAACCCTTAAGGTGATGGTATTAGGAGGCGGGGCCTGATTAGGTCAGGGTGGGAGGTAATTAGGTCCTGAGGGTGGAGCCGTCCTCAGGAATGGGAGTAGTGCCCTCATGAAAGAGGCTAGCGAAAGATCCCTTGCCCCCTCTGCCAGCAGAGGACATAGTGAAAAGAGGCCAATGTATGACTCGGGAGGCAGGCGCCATGATCCTGCACTTCCCAGCCCCCAGACTGTGAGCGATGCATGTCCCTTGTTGATAAGCCCCTCAGTCTGTGGTATTTTGCTATAGCAGCCCCAGTGGACTAGGACGCCGTAGGAGCCTACCAGGCTCACTTGTAAGAGCATCTTGTAATTGTGGTCAATTAACACCCCAGGGTTAATAAGACCCCAGGCTTAACCCTCACCTGACAGGGAGATGGGAGCTTGTGTTTAAAGGCTGTAACTTCCTGCTCCTCAGTGGTCAATTCTGGGATGCCTCAAAGCTTCTAGGGAGGCCCTGGGTGGAATAAAACCCATGTTTCCCACAGGGGTGACCTCAATAACGCACGATTATATTGGCTTTTCCTCTTTCCCTGTATCACTCTCTTAGCTCCCTCATTCCAACTTCCCAAGATCAACCCCCAAATAAATAACCTGCTCTCAAATCCTTTTCTCAGCCTCTACTTTTGAGGAAACGCAAATTAGGATACTCTCCATTTGGAGATGTCAGAATGAAATGTCTGTGTGCTGGTCCAATTTTCTTGAGTGAAGCCGGTGGACAGGCCCGACCTAGGCCACAGAGCTTCCAGTCAGCGTGTTAGCATCTCATCCCTAAATCTGGATCATGGCCCAGCATCAGGGTCCAGAGCTGGGACGAGAGTGAGGCAAGGGAAGTGCCCACCCTCTCCAGCTGACCCTGCACTTGCATGGGCCTGAGACGTGAGCACCTCCCTAAATGTTGCCCCCTGGGTGTCCTATTTGCCTCCCTGTAGTCCTGGCACTGGCCAAGACAGTAGTAAAAAGACTTTAAGATTAAAACCAACAAATGGAAAAAAGAAACTCAAATAAAGGAAATAATGCATACAGCAGAAAAAAACTTTAAAAAATCCACAATATCCTCAGAGACATAATTTATGCATTCTTCAAGTAGAAAAAAAAGAGCAGTTAAAAAACAAGAAGAAGCTCTTGGAAATGAAAAGTTTAGGGCATCTCTCAGCGAGTAGAACAAAAAGGCAGAATAGGAAAATAGGAAAGGAAAGAAAAAAAGAATATTACAGGATTGTTCCAGGAGACAAATCATAGATGTTCTAGAAAGAGAGCCAGAAAAAAAAAAAGTGGAGAGGATATTATCAAAGAAATAATACATGAAAATGCCCAGAACTGAAGGACATGAATTTCCCGTTTAGCAGAATACACTGTGTGCCCAGCATAGTGAATGGAAAAAGCCCACATCAAGGCATGTCATCATGAAAATCTCAAACACAAAGATAAAAAGATTCTAGGAACTTCCAGGAGAAAAAAATAGATTACATGCAAAGGATCAGGAAACAGAATGGCTTTAGATGTTTCAAGAGAAATACAGGCAGCTAGAATACAGGAAGCAATTCCTTCAGTATTCTGAAGGAAAATTAAGATCCAACCTAGAATTCTCTATCCAGCCAAAGCAATAATTAAGCATCAGGATAGAATATAAACATTTTCAAACATGATGGGTCTCAACAAATTCCTTCCTTTCTCAGGAAGCTGCTGGAGGCTATAAGCCACCAAAATGGGGAAGAGAGACTTCAGCTTCTGCAAATGGCAGGCTAGGTCATTTGGGCCAACACTCCTGCTGAAGACATCAAAGAAGGTGGACAACATAATTTTAAAATATCCTTAAGCATGAAACACTTAACAAGACAGAAAGTAGAGAGCCAAGATCCAGGAGAAATGAGACCAGCTCTTTGGGTCATTTTGGCTCAAAGAGACTTTTTCAATAGGGAAGAAGAAGCCAAGAGACCGAGTGCTTCCAGTGGCCTCCCAGGGACAGGGAACAAAAGTCAGAGTCCAGCGTCAGCCCAAGACGAAGACTCTGGTAAATCATCGCCTGCCTTGGGCTGGTATCCTGAAAAGCTGTAGCCTAGGAGTAAGGATGACTTGGAAATAAACCAGCTGTCACGTGCATTGCAGTCTGCCTTCCATTCATCCGAGTAACCCATCCCCACAAACCACACAACTTGAAATTGGATTAAGTGTATTCCAGATAGCTAGCAGTCCCAGGCTCCTAGGGAAAACAAATCTTCTTTAAAGGAATATAACAATATCCTAGGCTTCAAATTATGTCTTTAATTTAAAATCTAATGCCCAACACATAATCAAACACATAAAGATTCAAGACACTATGAGCAAGAACCAGTAGAAATGACAGCCAATAGAAAGCAGAAGAACTCCCAATACCAGAAGTTTCAAGCTTGATTGTAAAACAGTGATGCACATTTTGTTCAAAGGGAAAACACCAAGCTTCACAATTGTGGCAGGAAACTGAAAACCATAAAACAAGGCACAGCAGATTTTAAAAAAAAAAGGAGGAGAAGGAGAAGGAGAAGAAGAAGAAGAAGAGGAAGGAGAAGAAGGAGAAGGAGAAGAGGAAGAAGAAGAAGAAGGAGGAGGAGGAGGAGGAGGAGGAGGGGGAGGAGAAGGAGAAGAAGAAGAAGGAGGAGGAGGAGGAGGAGGAGGAGGAGGAGAAGGAGAAGAAGAAGGAGGAGGAGGAGGAGGAGAAGGAGAAGGAGAAGGAGAAGGAGAAGAAGAAGAAGAAGAAGAAGAAGAAGATGATGATGATAAAGGGTCCATCAAATAGGGAATGTAACACAGAAGAGATACAAAGGAAATTCCCACAGCGATAGGAAAGGAGGATGCCAGGATGAAACCTGTACACTAGACCTTGAGAGCTACCTGTTTAGGTTGGAGCAGGGGATGGAAGGCCTCAAGAGGGTTGTTTTCCAGGAGGAAAAATGTGGAGCCAGAAAACAACAACAAAAAAAGTGGAGCTGATAAGATTCTCTAATGTATTTCCCATATGAAAAATTGGGTTGAAAGTTGTACAGAGTTATTGGACATTGGGAATTCCCTGGAGGTTCGGTAGTTAGGACTCGGCGCTTTCACTGCTGAGGGCACGGGTTCGATTCCTGGTCGGGGAACTAAGACCCCACCATACGGGCGGTGCGGCCAAAGATAAAAAAGTTATTGAAGAGTATGAAAACAGCCAAGGATTTGAAGAAAGTCAAGGAGAGAGGGAGAGGGTGAGGAAGAGGGAGAGAGGAAGAGAGAGAGGGAGGAGGCAGAGGCAGTCGATAGAAAATATTTAAAATGTTAAAATCAGGAAAGAGCAGTGTAACCACAGGATTTAATTTGTAAGTCTAATCTCACATAACTTCTTCTTTGATCTATGGGTTATTTAGAAGTGCGGGAATTTTTCTAATATTTGGGAACTTCCTGCCTTCTCTTGGGTTAGTATTTCTTTGTGCTGATGTTACTTCCTCTATTTTCGTCTTAGCTTTACCTCTTTCTGTTAATTTTTAGCAGCTGCTCTAGGGTTAACAATATGCATCCTTAACTTAAAAAGTCTATTGAGAGTCATTATTGTCTCTCTCATCCTTCACGCCAAAAACATCAAACTTCCAACTCTCCCCTTCTCACCTTACGTGCCACACTTCACAAGTCTAATAACCTTACAACGCAATAATTCCATATACCTGCCCTCGTGTTCTTCGTGCAATGGTCATATCTTTCACTTCTACAACTCTTATAAACCCCAGCTCAGAGTTTCTACTATTTGTTTCTTTATAGAGTCATCTGTCTTTTAAGTAAATAAGAAGAAAGAATAGTCTTTATGCTTTACTCACTTACTTGCCATTTCCAGTGCTCTTCATACCTTCTTGTATATCCAGAAAACAATGATGCTATTTTGATTAATAAATTAATAACTGATTAATTTTTAAAATCCCACCACTGGGTATACAGTTCAAACAAAGACCATACTTTGGAAGTTTTAATCCATCTCAGTAGAACTGTGAAAGGACCTGCTTTAAGTCAGGGCCATCCAGAAACCACAGAGAAGGGAAAAAAAGCGATTTTGATTTGGAAACAGTTACTGTTTTAAAAATAAATAGCTGTTAAGATTACTAATAAAAGTCTGTGTAACAATTGTAATAAGAATTGCCATTTATTGACTACCTACCCCGTGTTGTTGGAAGTGGACCCTCAGTGGCAACTGAAGTTCAGAGAGGTTAAGAACCTTGCTCGGACCCCATGGGTACAGAGGAAGTGGAGGTGAGCACAATAGCCTGGAAATGTGTATGACACACAAAGCTAAGGAAAAAAATGTCATGGTCATTAGGATAAAATAATACTATGCACTTACGACTGTGTTTGGATATGTCCTAGTTTTCCCTAATTTCCACATTTTTTAAAATGAATTTTTATTGGTGTATAGTTGCTTTACAATGTTATTAGTTTCTGCTGTACAGCAAAGTGAATCAGTTATACGTATACATATATCCCCTCTTTTTGGATTTCCTTCCCATTTACATCACACAGCACATTAAGTAGAGTTAAGTAGAGCTCCCTGTGCTATACAGCAGGGGTCCCTAACTCTGGGGCCCCCGAGGACTGGCAGGAACGTGTCCTGTTAGAAACCGGGCCGCACAGCAGGAGGTGAGCGGCCCAGCAGGAGGTGGGCAGCGGGGGTGGGGGGGAGCGAGCGAAGCTTCATCTGTATTTGCAGCTGCTTCCCATCGCTCACATTACCGCCTGAGCTCCACCTCCCTTCAGCATTATGGCGAGTTGTATAATTATTTCATTATATATTGCAATGTAATAATAAATCTCCCCTAATTTCCACATTTTAAAAAATCAGCATTAAAAACCAAAGGAGCACAGATTGAGGTTTTCTTCTTGATGTAATCAGAATGATTGAAAAATAACTGAAAAGAGGAAAAAAAGTCACAGAGCATTAGCTTCGTTTAAAAATTATTTTCTTCTTCCTCTATTTTAGCTACAATAAAAATAGTTTCATTTTTCCTGATTATATACATTTAGATATATACATAAAAGTTCAAAAACCAAACAAACAACCTGATTTAAAAATGGGCAAAGGACTTGAATAGACATTTCTCCAAAGAAGATATACAAATAGCTAATAAGCAGATGAAAAGATGCTCAACATCACTAATCATTAGGGAAATGCAAATCAAAACCACAATGTGATGCTACTTCATACCCGTGAGGATGGCCATTATCAAGAAAACAGACAATAGTAAGTGTTGGCAAGGATGTGGAAAGATTGGAACCCTTGTGCATTGTTGGTGGGAATGTAAAATGGTGGAGTCACTGTGTAAAGCAGTATGGCAGTTCTTCAAAAAAGTTAACAGAATATCCAGTAAACAGCAATTCCACTTCTGAATATATACCCAAAAGAACTGAAAGCAGACACAAACAGATATTTGTATACCCATGTTCATAGAATCCTTATTCACAATAGCCAAAATGTAAAAGCAAACCCAAGCGTACTAATTTGCTAGGGCTGCCATAACAAAATACTACAGACTGGGTAACTTAAATAACAGAAATTAATTTTCTCAGTTTTGGAGGCTGGAAGTCTAAGATCAAGCTGCCAACAGGGTTGGTTTCTCCTGAGACCTCTCTCCTTGGCTTATAGATGGCCGCCTTCTTGCTGTGTCCTCACATAGCCTTTTTGCATTCTTGGTAACTTGGACTAGGGCCCCATCCTTATGACTTTATTAACTTCATTACCACTTCCAAGCCCTATCTCAAATACAGTCACATTAGGGGTTATGGATTTTGGGGGGACACAATTCAGTCCATGGCACCAAATGTCCATCAATGGATAAACAAAAGGTTATATATACATGCAATGGAATATTATTCAGCCTTAAAAAGGAAATACCGACACGTGCTACATGGATGAACCTTGCAGACATTATGCTAACAGAAATAAGCGAATCACAAAAGGACAAATACTGTACGATTCCGCTTATATGAACTATCTAGAGGAGTCAAATTCATAGAGACAGAAAGTAAAATGCTGGCTGCCAGGGGCTGGGGGGAGGAGAGACTGGGGAATTATTGTTTAATGGGTACAGAGTTTCAGTTTTGGAAGATGAAAAAGTTCTGGAGATGGATGTTGATGGTTGCACGACAATGTGATTGTGCTTCATGCCACTGAATTCTACACTTAAAAATGGTTATCATGGTACATTTTAGGTTGTGTATATATTACCACAATAAAAAAAAGTGCAAGAACTTCCCTGAGGTAATAATCATTAAAACTTGGGGAACTCATCTTTTCATGCATCTTTCTCTACACTTATGTATATACATATTATGTGTTTTTTGTCCTTGTAGAAATCCTATTAAGTTCAAAATATTATCGTAAGAGATTTCAGATGTAAAGTATGGAGAATCATAATGCAGCTGCCCATGTACCCACCACTCAGTTTTAATAAATTTTAGTATTTTCCCATTCTTGCTTGAGACCTTTTATAAAATTCTTTGATCATGTAATATTCGGTACCTACAATACCCAATCTCAGAACTAGGTCCTGTGGGTACCTTTGAATCCACCTGTGTCCATCCCCATGTCATCCCCCCATCCCCCTGCCTCTTCCTACCTGCATCTCCCCCCCACCACCCACCCCCAAGAAACACTATCCTGACTTTTGTATTTGTTATTCCCTGCTTAAACAGCTTGTCACATATGTATACAGCTCTATTCTGGCCACCTCTTACTGCCTGAAAAACTATCTCAGAATTCAGTGACTTAAAGCAGCAAGCATTTAATTGTATCTCATGATTCTATGGGTCAGGAATTCAGGCAGGGTTCATCTAGGAGATTCTTTATTTCACAGAGCGGATGGGCTGGGCTGGAAGGTCCACATGGGCTCCGCGTAAGTTTGGAGCCTTGGTGGGGATGGATGGGTAGAAGGCTGGGTTCAGCTGGGACTGTTTACTGGAGTCTAGCCTCCTGAATGACTGACTCTGGGTAGTCAGACTTCTCCTAGGGTAGCTCAGGACTTTCAGTGTTCCAAGCAAGCCAAACAAAGCTATAAGACTTCTTATGACTTTGTGTAGAAGTCTGGAATGTCACTTCTGCTGTAGTCTACTGCTCAAGCAAGTCTCCAAGGCCAGCCCAGATTCAGGGGGAGGGGAATTTTCTCTGCCTCTTAATAGAAGGATTAGAAAAGAATTTTTGGCCATCTTTATTATATCACAACAGCCCCTAAACAGTACGTTTTTAGTATTTTTAATGCCAGATGGTGGCAGGGGCCCTGTACACGTGGAGCATTCCACAGCAAATGTCACCTTCTCAATTAGGCTTATCCTGATACCTTGTTTTACCTCCTTTCTTTTTTTTTGCCTTGATTTATTTTATTTATTTTTTATACAGCAGGTTCTTATTAGTTATCTATTTTGTACATATTAGTGTATATATGTCAATCCCAATCTCCCTTTTATTATGGAAATTTTCAAACGTATAAAAAGGTACAGTAGGATCATGAACTCCACACAGACCCATCATCCAGCTTCAGTGATTATGCGCTCATGGCCAATCTTGCTGCCACACCCCACCTATTTCCCCCGACTCCAATCAAGCCATTTCCATCCATGAATAACTGAGTATGTATTTCTAAAAGACAGGACTCTTTTTTAAACACATAACCACAATATATTATTCCATATTTTAAAAACCACAACAATTCCTTGATATCAATGTATATTCAAGTCTGTTCAAATTTCCAATTGTCTCATAAGTGTCATAAAATGTGTGTGTATTTTAAAGTTTGTTTACTTGAATTGGGATCCAAATAAGGTCCATACGTCACTATTGATTGATATATATATTTTTTAACAGTCTTTTTTCTTTTTTCTTGGCTGCGCTGCACAGCTTGCAGGATCTTAGTTCTCCGACCAGAGATTGAACCCAAGCCCTTGGCAGTGAAAGCACCGAGTCCTAACCACTTGACCACCAGGGAATCCCTGGTTGATATTTCTTTTTTTTTAAATAAATTTATTTATTTTGTTTATTTATTTTTGGCTGAATTGGGTCTTCGTTGCTGCGCGTGGGCTTTCTCTAGTTGTGGCGAGTGGGGGATACTCTTCGCTGCGGTGTGTGGGCTTCTCACTGCAGTGGCTTCTCTTGTTGCAGAGCACGGGCTCTAGACTCTCTAGTTGTGGTGTGCGGGCTCCGTAGTTGTGGCACACGGGCTTAGTTGCTCCGCGGCATGTGGGATCTCCCCGGACCAAGGATCGAACCCGTGTCCCCTGCGTTGGCAGGCAGATTCTTAACCACTGCGCCACCAGGGAAGTCTCCCTGATTAATATTTCTTTAAGTCTCTTTATCTATAGATTTCTCCTTCATGCCTTTTTTCCTTGCAACGTATTTGTTAAAGAAACCAGGTTGTTTATCCTGTAGACAAACAACTGATAGCATCTTAGACTGAATGAAACACAGGAATATTTTTGGCTTGTCAAACCTAGAAACTTTTCCACGTTCTCCAATTTTTCACTTAACAAGCACAATACTCCACTTTCTTGGCACTTGAGACCACAGAGGCTTTGGTTGCCTCCCCAGCACCAATTTCAGACTTCTTCCTGTTTCATTGAATCTTGACCTTGTTCAACATATTCCAAGGGAAATGAACTGTAATCTTAGCTCTAAAAGTGGGCTTGATTGGGCAAAAGGCAATCCCACCCCCAATTTCCAGTTACCGGTTAAGAAATGGGACATTTGAGCCCATTCTGGCTAGTGAGACTTGAGAGATTTTTCACAGCTTTTAAGAGAGTTGCACAGAAAGACTTTCTTGAGGAAGCCTGCACTCAGATGACTGTTGGCAGCCCCTCTCCTGACCACAAGAAGGCCCGGACTTAGGGTGAAGCTGGCACTACGGACAGCAGAGTAGACCAGTGGAAACCCCATGGGTTCTTGGCATCCTAGTGGAGCAGTGGATCAAACTGGTCAGGCCTGAGCTACCTCTGGACTTCCCAGTTATGTAGCCAATAAACCTTATTGTTTAAGCCAGTTTGATCTAGGCAATACGACTGGAAGCCTAGAACATGCTAACTGATACAAAAGCCATTAAGATGATTCCAGTCTGGCTTCCTCTCTGCTGCAACCAAAATAGACTACTCACCATTTCCCACACTCCCCTGCAATTTTTTTCCCTATGCCTCTACCCAAGTAGACCTTTTATCTGAAACCTTTTCCCCCAGCCTTCTTTCCTCTGTATCTACCTGTCCAAACCTTTCTCATTCTCCCAAGTCCCATTTCAAATATTGCTTCTCCCTGAAGCTTCCCCCAGAATGCCCTCCTGCCTCCCCCTCCGCGTTCTGAGTTTCCTCTTTGAATTTCCTCGCATCAGGTGTGCCCCCTCCTCTAGCACTGAGTGAAGACTTGCCTTGCATTAGAATTGCTTGTATACTTGATCCCTCTCCCCTACTAGACTTTAAGCCCCTCAAGGGGGGGGGGGACAATTTGCATTCACCTCTATCCCCAAAGCACCTAGCACAGAGCCTGAGACACAGGAAGGCCCCATAATAATCTACACTAAGTCCCCTACATACGAACCTTCAAGTTGCAAACTTTCAAAGATGCGAACATGCATTCGCATGTCCAATCACGTAAGTTAGCTCACGTGTCTGGCGTACACTGTCACGCGCATGCATCCTCTACGAGTGGTTGTGATTTTGTGTACTTTACTGTACAGTACTGGATAGAGTACAGTGGTACAGTTTCAAGCCCAGGATGTCCGGAAGCAAGGATAAAAGCAGCGGTGGTGTAGCTGGTACTGCTAAGAGGCGCCAGCTGTTGTACTGAACTACTGTACTTTTCAAGGTACTGTAAGATTTAAAATGTTTTTTAAATTTTTTGTTTGTTTTTTATGTATTATTTGCATGAAAAGCATTATAAACCTATTACAGTACGGTACCATATAGCCGATTGTGATAGTTGGGTACCTAGGCTAACTTTGTTGGACTTGGGAACAAATTGGACTTACGAACGCGCTCTCGGAACAGAACTTATTCGTATGTAGGGGACTTACTGTACTGAGTTGAACAGCAACAATGCCGAATGTGGTTGCTCCTTTAACCTATGTGACCCCAGACAGTTGTTCTCTATGAAGGCTTAGTGACCTTTTAAAGAAATTGTTGTGTCTCCAAATTTATAAGTAACTTATGTAAACACGTTTTGAAAAGGGGGAGGGCAGATTCAACTGAAGGCAGCATCTTCCCCTAAGTTCCAACCAAAGGCCAGGTGGCCCCTTGTGGACCTTGTTTAACCACACCTGACCAACTAGAGCAAGGGTTGCAATCATTAACGGAATGTCTTCAGAAAGGCGACTTCGGAAGTGATGAGCTTCAGGAAGACCCACACTGAGGAGGGACCAGACAATTTTAAGAAAGAGGTGGTTTGGAGACCTCCCTGGTGGTCCAGTGATTAAGACTCCACGCTTCCAATGCAGGGGGGGAAGGTTCGATCCCTGGTCAGGAAGGTAAGATCCCACAAGCTGTGTGGCAGGGAGGGAGGAGGGGAGGGAGGGAG
>NW_020173382.1:401592-411164 GCF_003031525.2 Neophocaena asiaeorientalis asiaeorientalis
GGGGTGGACACCAGCCCTGGTGTCAGACAGATCCCTGTTTCATACTGGTTATGTTCCAGATAAGTCGCCTTGGACAAGTTCCTTCCACTCTCTGGGGGCTCAGCTCCCTCATCTAAGAAAATGGGGGGAATAAGAGTACCTACTACCTCAGGGGGTTGTTGTGAACAGGAATGAAGCAATGCGTGAAAAGTGCCTACACGCAGTAAGCGCTCGGTAAACATGCAACTGCCATTAACAACAAGGAGGATGACCCTCACAGGGTGGGAGGGAAAAGCAGTGGAAAGTAGGGGTAGCGATACAGGTGAATAACACCAAGTAATTTTGGAAAACGGCATTTTGATTGGCTACTGTAAGGCTTACGACAAAGATCTGTCCACAAATACTGGACCCCAGTTAATAAGTCTGTTACAGACATATGTAACTACTTTATGATACTAGTGAGGCAAGCCACACTCTCACCGCCAAAGAAAAAAAGTTTAAGAATAAGGAAAAGGGGAAGGCTAGGGGATTCCTGTGGTGGGGACGAGAATGGAGACAACAGAAACATACGGACGTCTCCACTCTCATCCATACCACAGGATTCATTCTAGCCCAGATACAGAAGTAGATATAGATGTGTGTGTACATGGGTTAGTATGCATGCTTATATTTCCTAGCTCTGTCCACTGGGAGGACCTAGAAGCAAAGATACCCCAACAGTCATAAGCACACCTAGCACTCAGATCTTTGTTTCTAACACCATCGTCCAATAAAGGGACCCTTGAAGTAATGGCTGATTCCAGAGCGGGGCAGGGAAAACCCAAGGTGAACCCGTAATGTCCTCTGGTGCCAGGAAATAGGAAAGTGCTTGAAAAGGGGTGGGGCTAATGGGAAGATGCATGGCAAATGTTCTGGGGGAAACGTGCAATATAAATGAACCTGAGATTTATGTTCAAAGCTCTCAAATACTGTCATAATGAAAGAAAAAAAAATGTTAGGAAAAGAAGTTCTACTGAAAAGCTACCAAGTTTGAAAGTCACTTCAGTCATGAATCATAACGGGGAAGCCCATTATGAAGTACACTCATGCTGTATGAAGAGAAAACTTGAAACTTAATTTGGCAGTTTTTATCGGTAATGCTTGAAGTTACAAATAATAATGAAAAAACAATTAAAAAATCATTACTCTTTCAAGTGAAGTATCTATAAAATTCACATTTAAAAATGGCAAAGAGCACACACAACCCTTCACGCCAGGAAGTTATTTTGTCTGAAGCTGCCCACAGGATCATAAAATAAGCCGGCAGAAAAACTTGAAGATCACATTAGAGGAACTCTGTAATCATCTTTGAAAATGCTTCCCAGTGCCAGAGGAAGTCAGTTTACATTCTTAAAGATCAGTTATGACCTCGAAAAAGCTCTTTAATGTACAAGTCATTTGGAATTATTACCTTCAATTAGCTTAATATTTTCCTCTATGCTACCGGTGTCTTAGTTTCCACATAAGAGGTGGGCGCCAAGGTTAAGTGCCAAAGAACTAAGAGCCAGGTTCTGGAATAAGATTGCCTGGGTTCGAATTCCTCATCTGCCACTTCTAGCTGTGTGATCCTGGGCAAATTATGCAACCTCTCCAGGCTTGCATTTCTTCATATGTAAAATTGGGATGATTAAAAAAATCCACTTCGCCTCATAGGGGTTATCATAAGGATTCAGAAGTGCTCAGTATGGTTCCATTGCATATGGTGATAATTCAATTAATGATTAATAATAAATAGGGTTTGGGGGCTTTTCGTTTGTTTTGTTCAACCTGAAAATAGGTCTTGCTTCTCATTCTAGGTAATTCAGATACAATTTTTAAATATTTTATTCGCTTTTTAACGTTCTGTCATTTATTCAACAAATACTTATCGAGCACTGTAATTTGCCAGGCATTCTTGTAGGTGTCTGGGATATAGCAGTGAATGAGACTGTCCCAGTCCTGCCCTCATGGAGCTGATGGTCTACTGGGGGGAGGCAGCTGATAAGTAGAGAAATAAAGGAAAAGCTCCATTTGGCAGGTGCTTGTCAGGGAACAGCTCTGCCATGGACGTCCCCACATAGGCCATGAGGACAAGGTCAACTGCAGTCTGCCCCAAGTCTCAGACGAACGCCCTGTGACCCTCCCAGGAACATGGTAAGCAGCCACGTGAGGAGCTGTCGGGAGGCCATTGGTCATCCACCTCCCGATCTTGCGGCGGCTGCCATGAGGCAGTTTCTGGTCCGCCTCCTTGGTTTTCAAAAGGCGTGGGACTTCCAACCTTGCCGCCCCACTGAGGGTACAGCTGCAGGCTATACAGTCACTTAGTTGGAGTATGGAGCCGACTCCTCCACGACAGGGCAATCCACCACTCGTGTCATCTGTCCTCCCTGTTTTGGTATCATCCTGCGGGACTGGGGATGCAACAAGTGGACGTAATGCTGATCTTGCCTACGCTGCTAAGTAATAAACTCTGCATCAGCCTTGGGCTTTGTTTCCTCTGCACCTGAATTGATGGCAGAGTTGCAAGTCCAACCTAGCAGCTGTGGCAGTAGTTGCCATTTAGGGACTGCCTGACCACCTGACAGAGCTAAGGACCACAAGGAAACTAAAACAGAGGTAATGTAATGGAGAGTGACTTTGAGGCTGTTAGGGAGAGCAGGGAAGTGTTCACCAAGGTGACACGTGAGCCAGACAGGCTGATCTGGGGAAACCGAGTGATAGGCGGAAGGAACACCACGTGTGAAATGAACTGAGACAGGAGGCAGAGGATAAATGAAGTTAGACCAGCGGGCAGAGGCTAGTTTACACATGGGCTTGCAGGCCTGAGGACAGCTTGAGTTTTCAAGTGTTAAGGAGGCAAGTGATATACAGTTGACCCTTTAACAACACAGGGGTCAGGGGAGTAGTCCAAAATCTGTGTAGAACTTGTTAGTTCCAAGTGCGCAGATTCAACCCACGGCAGAGCATGTAGCGCTGTGGGTATTTATTGTAATATTCAATACATCTGTGTATAAGTGGCCCGCGCAGGTCAACATCACGTTATTCAAGGGTCAACTGTAATCCGATTCATATTTTTTTAAAGATCATCGTGCAAAGAAAGAAAGTAAAAACAACACACACACACACACAAGAATGAAAAAAAGATGACCCAAACTGCAGCGCAGGGGCTGACCAAGAGGGGCGAGCGCGGAAGTAGGGGGCAGCGGCGTCCGAGCACTCTGGTGAAGGATGCTTGTGGTGCAGCCAGGGTGCTTGGAGCAGCGAGGTGGGGAAGAGTAGATTATCCACCCCTGTAGGAGTTTGGCTTTTACTCGGAAACTGGGAGCCACAAGAAGGATTTGAGCCCAAGAGTGACTCAACCTAATATTTTAATTAGGATCACTTAGGCTGCTGCGTTGAGAGACTGTGTGTGTGTCGGTCAGGGGGAAGGGGGACAAGAATGGAAGCTGCTATTGCCATAATCCAAGGAAGAAATGATGACCAATTTGTCCACGGCAGCCTTCCCTCCACGAATTCGGCAACTGAACCTCTGAGATTGTCTCTTCTGTGAAATGTGCTTACAATAGATAAAAATAAAGTATACAAAGCACTGTAGCACAGCATCGGACACATGTTAAACCTATTAAATAGTAGGTATTATACTGGCTTTGCCAGTTTTATTCCTGAATCCTCTGCACCCACTTTCAGAACAGCTCCTAGCGGTTCTTGTACCTTTAAAAATGCAAATAAAACCTTATCACTCTCTACTTAAAAACCCTGAAGTTCCTTCCGTCTGTGGAATGCAGAAAATCCACCCTCCTGGTCACCGCCTACCAGGTAGGTGGTCCAGGGTCTGGCCCTGGCCTTCCTCTCCGGTCTCAGGGCCTGCCCCTTTCCTTGCTGGCTGACACTCTGGCCTTCCTTCTCTCCCTCCAACATCTCAGATGGCTTGTCACCATCTCAGTGCCTTTTGCATCTGCTGTTCCTACCATGAGAACTTTCTACTCCAATGCTTCATGCGGCTGGTTTCTCTCCCATTCAATCGCAGCTCAACCATGAGCTTCCCTGGCCTCCTTATCTAACATATGGCACCTACCCCTCATCCTCCAGTCCCCAGCACATTGCTGGTTTAGGTCCTTTACAACCTGCCACTATTGGAAATTATTTTGCTTACTGTCCCTTTCCCCAACTAGAATGAAATCTTCACGAAGTCAGGAACCTTGCCCATCTTCCCCAGCACCTAGCACAGAGCGGATGCTCAGTGTATTTCTAGGATCTCAAATGCAGGGAAGGACATTAATTGATTAACTTTCCAAGCTAAAGAATTAAGGCAGTAGCCCAGGTTATCTATAAATCTTTTATACATGGAATTAAAATGGGGACCTAACTATATTTACAGGTATAATACATACAATATTCTAAGCATTCACAAAATGGGAACATGTGAAGGGTTTGACACATGAATTTTCCAGGTTGCTAAGGTGTGCTTCTTTAAGCATCAACATTCCCCTGGGTGGTAATACTCCTAAAACAGGGTCCACGTTGTCCTAGCTCCTAAAATCAAGCAAATGAAATTTCATTTTCCTTTCTTATGAACATCCCTATTGTAAGGGGTTGTAATGAAAGAGCAGCCCTGAGGGATTACTGGAGTGTGACATTTATGACCATTTGCGCCAATCCTCAATGACTACACGGCCCCAGAAGGCTACAGCTTTTTTCTTTTGAATACGTTTCCTCCACCTTGACAGACTGCTATCCTACAAATTACTGCTATTCCTGTCAGTATCTCCCCTCCCCTACCTTATAAACAGACTATATCTGATCTGTTGAAAATTGGTTAAAGAAATAAAATTGTTAGAACTGTATGCCCCAAAAGCAGGTTAAGTCAAGTCTGTCTGCACAATATTCTTAAAAGTGTGTGAGCTTCAGCAGGCCTTTCCTTCCTGGCTGTTACCTGGGTTTCTTGCTGGGTTTGTCAACCAGCTAAAACAGAACCACAAACTAAAGAGTCTGCACAAGTCAGAAGGGGAAATAGTTCAGCTTCTTCATGATATTGTACCAACAATCAGACCGATCTTGGTTTAATCCCTGACACTTACTAGCCATGCACCTATCTTCTCGAAACATTCAGTTTTCTCAGCAGCGACTTACGTTTATGGAGCACTTGCTAAGCCCCAGGCCGCTGTCGTGTTGCACCTGTACTCTCCCATATAATGAATCCTTACAGTAAGCCTGTGAAGGAGACAGCATTATCCCCATGAATCAGTTGAGAAAACAGGTTCCAAAGTTAAGTAACTCAATGTCACATAGCTAATAAGGAATGGTCAGGACAGTCTAACTCAGAACTCTTAGCTATTCGTTCATTCAACAACCATCATCTGAGCCGCTACCACCTTTGAGGCACTAGGTATACACCTCAGTGAACAAGACAGATAAAAATTCTTGCCCTCCTTTATTTTATACACAGTAGCTTGAACCTCTTAATCTCCTCCCCTTATCATGCCCCTCCTCCCTTCCCTCTATACTACAATGAAATGAAGCAAGTCTTGCCCTCCTTACATGGAGCGTACATTCTAGAGGACATGAAAAGAAGAGACAAACAGTGAGCAACAAATACAAATGTAAATTATACTGCATGTTATTAGATTATACCACTCAAAATTGCCAACTGCCAACTATTTTGACCTACAAAAATGGTAATTTCATACGGTTCGACCTAAGAGAAGGCGGTAAGTGCAACTGAGAAGAGGGTGCGGAGGGTCCGCAGTCGGAGGCGGGGTGCAGTGGTGAGTAGGGTGGCCCGGGAGAGCCCAGTGAGGTGGCGTGCTGAAGAGAGGAAGCGGAGTTACCCTGGATGCTACACTCACACGGGGTAACGCCCACCTCAGCCTCAGAGGGCACCAAGATCAAATGAGATAACAAAAGGGAAAACTTTTTGTAAACTAGGAAGTTCTAGGACTATAGCAAATTATTATTTAGTATCATTTAAAGTTCCCTGTTTTGCTGCTGGGAATTACAGCAGACTCTGTAAGGCATAAATATAGCTGGATGGCCTGCAAGGTTACTAGTTCATACCTTACCTGGAGCAGAGAAGCAATGAAGAGTTTTGGCTTAAAACTTTTCTGCCTGCTCCCAGAAAACAAAAGGTTTTGTTGTTGTTCTTTAGTCAATAGAGTATTCTCTACCCAAAGAAGGTAACAGTGTATGTCTGAAAAACTGCTGAACTGCAGGTGAGGTTGCGATGGAAGCAATTTAACAGAATTCCAAGAGAGAGCCATGTTATTTTAGCATCAGAAAATGTAATAAACTATATACCATGTGTCTAAAATCTGAGGTCTCTGAAGTAGGTAAGAATCTCACTAGCTCCACCAACCCATTCTACCAGATAATCATTATTTGCTCTGCTGGGTAAAGATTACAATTAAACTAGCTACTGAAATTTAACAGACAAGGAAAAGGTAACCAATAGAAAACTACACTAGGTTAATTTGTAGAGAAATAACAGGTATGCATAGTTTCTTTTAAAGAGACAGCCTTTATTTTAAGAATTTTTACATTGAAGACTTCAAAAAGTGGTAGGTTTTTAGAACGTATTGACCTGTATTTAAAAGGAACTGTTGACAAAGATTCTCCAGAAATAATCTGAACAAGCGGGAAAATACAGTTAATACTACTGAAACCTACTAAAATAACGCCAGGACATATGGTTTATCCGACATAACAATACCTCTAAATGCTGTCACTGACATGAAACTGACTGCTTCTTTCCTAAACACACAGCGGTATAATTAATATTCAATCACTTCTGTTCTTTCCTGAATATATAAAAATTAAAATACCAATTAAAAAACTAATATATTCTCCTCTTTCAATGTTTCTTACAGATACAATTTCAATATTTTCATTCATTAGTGGTGTGGTTTAAGAGACTTTTCATTCACAAATCAAACAACAATCCATCCAAAGGGAACTGATACTCTATAGGCTCATAGTGCAAATAAAGAGTTCGGGAATGCAGCGACTGACCTTTCTAAAATACAGAACGGATAAAATTCTTAGAAGATACATGCAATAAGCTCTACTAAGCAGCTGGCCACAGAACTAGAACATCTGATAATTTTCCTGGTGACTTCAAGGGGACTCCAGATGCTTCCAAACTCAACTTGAACTCTCATCTTAGGCTTTGTATTTTGCTTTTCCAGTTTCGCTAATGACACAAACATGCTATAAAATAAAAATCCAGAGATTCACATTAGAAAAGTATACTGTGAAGTGAAAGGCGAGAACAGTACTTGGCATGTCTTCTATGAACAGTATTCTGCTGCAGGGGTTTTTACAAAACAAACGGCCTTCCTCATCTTCCTCACCCGCGTTCACAAACGCGTTCTCGGCACTCCTGCTTCCAGAGGAGGTGGTGGGTATTTGAAGGAGAGTGAATTATAAGACTTAAACTAGTTCATTTCTCGCTTACTCATGACCACATCTATCATCTGAAATAATAATGGGACAGTTACTGTATATTAAACCTGTTCAACTGTTTAGCCAGCAAGAAGTGTTACCCTGGCCTGGCCAAGTTACAGCTTTAAGGACGTCTGTACTTGACTACAGCTTTATGTGACTAATGGGAACCATCAGTCTGTTCAGATTATGAGGTGCTGGAAAGAGAAAACAATTCTTCCCTTTTATAAATTTTTATATGGGTTCTGAAAAATGAGAATGAGGAAAAGAAGCATTACTTACATTCAAATCCCTGAAGTATTCATTATAGTCAAGGGCATATCCTACAACAAACTTGTCTGGAATTTCAAATCCAACAACTAAAAAGAATCACATCATTTAGATACAGAAAACATCACTTTCAAATCTAATACGTGCAAACATTCTCTAAAGTGACTCTAAACCATTTCATATAAAACTTGTTGGGTTAAAGCTGGTTAAATGATTGACAAAGTATTTCACTTACAGTCTGGTCTATATCCAACACTTCGCGGGGTCCTTTTCACCAGCAAGCTGTTAATTATAAAATGTGACATGTGACACACGGAGACACTGCAGGGCATTACAAAAGAGAATATTCATGGTTTGCAACACGGTTTCATCTGCAGTTTAGAATACTATGGTCAGTTTTAACAAACCCAAGAAACACTCTGAAATGGAGAGAGCTAAATCACAGGGCTCCCTGGGCAGGGGCAGCAATGAGTTCACACTATAGATGAGGCCCTCGATTGATCTTCACCTGGAACACGATGGACTGTTCTGAGAGCTGCCCCCTGACTACCCACATGCCCATCAAAGGGCAGCTACTTGGGGAGGATGAACGGGTGGGGAATGCCAACGAGCAAAGATGACAAGTAAAGGCTTTCAGTCCAAAATCCCTGGAAAACAATCCCTAAGCCACAAATGGTGTGGGAGAGGTGAGCATCACCTTTCAAGACTTCTAGTAAATAGCTTACAAAGAGGAATGTTAGCTTAAAAAAGAAGTAGCATGCTAAAGGAGCTACTATTTGTTTTTGAGAGCAGAAACTGCAGGTAGGATGTGTCAACTCTAACGAAAGCTAATTTCATAATCCAAGTGCTGCCTGCTGAAAATTTTCAGCCATTAAAAAACCTGTAATGGTGCTCTGAAAGCCTTTACATATGATAAGGGCAGTCCCAATAAAACAAGATTTCATAACTTCCTAGATAAGTGTATTAAAAGGGCTGGAAAGGACCTAAAGTGATTCTCAACCTTCGCTGCACATTGGAATCGTGTGGGAACCTTAAAAAATATATAAAACTCAGGTACCCAGGCCATACCCCTCACCAATTACATCAGAATCACTGGGGACGGGACACAGATGTAGGTTATGTTTTGTTTTGTAAACTCTCAGATGGTACCAATGTGCAGCCAAAGTTGAGAAGCACTGGCCTAAGCCTTAGCCTCCAAGGGATCGTAGTCCAGGCAAGTCCCTTGAGATTCTCCTTCCAGTAATTAGAGGACACACTTAGACTCGGGATCCATTTAGAAAGAAAATAACAAACCAATCGCAGCAAAACCCCTTCCATCTACCTGAACTCATTCAGGAACAATCCAAAAAAGGTATCATTAAACTCAGTGCAAGCTGTACTAAGAGTTCAGGGGAACTCGGCACCTCATATTCCTATAGATCTCAATGAATTATTTTGAAATAATTGCAGATTCATAGGAAGTAGCCAAGAAAAAAGCACAGAGCGCCCGTGTGCCCTCTCTCCGGTTTCCTCCAGTGAACACGTCACATAACTGTAGTAGATTACCACAACCAGGACATGGACATTGGTGGACTGACCTTATCCAAATTTCATCAGCTTTCTGTGCTCATACTTATATGTGTGTAATTCTACGCAATCGTATCACACATGTGGATTCGTGTAACCACCACCACAATCAGGATACAGAACTTTCCATCACACACGGCTTTCTCTTGCTACCTCTTTATTTATAGTCACAGCCACCCACCACCCCCTAACCCCTGGCAACCACTAATCTGTTCTCCATTTCTATCATTCTGTCACTTTAAGAAGGTTGTATAGGGGCTTCCCTGGTGGCGCAGTGGTTGAGAGTCCGCCTGCCGACGCAG